>NW_016690225.1:3425473-3553275 GCF_001604755.1 Lepidothrix coronata
GCACACATACATTTATACGATATTCATCACCATGGTAACTGGGCAACTTAAGATTAATGCATGTAAATTTCAAAGGGGAGTGTTATATCTAGACCTAAATTTTTTCATCTCTCAAATATCAATGATGATGTCAGCAGAGATGTGGCAGTTATAAGTTATGGCATTGCAAACTTTGTGCTAGAAGAAAAAAAATATTTTGCCAAGATTTTAAATAAATATGAACCGTGGGACAAATCAATCAATCTCCCTGAGAATAGCTTACCTCTCTTTGTAAGATTTCTTTGTAGATTTATGTGATGGGCATAACATGGTGATTGTTAAGTCTCTAGTGATAAAAGCTATTGATTATTTCCTGAAATCAGCTGAAAATATGTATTGCAGTACTTATCTTTTATTTGTTTACTGGCAAATGAACCTCAGAGCAATATTTCAAGCAGACTACTTGCAATTCCACTTTTCATTGAATAATTGAATATTCACTGAGCAAGACAGAAACCCATCCAGAAGCATGACTCTGATGTGGCAAGTAACGCTCTCCATGTAAGAGGGGACCAGTAGGTGTCCCAGCAACTTTTTTAGTATTTCAGATTGATTTCCTTTAAGCAAGGTTTGCAACCCAAATCTTCTACCTCCAAAGGAAACTTTAACTGAAAACCTCCACTGCATCAACAGAGGAGAGCCAAGGGCAGTCACAGTATATGCAAGGAAAAAAAAGAGGATGAGACAGCCTTTAACTGTCTATGGGAAGAGGTAGCTGAATATATATTTTCACAATCTAGCTAAGTGCTCCAACTCTTAAATTACTCTCTCTTCTGTGGGAAAATGAGAGGGCACCACTTCCACCCCCAGGAATATCTTATGTAAGGCCAAAGTTGGCAGGCACACTTAAAGAAGCAATTTTATCCCCATGGAAGAGCATCTATATTGAAGATTACAATGACTGTTCAATAACAGTCATACAAACTGACACGGTATGCAACCATTCTAAGTATGCCAAAAAATGTAATATTAGGCTCAAAGGATATTTTCCAATTAAAAATAGGCCTGTGTAAATTTGTGTGGTTTTGGGATTAAAGCAGAGTGGTAGTTTGGTAATTTAAGTATTAGATGTAAATAGCTTCACAATAAAGGGAAAACCTGATGCTTAAATTCTTCTGTGTATTTATTTACCACAGAATCTCCTCAACATCCATGAAATAAATTGGGAACTGAAGAGTTCAGCACATCTCAGATCTAGCTTTTGAACTTATAAATTATATTACATTGTATTAGAATAATCACTGGGGTTTTATTTTCTGAAATTTTCAGGTACATTAACTATACTTACAAATTTCTAGGCAGAGAGAAGACAAGACAGATATTGAAGGATTATGCCAGCAACATAACAGTAAAGAGAGTTTATCAAAAAAATCTCTTTAAATAAAGTTTCTCTGAAGAAACATTGTTCTACTAATTTAAGCAACTAAATGTACATGCCACCTGATCCTTTGATGAAAACAGTTGAGTTATTCTATATGGCATTTTTTGTTATGGTCAAGTGAGTAATTTTTAGAAGAGGCAAGCTTAATATATAAACACAGGACTACACAAATTCTTATGTCGTCCCAAACCAGCATTAAAGTATTACTACCTAAAGCAGTAATTTCTTTTATAATTAAACACTATTTATTTGTAAACCTAAATCCGGTTTTTGATCATAATCTTCACCTGTTAAGACATTTTCTCCTTTTCATAAATGTTTGTGAAATGTTCTTCTAATCAAGCAGAAAACAAAGCTCGCTTAAAAAATAATTTTGTTATCCCATCAAGACATTCCTGCCCAAAGAACTCAGTCTTTGCCTTGTCCTGTTGGAAATTTAGATTGCAGCACATCGGATACATTACATGTTGCTGGGAAGTAGTCCTTTTCCAATCACCTCTTTAAAACCTATGTTCTTGTCCCTTCTCAAAAGCTAAGCAATGGTTTTGTTTGTTCAGCATAGGAGTAATTAATGCTTTCCTTTCCTGAATAGACTCTATCAGGAATATTCAGAAATTTCTCATTTATGAAAATTAAATACAGCCTTTCAGAATGAAGAAGCAAGAACAGTCATGGAACACTTGCTAACATTAAAGTGAGTCTGATTTCTTCTGTCTCATGCTACTCTTGTTCCCAGTGGTCAGCTGTGCTCTTGCTGATTACTTATTTGCATCACTTTGTTTTGTTTTTATGATGCTGGTAAGTTTTTCTATTGACAGTCCTGAGAGCAAGAGGTAGAATAAAGGGGAAAGGCAGATTTTATGCATCCTGTGCAGCCATCTTAAAGGCCTGTAGGAAGGCTACGGTCTTAGGGAACAAGAGAAAAAATTGTTTTTCAGACAGTGACAAATTTTCTAACATGAAACTGCAATCAGAAGCCTATGGATTTGAGCTCACAGAATATCTTGCAGGTTTTAAGGTTTGAGGTAAGCTTCTATCTAAGAACAGAATTTTTAATGTCTTTTCGTGGGTTTTTTTCACAATTTGTTCTAAATCTGGGTCTTGTAAGGGCAGAAATTGGTTGATTTCTAAGGATGAAGTGGATTCAGTGTTCTCAGTACAACAGACCTCTTCCTAAACCTTTTCTAACAGAAATGCTTGCAGCATTTCCCTGATCTTTGCAGAAACCCAATCCCTCATCAGAACCCATTAAGAAATGACTGGCAACCAGTGAAACGCTGGACCACAGAGGGGCAAACAGCATATATGCAAGATGAATCTGCTATTTAGTGCACTTTATATTATCAGCAAGCTACACACTCCATGGAGGTCAACATCAGTGGGAGAGGTGCTTAGATCACTAAGCATCCAGTTTGATGTATTCATTTCCAGCCAGGACCTAATTTTCTAAGCATTTTCTCTGTTGGCCCTCCAGAAATCTCTCATAGGGCAAAATGTTGAACATCACTGTCATCCAGATGGTCACAATGTACAGTCTTTACTATTTATTGGAAAGCAAACAATAAAATATTATTATGAGAATAAAAAAACAGGTAATGGGATGGTGGGATAAAGGCAAGTGGGTGTTTATAATGAAATACAGACTATTATTCATTTAAGTGCATCAGCAGCACTGACAATATCATGATCATTAAAAATTATGAGAAATGCACTTAGGAAACATCCATTAGTATTGATTGAAGCTAGTTACTCTAAATATCCGTATGGATTTTTTAGGTGTACGTGGGAAAAGTATGTAATTTATAGATTTACATAATTCCTTCCTATCTGTCAGATGTTCTGTGTAGGGTAAAGTATTTCTGAAGAGCTGGAAGTGCTCAGGGAAATGAGCAGGTAGAAGCTTCAAGACAAGTAAAATGCAGTGTTTTTCCACACAGCAGGAATTAAATTGTAAAACAAATTGTCAGAAAATAGTGTGGTAGTCTGAATTATGAGTAGGTTCAAGAACAGATTTGTGAAGGTTAAATTTGTTGATGGATGTTGAACATAGATGCAACCTCTGGCTAAGAGTTCTCTAAACTGGCTGGAGGCTGCTAAAACATAAAAGCCTGCCTGTATCTTGCTTCCTATATTTTTTTCTATGCTTTTGCTAATGGCCATTGTCAGATAGAGGTTATTTTGGTCTGATTTGATGTGACACTTTTTGCATTTTTAAATATGTGAAGATTGAAACTTAACCAAATTCATAAGACGTGAACAAAATCTAGGCACAGTTTATGTCCCTGACTTAATTCAGGTTTTAAGAGTGCCCATCTTCAGCTTTTGTGCAGGAGTCATCACAGACTAGACCTCGGGCGCTTTCCACCCTGGGAATGTTAAACAGACATATAGGAGAATAATAAAGAAGGTATCTTATACTCCTTCAGCAAGAGGAAATAATAGTGACTGGAACAAGAAAGATAAGCTCTGCAAAGAGCAAATTTTAAATAACGTAAGGGAAGAAAAAAGAGAAATAGTGTTTAATTATGCAAATCTTATGGTGTCAGCCCTGCCAGTCCTACAAGATAAAAAGACGTGATTTTCAGCGTGTCAGCATAATGCCTGTATCAGCCCAGCAGCTGAACTGCCATGCCCATGAGGGCACCAGTCCTTATTTATGAGACCATATCAGACTTTCGCAGTAGTGGCACCAGGAGGTGCCACTGAGGACAGTTGCCAACAGACATTTCAAGTTTTGAGCTTATACCAGTTCTGCTTAGTAAAACTACATCGGCATGCCTGTGTTACTGGTGACAATAAGGGAAGCTGATTATGCACTGCTCTCCAGCAAGACAAATACCAGTAAAGGAAACCAGAAAAAAGCACTGAATAATTATTGATGGCTATGAGTTAACTAAGCTGGGCTATGTCCTCTGTAAAATACAGGACAGCTCCTATGGCCTAGGTTTCAGAAGACAAGGTTTTTTGTTTAATTCTGATCATGCAGGAAACAATACTCCCCAGACTTAAGCTTCCTGTCACAATGTTGTCCATGTCATTAATTTCATTTTCTCTATGTTCATATAATCCTTTGTATGATAGGTCCCTATGCTCTAGGATATACCATAAAACAAATTAATAAATCATGCCACACACATGTCACTGCCTAATAGACTTTAAGAATAAATATAATCATAGACAAAATATTCAAGAAAAAAAATAAGTGAAAGAAGGCAAATGACAAGAGTAAGGATTGACTTAAAAAAATAAAGTAGTCCTGACCAAAACCCCCATTAAATGCTGTCATACTTTTTCACATGTAGCTTCTCTTTTGAGATACCTTATCTTCTTCAATGGTACTATTGAAGAATTTGTCAATGAAATATAAGAATGTTTTCCATCGACTGTCTATGCTGAATGCTCATCTTTCACCTGACACAGTCCATCACCACAATGGTTCATTTTTTCACAATGGGCAGTACATTATCCTTCTAGCATCAAAGAGTAGTTTCTTGTTTTAATTGATTTTTTACCCTCAGGGGACCTGATTCTCATGCACATTGCTCTTTCGGGACAGTACATAAGACAACAGCAGCATAACTGAGTAGATCTGAGCAGCTAACTGCTGTTGAGACAATCACACAAAATACTTCTGCTTTACAAAACTGTACTTGGAAGCACTGGTGTTATATGACTGTGCTGGGCTGGCCGTGGCTGGATGTTGGGTTCCCACCAAAGCTGCTCTATCACTCCCCTCCTCAGCTGGACAGGTGAGAGAAAATATAATGAAAGGTTCACGGATCAAGATAAGGACAGGGAGAGATCACTCACCAGTTACCATCACAGGTAAAACTGACTCAAGTCAGGAAAATGAGTTTAGTTTATTAACAATCAAATCAGAGTAGGATAATAAGAAATAAACCGAAATCTTAAAACACTTTCCCCCACCTTTCATTCTTCCAGGGCTCAACTTCACTCCTGATATTTTCTCTGCCTCCTCCTCTCAGCAGTGCAGAGGGACAGGGAAGGGGTGTTACGGTCAGTTCATCACATAGAGTTGTCTCTGATGCTCCTTCCTCCTCAGGAGGACTCACACTCTTCCCCTGCTCCAGCATGGGGTCCTTCTCACAGAAGACAGTCCTCCATAAACTTCTCCGACATGAGCCCTTCCCATGAGCTGCAGCGTGGATCCCTTCCATGGGCTGCAGTCCTTCAGGAACTGACTGCTCTGTGGGTCCCCTGTGGGGTCGCAAGTCCTGACAGCAAACCTGCTCCATTGTGGGCTACTCCCTCCATGGGTCCACAGGTCCTGGCAGGAGCCTGCAACAACACAGGATCACAGCCTCCTTCGGGCATCCACCTGCACCAATGTGTGGTCCTTCACAGACTGCAGGTGGATCTTCTGTCCCCCTGCAGGGGCAGCAGGAACTCCATGGGCTGCAGAGGCACAGCTGTCTCACCATAGTCTGCACCACAGGCTCCAGGGGAATCTCTCTCTGGCACCAGTAACATCTCCTCCCCCTCCTTCTTCACTGACTTGGGTGTCTGCAGAGTTGTTCCTCTCCTATATTCTCACTCCCCTTTCCCAGCTGTAGTTGCCATTGCACTGGTTATTTCCCTCTTCTTAACTATGTTCTTCCAGAGGCACTACCACCATTGCTGGTGGGCTTGGCTTTGGCCAGCGGCACGTCCATTTAGGAAGCAGATGGCATTAGCTCTACTGGACATCAGGGAAGCTTCTAGAAGCTTCTGACAGAAGCCACCCCTAAAGCATCCCCACTCCCAAAACCTGGCTATACAAACTCAATGCAGTGACAAAGCACATTCAAAATATTTGCACAAATATATATTCATCCTGCAAATATCGTCTGCAGCACAAGGCACAATATCAAAAGAAGTTTTGGACCTATTCTACAGTGGTAAAACTGGGTAGACACTTTTTTTCCACCAGAGCCTGCTCATCCCTTAGAAACAGCCTGTTTCTTAGAAAGAAAAATGGAGCTACAAGGAACTGCACTTAGTTACCATCAGTAGGAAGGAAATAAATGTAAAAATTATGAATACTCATAAAGGAAATATAAGTGGAGGTGGGACTGATTGCTTTTAATGCCGGTCCAGGACAATGGCCTCCCTTATGCAGTATAGCCAGTAGTCTGTAAATTGGCTTCACTACAAATTCTGATTTGCTGCTGTGTTTAACATTCACTTTGTAATCACAAATGTTTTGTTCCAGGCAACAGCAAATCCAGGTTGGTTTCTTCTTTTTTTTTCTAATACATAGAATTACTTAGGTACAGCAGTTTTAAAGAAAAACAAACTTCCCTTGAGGAATCTCTTCTTCCTAAAAAAATAACAACGATAGATTTGGAAACTTTGCTTAATTCAGAAACTACCTGGGAGATAATAGTAGTAAATGCTTAATACTCTTGTCTATCCATTCTCTTTACAACAGTGTATTGCATTCAGATTATGATGATTCTCAAGTGTAAAAGTAAAAACAGTACAAATTTCTTTATGTTCAAAAGTGCTGAGATCTGCAGTTTTCTCTTATGGCAGTGGGAACTGCAGATATTTGGCACTACTGAAAAGAAAGTAAAAATACAATCTAGGCTCTTGACAATAAACAGGACCTTCTGCCCTCTTCCCAGCATCCTTAAACTTGACACTAAGGCTTGTTTTGCAGGTAAAATGAGCTCAGACATGTTTTATTGTTCAGTATGCACATGTTTGTTTATTCAACAAACGGATCTCCTCTTCCATCAGATATTTTGAAAAAGAAGGTTGTTTTTCCTGTTGAATGCTTATGACCTGATGTATCATAAGTATTCCATCCACAAGTCTGTTTATCAAATATTCTTATAAGTACCATTTTTCCTAACACTGTGGATACACTAAGATGCATTATCAGTAAAGTGGACTTACAAAGTCAATAAGGAAATAAGACAGAAATAATAATTTCTATGCAACATGAAATCTTGAGAAGCCATCCTATAGTCCTTACTGATTCGACTCCCATTCTGAAGGCAAGGGAATAGAAAGGCTTGTGAAAAACAACCGTGCTTGTAGATGTTGAAATTGTTGTGGTACAAACTCACTTGACAAATAAAATGGCTAAGACTTTAAAGAAGATGCATGAGGAGAACTGACTGAAGATTCCAGGTCAATCACTTTATCCAGTACATAGAAATGATAGATCTGCACTTACAATTTTTAGCAAGAGGAACTCAGACTTGTGGAAACAACAAGAATAAACACAAAAAAATCAATTAGGTGTCTCTGTTTAAAGAGAACTAATAATTTGAGTATATATGATAAAAAAGGAAAACTGAATTCCCTTTGACAAAACAACTTCTCAATTTTCCTTCTAATGTGATATGACTCATCTCAAATCTATTGCAAAGTGGTAAACAAACTACACCAACACAGTAGCCATCATCTGTCAGGAACATTTTAAAATGAAAACCATTACTGATCTACTTTTCTTATCTTCTATACAGAGAAACCTATTTTCCCAGCAGAAACAGCACTTCACATTATCTTCTTTTCGTTTACAATGTTTTCATCACTGCTAACAGCAACCTAAGAAATACCTCATTAAGCCAGTAATTTATTTCTTAAGAGTTAAATTAAAGTAGTTTGGACTAGTTTTTGTGGTTTTTTTCAAAACAGGCTATTTCAATTGAAACAAATAAAAAGAGGGACATTCAGTTTGATTACTAATAGCACTGTATACAAGAGTTATCTTGGATAGTAATTTAAATATGTGGACAACAGCCTTTTGATTTTATTCTTCACTCATTGAACTAATTTTATAATTGTAACTGTAACAAAAATGTTTAGTCCTTCTTTGTTCTTTAATCCTTCTGTAATCTAAAATCAAAATAGCTGCAAGATAAAATATTGTCCTGAGGATCAAAATGACAGCTATAAACTGGCCTCTCCACTCATCATTATCCACTATTATTTTTACGATAACTATTTATTATTATCATATAGTTAAAAAAAAAATCTAAATCTCTTGATAAAGTATCTGAAGTCAGCTTCACTGCTGGTGTACATCATCAGAGATCCATGAAGAGGGTTACATGACGTTATATTTTTTCCAATAGTTCTTGTTTGTAGATCTTAAAATCTTTTGGGTCAGGTCCCTTACTGTGTTAAATGATACTAAATTGAAAAAAGAGAGCAACTTCAATTTCAAAAATATCCCCTGATCCATTGCTTTAAAGAAATTACTTCGAAGCTTCTCAGGAGTTGACAAGAAAAATCCGAATTGT
The DNA here is from genome assembly GCF_001604755.1 of Lepidothrix coronata. NCBI lineage: Eukaryota > Metazoa > Chordata > Aves > Passeriformes > Pipridae > Lepidothrix > Lepidothrix coronata. The sequence goes on from NW_016690225.1 coordinate 3,434,150, forward strand.
CATGGCAACATGAGTTGAAGAAATACTTCTTTGCTGTTTGCACAGATCATCTCCATGCTATCACTATTACTAAATGTTGCTAAAGAAAGCAATTAAAGGTTAATCTCTCCTAAGAACCAAATAAATTACATATCTGGTGAAAGCCAGTGGAGTGAAATACAATTCAGATAGGTCAAAACATTTTGGGGCATGATTCATCTTCCATGTAAGTGACACCAAGTTGTGTGGTGCAGTCTACATTCTGGAGGGAAGGGATGCCAGCCAGCCAGGACAGGCTTGAGAGGTGGGCCTGTGCAAACTTCATGAAGTTTAACAAGATCAAGTGTAAAACCCTGTACATGTGTTGAGGCAATCCCAAAGACAAATACAGGCTGGAAAGAGGATGGATTGAGACAATCCTGAGGAGAAGGACTCGGGGTGCTGGTGAATGAGAAGCTCAACACGACTCAGCAATGTGCACTTGCAGCCCAGAAGGCCGATCATATCCAGTGTGCACAGCAGGTCAAGGGAGGGCATTCTGCCCCTCTATTTTCCTCTCATGAGACCCACCTGGAGTACTGTGTCCATCTCAGGGACTCATGACATAATTAGAATATAGACCTGTTGGAACAAGTCCAGAGGAGGTCACAAAGATGATCACAGGGCTGGAGCACCCCTCCTATGAAGACAGGCCAAGAGAGTTGCAGCTGTTCAGGCTGGAGAAGTCTCCAGGGAGATCTTTAAGGTCCTTTCCAACCCAAACCATTCTGTGATTCTAAACAGCATTTCTGTGGTCAATTTCATAACAATTCATATTAATGATAACTAAGAGTTTGAATTTTCTTTAGTATTATTAATTTGTTCTAGCATCCTTGTTTCAATGTAAGTTCTCTGTGTTATATGTGGCTATAATAAAGTCCAGATTCAAAATCCTTTAAGGTTAATGAGATTTATCTTTTTTCCTGTGAGTTCCCCAACCTCTGGATCAGGTCCTAAGTGGTCAAAATCTGATATAAAGCAACCCAAACTACTCAGCTGACGATTAGACTCTATGTCCAACGTACCTAGCTCTGCACAGCAGAATGCTTCTTTTTTTCTACAACTGGCAGATTTTTTCAAATTAACTACATTATGCGCCTGGAAAAAAGAAAGGAAAATTTCTGTATTTTAATTTATAGCAATTAAATATCATGATAAAGCCTTCCCAATACATGTTTCACAGGAAAGCAAGACAGAAATGTTTGAGCACAGCTCATGATCAAAATGCTACTACTGCTGCCACTGTTGACTTCATAAAATCTATTAACACTACTTTCTTCAGTGTTAGAACCACTGCAAACAATGGGTCTGAGTGTATGCTGAGGATGTTTACATGCTAAGATAAAGAAAATCAATTTAATTTATCAAGAGAGATGTCTGCAAATGCAGAGGGTCACTGATTGTGATATTAGCAGTTGCTTGATTGAACTGAGGTTCTGAAAGTGAATTATAAAACATTTTCTCCCCCCTCAAAAAAATGCTTTGTATGACTCAATCTATGTATTAGAAGAAACATCAGTGGGATACCAATAGAGAATCTGGCTGCTGGGGCAAAGCTAAAATAGTGTACTTAGTCACTTGAAAGCAGTTAGCTTCTGCATTGATATCCCATGGACATTAATGAGAACAGTGTGATTTGTCATGACCATTTGTTTCACAATCAGAAGCATGCAAAATTAGTATAAAAATAAGTTAAACTTTGCTTTTTTATTATTTTATCAAAATGGCTTTTTCAAAAATTTCCCTCTTTTGCAAGTATGCTCTTTCTTTCCTTTTTCTTACCCTCACAGTCACCTGCGGTTTTTTGCTAAGGTTCAGGGCAAGGCAGGTTCTGTGAGCTCTTGTATATTCCTGCAATACCTAGCCACTCGCTTTCCAATATCAGCTGCTTCCTGACAAAATGACTTCCCTGTTCCTTGCCCCTCCACCTGTGTTGTACACCAGCAGTGTGATGTGGGTCCCAAGTTATGTGGTACGTGTTATATGCATCAGGACTTCAGACAGAACCCTGATGCACTCACACAAGGCAAGTTCTAAGCTCAAGCACGACGCCCAAAGCCAAGCCCAAGCTCTCATTCATGTCTTACAGATACGCTATGGAAAGCAAGCCAAGTTCCCCAATCCATTTCAGCAGCAGGCACTGCAAGAACAGTGAAGACGCTTTAAATCAAAGCTACATCTGGGCCAGTATTTAAAATAGACAATAACCTGGTTGTGGTCCCCAGTGTGTTTAGGCCCACCTTTGAACCTAAGCTTTAAGTACAGGGCAAGGCTGGCTATGCTTTTCTTCCCAGTGCACTGTAAGTTTCTGGTGTTTCAGCACCAGTGTAAGGAAAAGAAAAATTTGAATATTTGTATTCTTTTGGGTTTTGTATGCGAACACAATATGGCAAATAATAGAGGTCAAAGAAAGTAAACAATTATTTATGCAGCATTGTGTAATTGCTATGTTTGATCTGCAAATCATAGGATTGATGAGGGAAAGATATATCCCTAGACCCAGATTTGCTCTGTGACTAATGTCAAAAGTTTCTTGCAAACAAGAGCATTAGAACAATATTTCAATAAAAACACTCAAAGATAGATTTAGAAATTATTCTCCAGCACAAAAAGGTAAAGAAAACTTTCAGACAAGGAAGAAAAAATACAAAAAATAAGAAAAACTTCATGTTTGGCAAAATTGCATGTAAGAATCATTGTCTTGAAATTGAACCTAAGGCATGAAGCAAGTGCTGCAAAATGTAATTTTAAAATGCTGACCATATTTCATGCAACTTTGCAAAACAAACACTGCATTAAAAGTTTTATTCTTTATTATTTATTCAGGTCTCTGTCAGCTGCAGTGCTGCAAATGTTTCTTTTGCAAAGCCACTGTACAACAAAGACATGAACATGGAACATGATTCTGTACTTCAGTATCCGTGGGATACTGTAAGAGAGACATAAAGTATCTGAAGACTAAAATGATACTAGGTTTCTCTGTGTATTGTTCTTCATAATTTCTTCATAAGGAAAATGCAGAGGGAAAAAAAGGAAGCAAGGTAGAGGTCAGATGCTCAGAGAAACCAGAGATACTGTTTAAAAACAAATTAATTCCATATACACATAAATATTTTTATATGATCAAGGTTGGTTGTTCAGAGTCACCTAGTTTTCCATTTTCAACGTCATACATGGATACAAACATTGCCAGAAGTCCTCAGCCACAAGAGACCAAATTTGGAGGGTCTGACTCCACTGCAGTATCTACTATCCCTGGCTTATTTGGAATAGTAATCTGTTCAAAACAGGCCAATTGAACTAATTCTGAAATAAATAAAAATTTCAGTTTCCATTGCAGCAGAATTGGGCCCTCGCAACTGTCTGAAATTACCTTTTACTTGACAGGGATGAGACAAGAAATTAATTTGAAGGAACTCAAATCACTATTTCAGAATATGCAAGAATGCATACTTTAATAATTAAAAAGGTGTAACCAATTGTGATTTTTATGCTGGAAAATAAAGCATTACTATAACTGTTAGAAATTGTGGTTTGGGGTTTTTGTTTTTGGGTTTTTTGCTCGTCTTTTGCTAAAAGCAAATCATTGATGATATTCTGATTAATCAAGAGGAATTCTGGTTAATCATCAGCAACAAAACAGTGATTAAATCTTGATCTGTTCTTTTAACTGAATGTGCCCTCTGGGTAAAAATGGCAAGAAACTGTTGTCATTTTCTTTTTTTTTCCATACGAGAAAGAAATGTGAAAAAAAATTATTGTCTCTGAACAAGTAAGACTTGTTATTAGCAATAAGATGCTATTACTTTTGTAATTATAACTCCTCTAAGAGTTTTCAGTGTATGCCTGCCTCCATCTACCACTCAATTAAATGCAGACAACTGATATATGTTGCCTTGGTGTGTCAATACAACACTAGCAATAACCCAAGAAATTTGATTAAGCAGTTATGTCGTTGAGAAATGCTTATAACAAATACAGTGTAGATTTTCTTAAATGCAATAGAAATGTCATATAGTGGAGTGAAGTCTTTCATCCAGCCAGAACAAAGATGTGTCAGGACAAAGTAAGATCTCACAGGTTTCCTCAGGCATTAATGGCATTTTTCCCTATTTCAAAAGTTGGCGGCTGATAAAAATGGTTTAAAGGAAATTGCAGCTGATATAGAAAAGTAAAACTTCTAAGTAAAAGAAAGTGACTCATACACATTAGGAGAATTTCCATATGATTCTTATTCTTCGTTCACTGCAAAAATTGGAAGAACATCCAATTTAGCTCAGTCTAATCTGGCTAATTTTGCAGCCATATGGAACTAGAGGGCAGATTTTTAATCGGCAACCCTGATTTGAATCCAGTTGCATGTTTGAGTTTTATTAGAGATCACGCCTCACAATTATGCTACTGCTTTGGTGGATTGTATATTTAAATCAGCAACTCCCCTTTCCACACTGCATCCCCTGCCGGCTACAGGCAGCCCAGCACTACGCTGCAGTATCTGTGCTTACACTGAAAGCTGCTTGCTAGCAGAATAATGTCATCATGGTCAAAGAGGAACACAATGGTTCAATACAGATTTGAGCAAAACGAAATTACATCTTATCTTTAAATCCACTGGAGGTTTTATATAGTCACACTATCAAGCAGTTACTTCTCCGAGGAAAGGTTACAAGAGGGAGTTTAATGTGATGGTGTACAGATTGAATGCCTTGAAAAAGTTGAAAACAGTGGCCCCTGAGGCTTTTCAGCCTTTTTATAGAGCATGGCACATCTTGAATGCATAGCTCAAAATATTTACAGTTTCAAATTGTTCCTAATTTATCTGGACCAAAGTTTTCATGAGCGTAAACACTATGGAGGCTTAAATCCCATAGATGTTCTAAAAACTTGCATATATGAATGCATATATAATACTTCTACCACATAGTGAGTAATAATAATAAAAAGAGTTAACATGTTTGTATAGAAAAAGCAGTCTGCAGGGGAAAAAAAATGACAACTGCCCCTCCCAAACAAAAGAATCCATGTCTGATCAAATCATACATGTCTGTATAAAGGGACATGGGAGTGACAGTCAGTAAAACAGACATATTTGCAGCATAGACAATTGGTAGAATGGTTCTTATCTATACAGATCACAGACGGTGCTGAAGTGCCCTCGCAGATTCCAACACATCCTGAAGTTCAATGTGTGCTCGAGCCTGCATATCCCTGTATACCATCAACAGCTCTTCACACCAGTATCCTGTTCCCAGCCCCCCCCAGAAACTGATAAACTTTTACTGGCTGATGGGGGGAATTAAAAACTTAACTATAGGTTCAATGGTCTAAAATGAGTGTTTGGGGAATCTTTGCTGAATTGATATGCTCTCCAACTCATTATATTCAAACTGACCATATTTCCTGTTCCTATACAGAATTAAGGACATCATATAGATATCTTGATGAAAAAAATGGGATAGATACAGATCTTACCAAAAAGTAAATGCATTCTTACATTAAAATATTATGTGGTCAGAGCTGGATATTCTCTGTTCTGCCTTTTCTATCGCAAATTCCTTACTGCACTGGGGGATGGGGAATACATCCATTGAATACTTGGTTTTGCAGCTGGGTATTCAACACCTTGCTCTGATGGTCTTCTAAAAATTTCCTTTTTTCAGCTTATTTTCCTTAGAATTGCTTTAGTCTTGTCTGGAAGAGAATGAAGCAGCTTCGCAGCTTGAAAAGCATTGTTTTGGAGAAAAACAATATGACCTTTTTAAAAGAGACAAACACTTTCAGTCCAATAGGAATAGGCCTTAAACATAGTGGTAACTTTGTGTGATGTAGTTATATTAATTATTTTGACAAAGTGATAACAGTAAACAGCAGGTACATAAAATGTTTTGGGGTTTATTTATTTTTTAAAACAAAATCCTAAGCTGTAGATGGGGGAGTCCTTTCACTGTCTGGTTTTAATTTAAGAACAGAAATGTTTTCCCTTTGCTATTTCCATTATTCTGAATGATACCTCTGTGCTTAAGCCTGCATATGTACTTTTTTTTTTGAGGCAATTAGGTGGCAATGAAGGTGCTGTAGTTGGTTATCTAAACACATCCAGAAAATTACCTTGAAACCATGTACTGGAACAATTGTAAGTATTAGTATTTCTGCATTGAAAATAGATTGTATACAGAGCTTAGGTCACAGTAGAAAGAAATTTCAGTCTTTTCTTCTTGAGTTTTAGTCTAAATTCAATCTACATCTATCATTTGTTCTAGGAATTTTTACAGAAATTATGCTGATATGTTTTGTCTTTCAAGCAAATCAATAGGTTTTTTATGTTTGCTTTTGTTACGATATAACATAACAGAATTAGCAAATGGTTCTACAAACAAGCCCATCTTAACATGCAGAGCTGAACACCATGCTGTCTGTCTTGTTGAAGCATAAGTGCTTTGATAGGGTAGCTTCTGGGAAAGTGGTACCTTTAAATGACTCCATACTAATTTCCCTTGATGTTTAAAGCATAATGGACAGGGAAGAATCCCCCAAATGTTTTCCAAAGCACTCAGATCCATCAATCAGACGAAATGAGTCCAAAGAAATGTATAGAACTGCACCTCAAGTCTACCACAGTGAACAATGAATGTTCATTTTCATCCTTCCTTGCTTCTTAAAAAAGTTACAGAAAATTGCACAGCAACAAGGAGTTTCCATTTCATTTCATAATGAGGAACAATGTGGAAAGCAGCCCACCTGTCATTTTTACTGAAAGATATGGGAACGCCTGTGGCAACACCTCCAGAAATTCAGGACCTGGGTTTTTTTTTTCTCATAAAACCTCCAAACCAAGTAAAACCCGGGTGAATTCCTATTACAGTGCTCAAATTATTTGATGGCAAGGGGCTGGTAAAACGGAGTTCCAAGAATCTAATAATTACAATTTTTTGTGCTTTTAAAAGCGTGTGTCTTTATGTTACTAAGGAAAGAGTTCTTTCACTCTCTAAAGTATAAACGTAATTTCAACCTCAGGATTACATCTGACTAAATATAGACACCTGTGCTGGACTGCCTAGGAAGGTAAACGGGAAGGAATTATGTCAACTGTCCCCGCTGGTTCCTCTTCAACCTGTTGTTTGACTTCAATATTAAGTCAGTTTGTAGCCTTTCAGTAGGTGTGTTGCTGCTCCACATTAAGCAGGAGTAATTACATTCTGAAGAGCAGCATCAGAGGCAGTGCCCAAATGTCCCTGGCAAAACCTCTGTATGCAAGCAAGACACGTCGGATCGTCGCTAAATAACCATGATCCAGCCTCCAGCTTTTCGTCTGTGCTGTCAGCCATGAAAAGAAAACACTTAAATGTCAAACGACATAACTGGCTACAGTGTATTTAACAAATGAGTCGGGGGTGTCGGCCCGCCCCGGGCGCGGCGCGGCCGTGTCCGCAGCTGCCCGTCGTCCCGCGGCCGCCGGGCCCCGTGTGCGGCCGCAGCTCCCGGGGCAGCGCCGTGCCCGGCACGTGTGCGGGATGGGAGCGGCTGCCCAGCCCCGCGTGGGTGGGCACCGCGGAAAGGAGGCACCTGGGGCGTATGGGGATGCTGGAAGTTGGGCAGGGCGGCCACGCCGAGAAGCCCCCGCCCGCCCCGGGCCCCGTGTGCTGCCGGGCACAGCCCGTCTCCAGGAGCCGCAGCTTTACAGCCCAGAAAAGCCGTGCGCCTTCCTCCCCCCCCCCCACTCCCTTCCCGCGGAGGCAGCCGGTGGTGTTGCCCGGTGGACCGCGGCAGCGGCAGGAGCCGGGCAGAAGAGGGAGGGATGCCACCTCGCTGGAGAGGAGCCCCAGCCGATCCTCCGGACCGGGCAAAGCTCCCGCCCAGTTCCCGGGAGCACGGGCTGGCCTTCCACCGCTTCTTCCTGCGGATCACGGCCGGAGGCTGCCGAAGCGGGGGCATCCTGCCGTGCCGCCCGGGCGGGAGAGGAGACCGGGCCGTGGGCACCCGCCGGACGGGGAAGGCTCCAGCTTCGCCCGCCAACCCGAGCGCCCTGCTCCCCCTCGCTCCAGCCGCCCCCGCACCGAAAAAAGCAGCGAGAGAAATAAAATGGTGGTAACGATGTAAAGCGCCTTGGAAGGGTTAAGGGAGCCTCAGACAGTACAAATCGCAAGGGAAACCGTCCTCCCGGAGGCAGGCAAAACAATCGGGAGCGAGGTGGGAGAAGGCAGAGGCTGTAACACGGACAGGTGCTCAGCTGCGAGCTGCCTCACTCCCTCCCTCCCTCTCTCTCTTCTCACACACAGATTCGCATCTCTCCCAGCATGAAAAAGCGCAGGGCTAATGAGAGGCGAAGTGAATAATGGGGAAGTTGTTGTCTCCAGCGATGAGGCAAGTGATGGGGCTGAGGCCAGCACTGAAGTTGTGTAACCAAATTCTCCACCGTCACCCCCTCGTTTCTCCTCCCTCCTTGATTTTTAAGGAGAAACACAGGTGGGGGTGGGAGACTCTCCCCACCGCACGCCGACCAGAGAGGAGCCCTCTTCCCTCAGGCACGGGCAGGCAGCTGGCGGAGGTGTCCCCGACGCCGCATCCCCGCCTCCGCGCAACTTGCGGGGAGCGGAGCCGGCTGAAGGCAGGCGGGGGCGGCTCTCCGCGGCCACCCACTCCGCGCTCCCCCCCGAGCACGGCAAAAGCCGGGGAGGCGGGAGGAGGGGAGATCCAAACTTGCCAGCTCGGGGACTGTCCCTCAAACGGCAGCGAGTGCCGTTCGTGCGTGCGCGGGGAGAGAAGTGTTCCCAAACTCCGGCGCTGCCCAGGTGGCTGGATGCGCATGGTTCCCATCGCGGCGCCGCAGCGGTTGCTGCCCAACGCCGGGGGCTGGCTTCTCCCAGGGGAAGTGACCGGCCAGGAGCCGAGCCCTCGGGGAACACCGGCGGGAGGTGGGAGGCAGGGAGAAGGGAGACCGGGCTCGAAGAGCCTGCTGTTACCCGGCGCAGAAACGAAGCGAGGGAGAGAGCTCAACCGAGCGGCAGTGATTTAGCTGAGGGGGGAATCAGTGCCGTAACCACAGCCTACACGAATCCAGTGCAAGAAACCCGAATCTTACCCTGAGCTGCAGTGAGGAGCCCCGCGCAGAAAACCAGCAGAGACTTGAATTTCTTCCACGCAGTCATGTCTGCAGTTATTCCACACACACACACACTCACACAAAACCCCCGGCGGCTCTTCTCGGCTGCGACCGTGTCCTCCGAGCGGCAGCGGGGCTAAGGACAGCGCCAAATAACCACCACAGGGCGAGGAGAGGCGGAGAGGAGCGGTCCGGGTCCCGAGCGCCGCGCAGCGCCCGGCGCCTCCTGCAGGACTGCGCGGGCGGCTCGCTCGGCTCTGCTCTCACACAGCATCAGTCCCGCGCCGCGCCGGGGCTGCGCCGCTCAGCGCCCGCGGAGCCCCGGCGCCGCCGGCCCGCCGCCCGCCCAGGGGAGGGGAGGGCGCGCACGGAGGGAGGGGAGGCGCGCCCGGGGCCGCGGGCAGCGCGGCGTGCACGGCCGCCGGCGGGGAGAGCCGGCCAGCGGCGGCAGGAGAGGGATGCGGGGAGTGCGAGGAAGAGGAGGAGGAGAAGAAGGAAGAGGAGGAGGAGGAGGAGAAGAGGAGAGGAGAGGGAGGGAGGGAGGGATCGCGGCGAAAGCAGCGCAGGCAGCGCAGCAGAGCGGCTGCCAGCCACACGAGAAGCCACTGCCGCCGGACTCAACCATCCCTTCCCACGGAGAGGGGAAGGGGCCGGCGCTGCGCAGCCGGAGCACGCCGGTCTCGCAGCCACCCCGCTCCGCGGACGGCCCCGCACCGACCCCCGGGGCGGTCCCGGCCTCACCCTCGACCGCGGCCCCGGGCGACTCCTGCCGCCCGCCGAAAGCCCCGGGGAAAGAAGGCTTTCCCCGGCCCGGTGCCCCCCGGCGCGGGGAAGGGTAGCGGCTGCAGGGCTACACCTGCACGGGGGACTCCTGCTCCAATTCCCTGGTACCCTGTCCCCCGGCCCTGCTTGCAGTCCGGCACCCCCAGCTACATGTGGGGTGTGGGTGGTGCGGGTGCTGGAGTCCTTTGTCCTAGCTGAAACTCCCCTCTGCTTTCGTCCCCACTCGTGAAGGAGGAAGGTTTTCAGGTCCAAAATGTGCCCTGCTCGTTCCTTCCAACTTGCTTATCAGAACAAGCTGTCGTTCCTGTGGGGAAGGAGAGAAGCCAATGTCTCCTTGAGGAACGCTGCTTTGTCTTTATGTTGCCATTCCCGAGAGCTCCTGTTGCCAAGAGGAATTTCTGCCATTAACAATCCTTTCCAAAACTAAAAAAAAAACAATCAAAATGTGGCATGGCAGATGCACACAGAGGCTTCCCCACCACCACCCTGGCCAGGCAGGATTGGTTCCCTGAGCCCAAAGGAAAGGAGATGGTGACCTAGGGTTGGCCTGTCACAGGTCCCTATGCTCCATGACCCCGGCAGGTGATGTCCTTTGCCAGCAAGGATTTCTGTGCCAGGCTTACCTGCAAACGGGTGGCAAAAAAGTGACTTTAAATCCAGTACGAATTGTAAAGATTGTCACCACCACTGCACATTGGACCTGACTTCATAATTAATGCTTACCTATATCCGTAATTAAAACACAAAGGCTCATAGGAAGGAAAGAGAGAAACGCAAGCCCTTTTGGAAAGGTAGTTTCAAGGTTGTAATTATTCACTTATGATGAATTTTCTTTCGTGGTGAAATATGCAAAGTTGTTTTCTCAATGTAAGTTGCAAGAAGGTGGTGAATGGGCACGGAACGAGGTAGGCTGACTTTGTAATAAGCTTGTATTTATGTAAAAAGGTTGTGGCTCTCACTCGGAAAAAAAAAGAAAAAAAAAAAAGAAATTAACAAAGCAGGGCTAGGCAGGCTGCCGAGCCAGACGTGGCATTGCTGCCATCTCGTGGCAAGCGCTCCGTCCCTGCTGCGCCAGGGCTGCAGTCCCTGCCCTACCTTTCCCCACAGCTCCCAAACCCACTGCACACCAAACACGTCCACAGGAGGGATCCAGTCTTAGTATTCATCTATTTTTTTAAGAACGCCTCGGGGACTCATTTTTTGCATTCGTGAAAGTAAAATGATGCTAATACTTGTTAGTACCAGACATCATGTAGCCAAGCTGCTGCGCAGAATTCCCCAGTCAGAGCTGCTCAGTCTCCTCATGTCTCAGGCCCCTCCACTTATCCTTGTCAGCAGACAAGGGGGAATTCACTAATGATTGTGAGAAAGACAGATATGGACACTAAGCTTAAGCTGAGACTCTTGCTTTATGGCCTGCAGTAGTCTGAGACTTAGATTTTTGAAATACAGATTTTTTTTGCATTGCATCTGGCCCAAGAGATCACAATAATTTTTGGGTTTGTTTCATTGTATTGTCTATTGGGTTAGAATTTTTAAAAGTTATAAGTTAACCCCATTTACAGCTGTCTGGGTCTAGTTGAAAGCAGTAATGATGGTGACATTTCTTGCTGTGCTGTTTAAGTAAGCACTCTTAATTTGAGAAGTTGCTGTTTAATCCTGCTCATGGCAGATTCTGCAGAAGCTCCAGTATGATATAATATGTGCTTTCTTGGTCTTGACTCACCCGGCTTAGATTTACTGTTTCCTGAGGCTTTCTGTTCTTCTGAGGATTTTCTGGGCTTTATTGAGCTTTTGGGACCTGATTCCTTCTCTATTGAGCTATTTGAGTGTTAATTTCTTCCCTTCATAACACCTAAGTAAGGCAAAATAACTGGGCACCATAATCACTATCACTGCAAAAGATACTTTCTCTCTTTTCTTACATCCTATGATAGTAAACCATATGCATAAACATTGTTGACCTTTAGTATATTATCACTTGTCACCCGAGTTAGTGCCTTACTAAGATAAACAGGACAGCACAGACTCCCCAGACAAGATTCCAGCCTCTCTACAGACTCCAGTAGCTGTCATAGTGACTTTAACAAACCCTGTGTGACATAAAAGTTTTGGCGAAGCCAAAAAAGCCGTAAGATGACTATGGAACTGAAGCATGGCATTCCAGAAGGAAGCTCCACCAACCTGACTTGAGCTTAGTGTGGAACTGCAGTACCTAAACACGGTAATTACAGAATATGATCTGACCTAATCACTGTAATCTCTCTGTTGTCTATTAAGTACCTAATGTACTGACGTAAAATCCACGAATTTATGAGTTTGAACAGAGGCGATATTTCTCTCTATTCCCTATAGACAGTATGGAGGAGTGTATATGTCAAGACTGTTTGTACTAATCAGGGTGATTTAAAGGTAGCTTGACAGGGATTTATTTTCAATTGAGAGCTTGTCCTTTTACTTCCCTATGCCATATAAAAAAGAGGTCTGAAAGGTTAGATTTCCACTTTTCTTTTTATTTTTTTTCAGCTTGTTATGTTAATAATATTGAATCCACATTTCCCTGTTGTCATTTTATGGGAGGAAGAAGCATTTTTCTGTAAGGTGCAGGAATATTTGCTCATATCTAAGCAAAACTACTGATTCAGAATACAGCTGAAAATGTACTATATACTCATTAAAGAGGGATGCTTGTGGGAACCCATAACCAGAATTTGCACTTGCCAGTGGACACAGAAGTCTGTAGCTTTCTGCCAGAAGGTTACTGTGAAGTTAAAAATGTGAAAGCTTAAAAATCAAAAAATTATATTGAGGGGAAAAAGTCTATAAGAGAAATCTTCAGCAGAATACAGATTCCATTTGAGGAAGACAGAAAGTAGAACTGTTTTCTCCATAAGCAACTTTATCAAAATTTTTTTTTGTCGCATAAGCTCTTTAGTTGTGAGTGAAAACAGAGACCAAAGTTCCAAATACTCTCACTTAACACAATCTCTTTTCAAGAGCTGCTTTCAGACTTGAAACATTTAATGATTTCTTTAGTCATAATAGTCTTTCAGGCTGGAACAATAAAAATATTTATATCTACATGTGTTCCTAACCCCCATTTGTTATACCATAAAGAATAAAAAGCAGGCCATGTCACCCACAGTCTTTCTACAGTTAGAAATTTTGTTACTTGGGTTCAGACTTGACTCTGCTTTCTTTTTGTGATAACATTCTCTCCAAACTAGATCAGTCTTGTAAGATTGACAATGATCATGACTACAGCTGCAAAAAACTACATCTGCAACATCAGCTACAACTACATTGTTTTATATACTCTACCAGCACCAGCCAATAAATGTAAGTACTAGTAGTCTTCTAACTGGAAAAAGGAGAAAACAGGGAAAACATGGTTACAGGCTGGCAGGTGGGACACTTCAGGGGACATTGGTCAGGAAGAGAGAGTATTATGATAGCATTGTTCAAGAGGACCACTGGGCCTAAAGTAATTGCTCTGCTACATTGTATTCCCCTCTGGAGTGGTTAGTTTAGGGGGAACAGTTGGCAAGACTGAGGGGGGGAAACGTATGTCGCCTGTTTTAAAGTACCCTCAAGCATTACTTAGCTCCTCAGGGGCAGGCTCCAGCACACTGCTTCTTTTCTAAACATCTACATTGATCCCATCTGTCCTTAAGGTGACATATAATTGAAGTTAGGAAGATGAGACTTCTGAAAGACGTTTCTACCTTTGAGGGAAGGTGGGATATGTAGGCAGTAGCCTTCAGGGTGCCTATAGGAAACAACACCAAGGTCGTTCCAGTTAGGTACTGTCGCTCAGAGGTTTAAACATTTTAGCTTTTGAGGGTTAAGAGAGGCAAAGGGAACTTCGTTGAAGCCTTTCAAGGAAAACAGATGATTTGTTTTCTAGTTAAGCATAAGAAGATCCTAAAAGTATGAGGTTGGGCTATGTGAGAAAGTTTGAAACAGTCTAGTAATGTGGGTAACCGTAGCTCACATTATGGTCTAAACAGACAAGTAAGTCAGTATCTTGACAGAGAGTAAAATGTGACAGTGTCAGCCAGCTTTGAGAATCAAAAGTAGTAACTCCTATCAGATGGGAGAGATAAGGAAGAACCAGAGAAAGGAGGCCAAGAATAGCTCAGAAAACAATGGGTTTTGGCAGAAACACCATTGGCTATGGGAAGGGCAAGACTACATTTAGCAGAGCTGGAAAAATAGCGCTTTTATTGAGACAGGATAATAAATGTCTGGTTGTGAGGAGACTTTGATCAGGGGGGCTCCATACCTGTATGTACTAAGAATCTGGTTACTTCACGTGAGCTGTCTTGCCCAAGAGTGCCCATGGTGCTGAATGACGTACAGCTATGCACTGTCTTAATTATGAGCACACACTGACTTGGTTTAGCATTTAGTGAACTGCTGTAACTTGAGCTGCAATGGCTCTTCCATACTATTTATTTAAGAATTTGGAAGAGTCAGTCTTCAATGCAGCTCTCTTGGTGTGGTTTCCTCATATGGAGTCCTACATGTCATTTAGTCTTGAAACCCACTTGCTAGTAAATTAAAGATTTTTTTTTTGTTAAGGAAAAAGACTTAAGTTACGTCCTGGCATATTTTGAGCCAACTCAAAATATGAGAAAGATGGTTTAAGGTATGGGAAAGGATAGGCTGTCTATTTGATTCATCATGCGTTGGAGATGACGGCTACATATACATGAGGAGATGTCAGAGAGGCAGGTTGAGATTTCAGTTTGGACATAAGGAGATTAGTCTGGAGTAGACTAGTATATCTCTGAGTCATTAGCAAACATATGGTAGTTGAATTTGTATTTGTTGATGAGATCACACAGGAACAAGGTGTAGAGAGAAGAGAGAAGGAAAACAAGGACAGAAAACCCACACAGTAATTTGAAAAGTGGATGAGAAGTATGTTCTCAAATATACCACCTTGATAATCAGGTGAAGAGAGAATTGTTGACATGGACATACAGCATTCTAAGAAGAGCTCCATCATAGGTCCAAGTGGCTGGAAATGGTGTCTTCATGAACTTTAGATAGTTTTTAGAGATTGAGGAATGAATAGTTTCATATGGCTCTGAAGGAAGGGAAGACTAAATCAGAGAAAACAAGTTGCTTCAAAGGGATTTCTAAGAGTGTCACAGTAACTCTAATGTTCTTTTGGTATTCTCATTCTTCTTTCATAAAGAATGAGCAAATAGCTGGGATTTGAAAGTAAAATAAAGGGAAATGTAGGTAAAATCATACAGTTTCTAACATGGCAAAGACTAATCTATAAATAAAGGGGTAAATTGTCAGAAGAGAGAAAAGAGGACAAAGAGAGTACAGGTCATGAGAAAAATGGTGAGAAATTATGATACTAATCATGAAAGAAATGAGATGACTGGGTAGAATGGAGGCATTGAAGCAGCTAGAGGAGCCAAAGGAGGCAAACAAAGAAGAAGCTTTTGAATCCATGGGGAAAAAAAAAAGCAAAGAGCATTAATGGTTAAAGGAGTAAATAAAGAGGAGTAAAGCTAATTTTTGACTTACATTTTAATAGCAGGGTCTGCGCATGAAGTTTTAACAGGCCTGATAGGAAAATGGGGAGAATGCACAGATAACCAGGTGCACAATCATCAGTGCTTTAAAAATAATCACTATCAACAAATTACACTTAGATGCAAAGAGTCCTTGACTGAAGTGACTTAATCTCTAGAGATATATTCATTTTGGCAGGTGCTCCAAGAAATGAGTTCCTATGGCTTATATTAACTGAAATTTTGGGTACACTTTGCCCATTCATAAGAAAAGAGTACTGCAGTAAAGACAGAGAGGATTTCTGTGATGTTTTTATCAGGAAGATATTTCTGCAATTTCCTAAGTTTTGATGGTGGGCTCACTGGGCGTGCTAAGCTGGAAAGTAGTAACAATGAGTCCCAGTAGAACAGCTGGGATACAAATAATCATGTGAAGCCCACATTTATATTCCCAATAGATGTTGCAGAAATAATTTCTGCTACATCTCAAAATCTTTCTTTAGAGCAAATGAATTTCACCTGTGTAACTCAATCACGGAATTTGTACCTAACCACACTTCAGGGATCTTCTGATGCTGGAGTTACTTACAGCAGTCTGTGTAGGCCTGCAGAGGGAGACAGTCTGTTCAGGTGGTTGCCAGATTCTACAGCTAGTTATCTCTCTGTATTGACTGAAAAAGAATTTGATGGTCTGGTTTAAGCAAACTGCATGACAAAGTCAGGTTTAAAATGACCTAAACATTGCCAAACTGTTTACTTATGTGTTTTTTCTTTTATGCGTTAATCTGTTTCTAACTCCTATTTCCATCTCATAATGTGGGTGCACAGAGTTACCTATGTAAAGTCTAAATTTATGCATTTGGATTTCACAGAATATTCTGATTTGAAAGGAATCCACAAAGATCATAAAGTCTAACTCTTAAGTGAATGGCCCATACAGGGTTCAAACCTCCAACCTTGCTGTTATTAGCACCATGTTCTAACTAACTGAGCTAATCTCAGGGTATCTGCATCTTACTGAAGTGCTTTAGTCCCCATGTAAGTATTCTAACTCATCATTAGGGAGGGGAAAAAAAGTGGTTTATTCTGCTTTTCTTCGAAACCAAACAGCCTTACAATTACTGCAAAGTAACAGAGTACACATGAAGGCTTACTGCAATTATCCATCAAAGCCTTGCATACTGGGAACCTGAACTGAGTGGCAGCCTTTCTATTGACTTCAGCAATCACAAGATCATGTCTTATACAAGTAATAGGACTAGGATTTTGACTGAGCAAGGAATTATAAAATCAAAGTATTGGTTGTGTTTAAGTTTCAGCATTACTCCCAGGAGCTATGTATAAGCACAGGACAAGAATCACCTACTGGTGGAATTTTGTACATGCAAAGAAGAATTTGATGCATTCTTCCTGCAGTAGCCCATTATCAAATCAATAATATCTCCCTCCACAGGAAAAAAAAATCATAGGAACCTATCAGCAGAATAGAGTCATTCAGAAATGATCATGTAGTCTCGTTTCTCTGCTCACATATTGACCAAGCCAGATGGGGACCATCTAAATCCTTGAAACGCAAACATTGACTCATCAACATAGCCTCAATTATCTTCCCAAATATTGGATGGCCTGACACTGGACAGTGACTGGCTTTGCTAATATCATCCAAATATAGGTTCTTGAACAAGAGCCGAACTGCTGCCTAAATAAAGCTGGCAAAATGCCCTTCTGAAGAAAGTCATTAATGATCTGCATAAATAATGAGCTTAAGTATCTCTCTGCTTGCTTGAACCAGTCATGAATTTTTTCATTTGGAAAGAAAGCAGAACCATGTTCTACCCTTCATGCATGAAACTAAGAGAGGTCTAGCCCTTTTTACTGAATTATTTGTTTTCTGTAACCTCATTTCCTTCTTGCACAGCATTTTAGCCAGCTGTTCTAGAGCAGTGAGTTTCAAGCAGTAATTATCCATCCTCCCTAGTTAGTCCTTTATAGTTCATCTATTTGCTAAGTTGCCTTTCGTCTCACAACTTCTATATTAGAGTTCCTCTCTGTCTAAAAAAGATGCATAAGAAGGGTTTTTCTTATTAAGAACATCAGTAACCTGGTCTGTCTGCAGGTCTTCTACACACTAAGGTCAGAACTTACCACAGAAATAACCTGCTTCTCAGATTCATATTTCCCTTTCCTGTATAAAGTGTCTATTTCTCTCTTTGTAGGGAGCTTATCTCCTGGACTGCGCATCTGAAAGAATCAGATGAATTCTGATTGAATTCAGATGAACAAGATAACATCATTTTTCACATGGACATATTTCTGATTAAATCAGTTATCCTCAGTTCTTTCCACTATATATAGTTCACGTTTACCTTAAATCTCTCTATTTTCAGCCCTCCATAGTATGGTAGAAAATGGACTGAAATAAAATCAGAACAAGGATTTTCACTAGCATCTATTCTAAGCATGCAATAATTTCGTGTCTTAAAATATTTTTTAAGGAAATTACTAAGTGAGAAATTTAGAATTTTGTTAATATTTGTGGTGATAATTGTTAGAAAAAAATCAAGAACTAGAAATTCCAAGTGTTATTATCTGTGGTCCGTGTTTCCTCATGGGAACATGAGTTTTCTGAAATAGGAAGCATGAGAGTTCTTTGAAGATTTTGGGAAGTAGATAAAAATTCATTTGATCTTCAAAAAAAACCTACCCATTCTCATGGCAGTGTGCTGAAGTCAGTGTGAAATACATTACTGTTTGTGAGGGAGCTGCCATATCATAAGGTTTATTTAGTCCATGAGACTGAACTGGATCACTTCATTAAAGGCAGTTATAAAAAAAGTCATTAAAAGGTAACAGAATACTTCCAATTTAGAGTTTGTTGGAAATAGGTCTCTCAATCTGGAAAGACCTTAATGAAGCAATGTGCCATGATGATATTTTTTTCCCACAGGACTTTGGTGCTCAATCATATATTATTATTTTATTTTAATTTAGAATGTTCAGAAGCAGGTGATAATGGTGTTAGTGCATTCCTAGTTCATAGTATGTGCAAGAGGCATTCACACTGTTCCAGGTCCCGAAGTTCAGAGGTTTTGCTGTATAGTCAATGGAGACATTAAGACCCGTTTTGCCTGATTTTAGGCACCTAACTGAGAGATAGAGAGAAATCAGATAGTATCTGATCATGATCTGTACATGAGAGTATGTTCTGTATTTGCTGTATAGGTAGCTTGCAGGAATTATATGCCTAACATTAGGTAGATGGCCTTGGTCCTTTTGTTACGTGGATGAGTGACTCTCCCCAGTCATCCATCCACAGTGATGGCATGTACTTTGTCATCTCTACTGGACTGCCGTGCTTTCCACAGCAGAAAAGAGACAGGGATCCTTTTGGGGTGGGGGGTAAGGTATGATCCCTAGCACAGGAGGAGAGCAATTCCTGGTATCTTTTTTCATTTTGCATGTTCGCTGAAGGGTCTGTCAGTCATTGTCTTTTATTCCTTTGGCTTTAAAATGCCATCTATTACAATATAAGAAAATTTTGTGTTCTTTTATAATATAGGTGACTTGCTTAAGGTTTTCAGTGAAAACAAGAACATGTAATGCAGAGTCAGCATTGAGCTGATTTGTTATACTTAAAGCTTTTGGGGCAGATTTTCAAAGACACACGGGAGTTAGGATTCAAACTCCATTTGGTGTTCAGTGGGTGTTCAGCATCTAGCTGCCTATTTCTGCTTTTGAAATATTCTACCGTAGCAGTAAAGGGTCTAATTGTAATGGATAAACCAACAAAAAACTAGAGTGATCTGTCTTTTTCTGACTATTAAAAAGATACTCCTTTGAAGAATAAAGTTCTTAAAACAGAAAAAGAAATATCAGTGGATCTCTGCTCACTGTGGGCTCTATTCATGACTTGAAGCACTCACAGAGCCTGCACTAACGTTAAGAATTATTCAGTCATATAAGGGGTATGTAATTGATAATATATTCTTGCAGTTGCTATCAAAATAGGTCTCTGTGAGAATCAGGCTGTAGGTAGGGTTTCCATATATTACACCTTTAATCACAAGACTCAGCTTTTTAGAGAAAATTCTCTTTATTACGAGTGTAGTCCTTTTCTTACAGGTGCTTCTGGTAGCTTGAAACCTCCCTGGCTCAGTGCCACAGGCCAGCCTCCTCCAGAGGCACAACAGTGTAGGTCTGGATGCAGCACTACATAGCTCATACGCTCTGAAGATCTCTCTTCAAAAAAAAAAGCTGCAGGGCTCCTATCTTAGCCTTGAAAAGGCAGCTTCCATTTCCCTATCCCTAATACCAAACAGCAACTACAGCAGAATATATTGTCACTAAAGATAAACTAAGTGAACTGTTGCATTCAGATTTCAGAGCCGAACCAAACCTCAACTAGATCAACCACCAATAATGAAACCTTAGACCTGACTTTAAGATACAGCTACCTTTCACACTAACAAGGCAATGCTTGTGTAATTAGTCATACAGTGCAGGATGCCACAGTACAAGCTCTGCACACCTGATTGCTAAAAGACACCTGTGCTATGAGTTATGGTCAATGTTGATGATTGCCTGTATTTTTAAATTATGATAATATTTTGATCCATATTCAAAACCAATTGATCAAAATTGATTTCTGTTTTCTTTGATTTTGTTAACATATCAGTTTTTTAGACTATTCTTTAATGTATATTTCCTCAGATGTATAGGCCACATATATATATATATATTTTTGTGTGTGTGCATATGTGCATATATATATATGGACTAACCAGGCATGTTTTCTTCAGATATGGACTAATATTCTTCTAAGATGATGCACCTGAGCATGGGTTTTTCCAATCATGATTCAAAGGAACTTTAATATATTCATGCAGGCCTATATTCTTACTTTAAAATTCCCAGACATCTTAGAGTTCATAGAAACTTAAGATGCCTAAAAATTGTAGAAGAAAGCATATTTGTGCATATTTAGTAAGTTTCTCACTTCTTTCTACTAACATATCAAAAATCTATCCAAATATGGCAATGTTAATAGTAATTATCAAAAATGTTTACATCAATTTGCTTGAGTCTCTTCAATCAGCAAAGAATGCTTTTTCTATAACATCTGTTCCAGAGATTAGTCATATACTTGGATGATCAAAAGGCGGAAGCACCTACAAGAAGTCTGGAGAGGGACTTCTGACAAGAACATATAGTGATAGGACAAGGGAGAATGGCTTCAAACTTAAAGGGTATGTTTATATTAGATATTAGGAAGAAATTTTTTAGTGTGAGGGTGGAGAGGCACTGGAACAGAGAAGTTGTGGATACCCCATCCCTGGAAGTGTTCAAGGCCAGGTTGGATGGAGCTCTGAGCAACCTGGTCCAGCACAAAGTGTCCCTGCCTACGGCAGTAAGTGTGGAGAGAGCAGGATTGTGTGAGCAACTTATCCTGCATTTCTGTAGGCCTTGCCTTGACATGGCCGGGCACAGACAGTGAAAAACTGCACAGTCATCATGGCTTTAGGCTCTGAAGCTGAAACAAAGAAGGATCTGTGCCAAAATTAAGGAGGAGTCCCAAGAGGTAAACAAATGTCCTCGCCTCGCGTGGACACCTGCAATAATCCAATTAGAAGTGGTCAATAGGGCATATTTACGCCGTGAACACTTTCATGTAACCAATAATGTAAAAGTGATCACGTGCTGAGGTGTAGAAAAAGTACTTAAAGGGCATCTTTTTGTAAATAAAGCGGATATTTTGCGGATCATATTGGTCGTGTGCAGTCTGTCTCTGAACCCCTCCGTCGACAAGTAAGGTTGGATCTAGATGATCTTTAAGGCCCTTCAAATCGAAACCACTCCGTGATTCTATGATTCAACGAGTGTTCAGACTTTAACATTTGCTGGACTGCACCAGCTGCTCTGGGCAGAGATTTAAGACTGAGTACATTTATTTTAAACATAAGAGAAACTGTAGTTATTTGGTGTTGATCAGTTCTGATCAATTTGATGCTGATCAGTGGAAACTGTTGTGTACTCTGATATAATGAAGAGCTCTACAAAGCTTAAGCAATGTTTTGATAGCCAAAATATTCAGATAGATTCTTTTCAGAGTCTTTTAGGTTGGAAAAGTTCCTTAATATCATCGAGTCCAACTGTAAACCTACCACGTCCAAACTCCACCACCAACTCATGTCTCTAACACCATGTCTACAAATTGGTTTCTGAATAGTTTAACTTCCAGCAAACAAACACAAAGACCCTCAAAAAGAAGCAACCCACAGGTAAGCACCATAATTAGGTTGCCAATTGAATTTGATAATTAAGAAATTATCAAAGTGTGAGGTGTGTTTATTCTTTTCTACAAGTTTTCCCTGAATCCTCTTATATAAGAAAAAATAGCTACTCTCTCCAAGCTACAGAAATACCTTCTGTATTCAGAGATTGATTATTAAATTAAGGTGATCTATTTTGCTATCTGTCACAAGTGACTTACAGCTCTATACCTTTATCTGTTTTTCCTAACCCAAACAAAATTAGCTTTTTGGATTTTTTAATATTTTTTTTAAGGAGAGTTTTGCATTATTCAATGGCATTGACTCTGAGACAGGTCTGAGTTATGTGGAATAGGACTGGAGGATACCTGACTGTATTCCTAGGGCTAGTTATAGTATTTTTGTGATTTCCACAAATTACTGTAAGGTCTAAGTTCCATTTGGATGTCTGTTTTATATGTAAAGATATGCAAATATTGTGTTTACAAAGTCTACCAGCTTTCATCTGTTTACATACTAAGAATGCTTCATTCAGGTAGATTAATCCCTCTAAAATTGCACTTATACCCAATACATGAGTTTGCAGTTCTTCATTTAGATTGCCATCCTGACTTAAAAGTGTAGAATAAATGACCTTTACTTACAAATCCTGTACTAAGAAATATGAATGTGGAGATCTACGCTTTTTCTGGCATAGAAAAAGGTATAGATCTCATTTGGAGAACAGGAGATGATTTGTATGCTATACAAGCACTTCTTGCTTTAAATGTCTGTAAAACCATGTGCAGTCAAGGACACCCTGAGGATCCAAGACAGAGTTTGATAGTTTTTACACATATATTTAGTAATACACATTACTAAAAATTGGACTTGGGGTTGTGCTTGAGCATTCTTCTTTGTTAGAAATCCGTATTTGAAAATGGTAGTGTTATGTGCCTAAATTATTCTTAATATTACGTACCTAAAGTTTCTGTGGATTTTATTGCTACTCTCATGAGCTCTGCATGCAGATAAGAAGCAGTAAGTGCCTTCATGAAATTGTGATATTGCCTCTTATGGTATAAACAGAGGGCAATGCAGTTCAGATCAATGGAGTTGTGACCATTTACTCTTAGGAGAATTTACTTCTTACACTTCTTAGATCAGATACAGCAAAAAAAAATCTCAAGTTTTAAATATATAATTTCCCTTATGCTCTAACTCTAAGAAAAATCAGCAACCATTTTGATATATTTTTGTTTCCCAATCTGCTCCTAGGATAAATGCAGGGAAAAGAATTTTAGGTGAAAGAAATTGAAAAATCAAATCCATTGATTTTTTCAGGAACAGTACTAATTTACATGACTTATGTATTCCTGTCCCAAAACACATAGCCTGGAAAATTTTTTCCTATCCCTATGCCTATCTTATCCTATCTCTGCATGTCTCACTGTACTGCTGTAATTTAATTCCTATTCGCCTAAAATATAGCATGATACAAAACATTTTTTTCTTATACTCAAAAGGAATCATCTGCTTTATGTCTAGCTCTGACTGCTCTTGAATGAGATGCTCACCAGGTCTCCATTCTTGAAAGCACTTAAGCACTTGCTTATTTTTACTGGAGTGTCATTCAAAATGTTTGCTTAATAGCACTGAAGAGTTTGCAAGAATGGAACTAAGAAGAATCTGCCAGATAAAGTGTAAAATATGTAAATTGGATTGGCAGAGCACAGACAACTCAACAGCCAGATATTCCCTACTAATAATTTTGCTAAGTTTGCTCCAAAAGCATGAAAATAAAGAAAATACCCCACTCTAAATTTACGTCCCTTCTGGAGTAGAGTCCTCTCTGAAGTAATCACTGAATAAACCTGGATTATGTTGGAGTAGCAGTGAAAGCCAAGTTCCTCTGTTAGACTGAGGCCTCAGAAAACTTACCTGTGTGTGTAACACATTAGAATAATATTCCATTAGGTTTAAATCCCCACAGTACAGAGAGTGATCAGAGTTGAAGCTCCATTGCTCTGAGAGCACACTTTGTCAGTTCATTCATGACAAGGCCTCCAAAATCTGTTCTCATCATTTTTGATCAGCTGTTTAACACCTGAATTAATTCTTGCTTAACTACTGCAATGACTAAATCTGGCTACTACTCTTAATTACTATTGCTTAAATTTCCTAAAAAAAAAACCAAACCAAACTTTCAGAATGGATTAAATATTTGACAGTAAAGTGTAATCTGAATCTGTGCTTAAATTTCCTGTTAGCACAATTAGCTCCTGATGTCCCTCTAAGTAGCTGGACCTTGCAGAGAGGCTTTGCAGGATCTATCTTCTCTCTCACCTGTATATCAACAGATGGGCACAGACACCTCTGTGTTGTACACCTCAAGATGTACCACCTGAAAATTGTCATTGATTGAACTAGGTCATGATTTTATAATAAGAGAGACTTTTCCCCCAGACAGAACCTAGTTGCAATACACTTTTATGGCTTTCGTAACCTGAGCTGCTGCTTTTCTTACAGTGGGAGTTTTACTATAACTACTTGCGTTGGCCTCCATGGATTCACTCTGACTTACAGTGGTATAAATTAGACTTTGCTAAGAATCCAGATTCTCCAATTCATGTAGTGGCTACTAATATTTTGTATTTTATCAAATTCCTTCGTCCTTGGGGATTCCACCCCCCCTCCAAGTTAATATAAGGGGCTTCTCCAAACAGTGCAAAACCTTCTATCTCTTTTGCAGGATTTTAATCCAGTCTTTCTGTTAATTGCAATATGAATCTGAAGTGTGTTATTTTACCTTGTTTGATATAAAAATTTCATTGTTCTGAGTCACAATTATGGAAGAGTCACTAACAGACATATGATTCTAATAATTTGTAATAAGTTACCTTTGCAAATCATGTCTGATTCATTCCTTACAAGTGCAGGGCTCCAATAATTTGTATTGAAATTAGTTTATTTTCCTAAATAAATTGACGGGTTTGTCTGATCGCTTAAAAAGTCTTTTGAAATTCTCCTGCCTGTGAAATACTGGAAGGTGATGAATACAGAACTATTACTGTGTAATATACGTATTTCTTGTTTATATTGTTGGTGAAATTGCAGTTAAGGTTGCTATAGTAACTAATATCCTACACGAAACATATGACAAGAACAAAACATAGAAAATAGCCTGAGCAATAGAAAACATAAAAGGAGTCATTTAGGGTGTGGTAACCTTTCTATCACAGATGTAAGAGCATTGGGAAGGCTCCTGCTGGTGGGGCTCAGGGGATGAAAGAGCTGAGACTCTGCTGAGGAATTTGAAGCACAGCTAAAGACACCTACACGGTCAACAGCCTCATTCCTTCCTTGCAATACCTTCTGCTTTCTTTTTTGAGACTTACACGTGATGACATTTCTCTGTTTGTCTGTCATTGCCTACAAATAGAATGAGTTGTAGGCAACCGTAAACAGCCTCCAGCATGACACAGGCTCCAATCGCATCTCTGCCATTATCCTAAATGAGCTTGGCACCATGAAAGTTATATGCCCCAGAGAAAAATAAAAGATAACAATAAGGATGAGATGGGTGGAACAGCAGAACTAGGGGAAAGATTATGAAGCTACATAAAACCTTGGGAAAACAGAAAATGGTAGAGCCCAGGGCAGGTGGGAGTAAGAAATGGCATTGGAAAGAAGTAAAAGACACATAACCCATAAAATTAAGGAAAAAGGGAGAAGGTGGAAGCGAAGTACACAAGGTATATCATAAATGAAGAAATGGGAACACAGAAAGCTTTTGGCTTGAAAAAGTAGTGGATATTTCTGTTAGAGGGAGGATGGCTTGAAGGACACTCGTAGTATCTGGTACAAGCAAAAGTTCCCAAAATAAAAGAAGGGAAGAATCACTCATACGCAGGACAGAAATGGATAATTGTTAGAAACATTTAGTGTGCTATAGATCTGACAGGTGCATTCACGGGGATGGTTCTCACACCCAGTACTCACCAACTCTGCTTGAACAGGAAGATTCCTCTCCTTGTTCCTCATTCATTTCACCTCTGCTGGCTGCCTTTTCATTCTTCCATACTCTTTTTTTAAAGGGATCCTTCTTTCAGCTGTCCAGGTCAGTCACGCTTCTTCCTCTCTTAGTTCCTTCTTCAATCTGTGAAAGACAATATTAGCTTTTCTATACCATACAGGATCCATCAGCATGCAGTTTTACAGCCACAGAAGGTTTGGAATTATGCCACTGGGGAAGTCTGTCCCTAGGAGCTGCTAAGGATTGTCAAATTGCCTTTCTGCAGAACCTGGAGCTGCTTGGGGTAACAACCAGTCTGAAAAGTAAAAGTCTTGCCTATTTTCTCTCTGCAAACTCTCCAGCTATCTTCTCGGTGCTCTGACTTTAGAAAAAGGAGAAAGCAGAAACTTTGGTATAAAAATTGTATATTTTGAACGTGAAGAGAAAAATATAAGTAAAAATGAAAGTAAAAAAAAAAAGATTAAAACCTAATATTTTCTGTCAGTTGTCATGGAATAAAAACAAAATAACCTGTTTGGTTTGGTTAGATTTGGTTAAGATAAATTAAACTATATTTTAAGGCTTTAAAACATATCCTTGTTTGAGAGCTCAAAATCCTCATAAGTACATTTGATGCATTTTTGAAAATAAACACTACTAGAAAAAACTGTTAAAAGTAAATGTATTATTTGAATTATGATCCTCACTATCTCTATCTAGTGCTCCTGATCCAAAGCCTATTCAAGCAAGTGAGAGCCCTTTGTTGAACAAAATGAGTCCCAGCTCAGGCTCTGAGAGAGAACTAATGGTACATGTACAAAAAGCATCTAATGTATGTCAGCTGAACAGGTGAAAAATGGTATTTGTTTCTTATATAAATATGAAGACTCAAATGTGAAATAGGAAACTTGGGGAGCTGGTGTGTCTATTTGGAAACTTTAAAGAAAAGTGACTTAATTTTTTAGTTCCTGTGAAGAGACACTAAACCTTGAAGCTACTATATTTCTAGACTTGGACCAAATTTTCCTGTGAATATATTCTAGAGCTAAGATTCTTCATAATGGCATTCTGTATGCTTTTTTTTTTTTTTAATTTGTGGAAGATAAATTATTTCTTTTTTTCCTTCTTTTTTCCTCCTCTCCCCCAGTATGGCCATTTATTCTATAAAGTAATTGGGTTAAATTCACTCCTTTTTAAATGACCAACCAAAACCAAGAAAAGTGAAAATGTTTGGCTATTTATGATTTTAACTACCATGAACAAAATATATGGGAACTTTTTGTGTGGCTACACTGAAGTGCAAGCACCATTTAGCTACTTTTTGTTTTCTTACTGTGTTTGCTAAAAAAGATGTTTATTTTCTGACATACATATTGTACGAGTTCCAACAAAAGAGGATCGTTTCAACACCATTTATCTTCCCCATTTTGAAATGACAGGAAACATGAAGAACATTTGTGTACAGCCTTTCAGTGTACAACCTTTTCAGTCAGACTTTGCAATGGTATCAGGACAGTAATTTAGTTTCCCTAAAAAGCGATCCCCTGATTCCCTCTTCTTCTATCTCTCTTTCCTTTAAGATTGCACCTGACAGATAGAAAGCTGATACCAGATTATCATGTCTCATCTTAGTTACTTGTTCCAACTGTTTCCTTTCCAAACGTCTCCTGTTATCCTGAAGAAACTGCATGGTGGTTGTAATCGGCACCAAAAACATTGCAGTATAGAAAAAGCACTTCCAGAGAAAAATGGAAAAGTTGTCTGAGTTCAGAAATGCGGAGGGAACATCTCTCACTGAGAAGGAAAACATGTCTGGGAAGTCAATATAACACTATGGGACTTTGAAAATCAATTTTTAATTTTATTTAGGCCATAAATCTCATATGTCTGTTATAATCTCAGTTCTCCCGGCGTAAACTGGATGCAGTGCCCTTTTCTTGGAACACAAGAAAGGTAAGTTAAAGGCAGTGTGCCTGTGTACACAGATGTGCACAGATGGACACAGGCTGACTCGCTGAACACTGAGCCAGCCAGATACCAAACAGCTGTTCTGCAGGAGCCACATAGCTCCATCAGTTTAGTGCTGTCCAAAGGCTAAGAAACTCTCAAGAGACTCAAACTGCACTAGAGCATGGCAATACTTTCATATGACAACATAAATTATGGGATGGCACTGACCAACAGAAGCATAAGCAGAGGAGCCCCATTGTCCCTCTGCTTCACACCACAATTTGTACAGAGCAACCTGAGAAGTAGGTATAGCTGCAGTGGGCAATGTAAATATCTACAACATCCCTTTAGTAGGACCATGGGGGCTAGTATATCCTTTGCACAGATCTCCTTAAGTTATGACTCTGCTTCTGTGAGGCTTTGAAAGACCAGTATTACTGGTCTGTCCTTATTATGCCTTTCTTGTATCTCCACTTTACATCTATCTCTCTTACATGCTCAGATGCTTGGGAAAGTTTCCTGTCTTCTGTCATACTGGATTTCAGTTTGCACTTTTACAAGACAAGTGAAGGATGACTCTGGAAATTAATCTTACACATGTTCCTTTGGGTAGTTAATTCACAAGGATATCTGTTTGGAATAGATCTTGTTTATTAGCTGATCAAACCTCACAGCAAAACTGTTAGTTCTTTTTTTTGCCTCAACTAGTTTGCTTAAAATGTTACCCCAGGATTTAATCCCTTGATGGTTAAGTATTTTATTTCCAAAGATAAATTTATCCCTGGTTGTTTTTTGCCATTTTGAGAACCAGTACATGACAGATTTTTTTGCTTTCAGTCACTAAGTCACAATTGGATTACTTTAGTCCCCAAAGTCACCAACTCTTCATACATCATACTGCTGTTTCCCTCTCTATCACTGATCTTTTGTGGTGTAATCTCCAGGTTCCACATCCTCCTATTTTTTGGTACTAAGGTCATGGATGATGGTATTTAACAAAATTGTTTACAAGACTGATCCTTAGGTCCCTGAGGTCTCACTCAGGAGCGGTGATGACAGTTCAGATCCCAATATTGTACATGCAAAGCCACAGAGTGTCACTTTGCATTTACCTACACTTCAAATCTACTTAATTTCATCTACTGTTTTTTTACCAGTCACTCACTTTCATAAGATTCTTTGCCACGCCTTCACAGAATCCATGCACCATCTTTACAACTGTGATAAACGTGGAATCACCTGCAAACTTTGTTTGCCGCTGTTGTTGTCATCTTGTTTTTCACTTTCTTTTTTGGCTGAGTAGCCCAAGGATTGAAGCACAGATCTCTCTAGGTATCCAGTGGTGTCCTGCTTCCACAACAAGGACACAGTGTTCTCTGTTTCTTATCTTTTAATCAATTATTTATCTCTTTAAAAGACCTATACTTTCTTCCTGTGGTTGCTTGGCTTCTTTAAGAGCCTTTGAAACAGACTTTTGCTAATGCTCTCTTGAAATCCAAGTATAATATATCAACCAAATCTCCCTCATCAGCTTCACTATTAACCCCTCCAAAGAGCTCTGGCTGTGAGGCAAAAACTAAAACTTGACCTTCAACCTAATACTTCTCCTTTCAAAAAAATCTCATGTTATCTCTCCTTTACATTGTTCCTTAGAAGCTATTACAGGAATTTTTTTTAAAAAAGCACTGTTCATCTAAAGCAACCTAAATTAAAAAAAAGGAAAGGTTAAATAGAAGCTTAACAGATGCCAAAAGGAAAACAAGAATTTTATTTTATTTATAATATTTTTGGATCTTTTAAAATAATCTTCTTGATGTAAAAATATCAGTTCAAAAAAAACCCACAAACTCTCCTTTGATTTGACAATGAAACCAAACTAACTTTAGTGATATCTCCAATATTCTAACAGGAACAAATATAGAAAAAATCCAGTCATGAGAGGTATTCTTGTTTTTAGCAAAGGAGTATTTGAGTGTGTATACTTTCAAATGAATAAAATAAGTTCTTTCTTCAAATAACATTCTTCATCTTACATATTCACTATCATTGTGCTGACAGCAGTTGTATCCTCTTCTTCTATATTTATATTCTTGTGCCTTGGGACTTATGTACAGTCTTACTGTCTTCTCTGTACCTAAATTTTCTTTCAATAGAACCTGGCATATTTCAAGAAATGCTTCAACAAAGGTAAGGCTTCACTGTATTTATTCAGTGATTTGCATGATGTAATCCATTGCACATTCACAAGGGTGCAACATGAGGGGAAAAAGGAGTTAGTTTGATTGGGTATACGTTTTAGCTGGTTCACTCTCTGTTTAGCTCCAGGACTAAATCACATTCACTGCACTTGTGCATTGATTTGTTCCCATGCCCTAATCTAGACCCAAACTATTTTCTTGATAAGGAAAATTATTTATGGGAGAGAATATAATTTGCTTTGGGCTTTGAATTTTAGGGACAGAATACACGTTTAGTTGGTCTGCAGCACTTGGCCAGGAGTGATCTCTTGATGAAGATCACAATGATTATACTACCAAAAAAAGAAAATAAAATGTTTTATACTTTGCCATATTCTGGTGTATGAAGCTGTATAGGGTATCAGGAAGTGGGGAATATAAAATACAATATTTAATTAATGTGTCCTGTTTACAACCAAATGTAGTCTTTGTTTCATTGGAAGAAAAATAAATGAGATGGCAAATTTACGTATTTTTATAGAATCATTGAATCATAGAATGTTTTGGGTTGGAAAAGACCCAAAAGGTCATCTGGTTCCAATGCCCCTGCCAGGGGGAGGAACATCTTTCACTAACAAGGTTGTTCAAGGCCCCATCCTGCCTGTCCTTGAACACTTCCAGGGATGAGGCATCCACAGTCCTGGGTACCCTGTTCCAGTGCTTCAACACCCTCACAGTTAATAATTTCTTCCTAATATCTAATCTAAGCCTATCCTCTTTTAGTTTGAAGCCATTCCCCTGCATTCTGTCACTATATGCCCTTGTAAAAAGTCCCTCTCCAGTTTTCCTGTAGCCCCCTTTAGGTACTGGAAGGTGCTCTAAGGTCTCTCTCAAGATTTCTCCAGGCTGAACAAGCCCAACTGTCTCAGCCTGCCTTCACATCAGAGATGTTCCAGCCTTTGCATCTTCTTTGTGGCCTCCTCTGACCAGTAAGATCATAGCCATGAAGGTGTGTGTTCATTTCTGTCTCCCCTTGTTTATTCCTCATGGTACGTGTGCTTGCATACAGACATTGAAGTTGGGCCCCCAGTGAAGCTGAGTTACTGGATGGTGTGGATGGAATTCCTTTGTTGTGCTCTTTGAGTGCTCTTCTACTGACCTGTGGTCCCTCTCCAGGCTCTGGGCATCTATTGCTGCAACTGGCATCAGCCTGGTAAGTAGTGGGATGGATGGAGGTTCTTCTCCTGTAACAACTTTATTTTAAAGCACTACTATATCAAGTTAAATGTCATTTCAGCTGTAGAGCAGTACAGAGAGAGTTAATAACTACAGACTGTTAGAGTAATATGCAGGGACTACAGGAGAAAAAGGAAGCAAAGTGTTTTGTTTACTCAACACTGATATTTCATTTCTTTTGAGTCTCATAAAAAGTATCACATTTCCTACCTTGCATTCTTTTTCTCCTCAGTGACCAAAAAACCTGAAAGAATTTTCCATATAATCCTAAACCAAGAAAACACATTAGTTTTGCATTTAGAATATTTTATATAGAAAAAGTAAAGGATTATTGCAAAATCTTTCAGCACATAGATATGTTGTTTGAGGCTTATCAGCTTTACTACAGCAGATAGGTTCTCTTCTTCATATAAAGTTTGTAGAGATTTTGCAAGACTCTGTACACAGGAAAAAATAAATAATACCATGTGCAGATGTAAGTAAAATATATGTTTGGGTTTTTTTAAATTTTATTTACCCTTTGTGGGCTTAGATGAAAATAAATATTAGTTTTGCTATAGTCAGCAGACACAGATATTCAGATAAAAAGTGTTAGATCTCCATTTGTCTCTAGTTGGTTTTATGACTCAGATCCCACAGTTCAAATCCTATTTTAATAAAACATTTTGTCATTTTAAGAACTGTGGGAAAACAGACAACAGTGGATCTCTGTTTAATGATCATGTTGCCCATAAGAAAACTGTGGGCATTAAGGCTATTATTAAAGGGAGTCAATTAAAAGTCTATTTCCACAATGAGAAGGATATGCATGTCCCTTAAATGCACACAGACCCCCAGTGGTGTCAGCAAAGTTTGATACAGATACAAGACTTCATTCATTTAACTTCTCTTATTTCTAGGTCTGGGACCTCACTGCTGAGAAGTTTGTTTGTGTTTTTTGATGTTTGGAGTAATTTGCTCTCTGACACTGAGCATTAGCAACATAGAATCTACTCGGGAATCTAGTGAGTGGCATTTTCAGATGAGTGGTTATGACGAACCTCTTTCGTAACTAAATTATATGTAATCCACTATCTACTACTTTACAGGATATCAATATTCTATGGAATACCATTGGTGATATGGAACACGGCCTAAATAAATAGCCCAATATTTTATTTTTCTCTTTCTCTTCCTGGTCCTCTTTTGCCTTATCATTTATTTTGACAAAAGTCCTATCTGTAATTCTTTACCTATGCACAGGTGGTGAAATTAATCTCCCCCAGCGTGGGCATTTAAAAAATTGTCTCTGATGGTCCACCCAGCCACCTTAGACTTGCCTTGTAAACAGTAGAAAGAATGGCCACACATTCAAGTTGAGTGTCTAAGTGAGAAAAATTTCTATTGGCAATGCATACTTCTCTTAGGCACCTAACCTGGAATTCAAGTTTTAATTGTTTGGTTAGGTAAAAAGACTGTCTCCCACAGATAAGGTTCCCAGAGACAAGTTATGTATTTAAATAGTATGCACACTTTATTCTTTTCTTCTAAAACCAGGCCATGCTTTATTATTGAGCTGAGCTTCTTTATGTTTATTATTAAATGTGAATATAGGTCATTTCCATGTGAACAAATTGAGTTTTTCATCAATTCATAATGAGAGTTTTCTATTATCACTGTTGTTAACTTCACTGAGTTAACATGGATGGAACTAATGATGCCTCTCTGAACAGGTAGGAAACAGCTACAAGGCTGACCGTGATGTTCACTGTTAGGAGGAGCATAAAGACTCTTATACTTCATAGTCTTCAGAGAGAGAGATTTTCTTCTCTTTTAACATAATAGACTTTAATTCATAGCCCTGGCAAGATGGCTCCTATGCAGTCCTTTATTTAGTTGCTCAATTCTGTGATCTTCAGTTAACAGAGTTTTCATCTAAAATGCCATGATTTTTTATAAGCAAATGATATTAAAATATGTCCTTGAATCAGGGACTAAATGAGACAAAGTATCAGAGAGTACAATTATAAATACAGATAAGAGGACTGGATCTGTGCAACTGATGGAGCTAAAGCAAATTTTCATAATTTTGTCCAGCTCCACTGCCCAAAGTTCAGCAAATGACTGAAGCATGGGCTTAGTTTCTAGTGAACTAAATGAGACTTCTTACATTCACAAAGGCTACACATTTGTAAGCACTTTCCTCTTTGCAGGCATTGCTGTACTTGCAAATACTTGCATCCTGATCCTCCCTACTGCAAAAGGGAAAAAAAATAACCCAACTCTTGTTCACTATATTCCGACAGACAGTATGCTAATGTGAGTACACAGTGCAACCTGAGTTAATGGAGACAAATCTTTTCCTATTACCAAACACTGGACTAGTGCAAATGTATATCCTGCATATCAAAATTGCAGAGGCATCTTGTGTTTTGTTTTGTATGCAGAGATTTCTATCAGCTCAGTCTTACCTAGGGCTTTCTGACAGTTAATAATCTAGAGGTACCATTACAAATCCAGTCTTCTCTGGATCATTGAAAATCTCATATAATTATTGAGTTGTAACAGGTTTGTTGTCTACAAGCTTTGTAGAAACAAAAGTAATGGTGATTTTCAAGAAAATACAATATACAGAAGAAGTTCAGAAGAAGTATCTTTTTTTTTTTAAGATTGCAATAATATTCCTAATTTATGATGAAAGTCTCCCTGCTGATAGAAATATCTTTCAAACCACTTCAGGGTTTAAAGGTGCCTATTGTTTCTGCCTCTAGGACAGTTGATGATTCCTCCTGTCATTCTCAGATGGTTGATTCTGTCAGTATTGGAGCTCTTCTGTTTTGCTAGGGTGAGGAAAAGAAACCAGGTAATACTTGTTTCCTATAAACCATGACTTGATTGCACTGAATATAGAACAGGAAGAATTCTTGTAATTTTAGGAGAAATGGAACTGCTAAATAACACCTTGACCAAAGTGTTTTGTAACTGAAAAAGAAGGTATTTTTAGCCTGGAAAAATGTGTGGTTTGCATTGCTCCATTATCACACTTCCTTCCTTGCTTGTTTTCTTGCTTTCTTGCCTCTGTCTTCACATTAGCTATTTTTTTTCTGGGCTTTGTTACACTTATTTCTTTTAGCACCTCAGCACAGGATAGATGCAGTACACCTGTAATGCTTCACCTGTGCACCTAAACCTGTTTTTCTATATAACTGTAGTGACTCCAAGGAAATCAATAAGAAAGTGATTATAGTGGGATTACATTCAAGTCTGCTCAATTCAGTTCATGAGCGGTGCACAAATGAAGGTTCATTGCATCAAATTTTAGATGTCTGAAAGTTTTTTGTCTAATTTTCTTCTGCAGAGAATGGAGAGAAAGGTGTACACAGAGAACAGTTCACGTCATCCTGAACCACAAGGTATGAATCCCCCTCTACAGATTTCTCTTTCTAACCTCTGACTTTAGAGTGAGAAGAGGTGTTTATTTTTCACTTAAGTAAAGTCACGTGATATATCTACAAATAGCTGTAAAGCTAAGAGTGTATAACACTGGCACATTGAAAACACTTAAAATTACAAATTGGCATAGACCCTTATTCAACTTATCCAGATTCACAAAACTTCCTTTTGAGTTTGGCTGTAAGTCAACTACGACTAGCAGATTGTGAATGAGATGAAGAACAGCTGTGCCTTCATAACATAAATCTCTTAGACAGGGGAAATCATTCAATCAAGTTAGTGAGAAAATTAGCACCTTTACATTTCATTTTCACTCTTGTGTTTCAAAGGAGTCTCATTAGGACTGACAGAACTGATGATGCTAGATTTTCAGACCAGAGACTTGCCAGAGTTGATCTGTGATATCATTGATGTGCTTCAGACTTAGTTTCTGTTGATAACTGAATCTGGCTTACCATTAAATTCATTATTTCAGATTTTCTTTAAATTACACAGCTGTAATATTGCTGCATACCTTGCCCATGTGAGAGATAGAAAAAGAATGGAGAAATTGTGATCCTTTCCTGCCTCAAGAAATTAATCAACAAACTTCCAAATCTCTCATCTTGCTATCTGACTCAGAGGACAGAGAATCCAAGGTATGGTTTCCTTCTTCCAAGACACTGTACCATGAGATTTCAGCCAGAAGCAGATGTGGGTACTTTCCTGCGAGGCCTGGCATCCTTCACAAAGGCACACTCGGAGTCTCTGTGATCTGTTGCAAACTGTGGCTGTGGTCTTAGTAGTAGTGTTGTTGCTGATATTCCAATCTGCGCTTATGGAGTAGGCAACACCGTGACTCTTAGATGTTTCACTTAGAAGAGAACATTCCATTTGCAAATCAGTTATTTATAGGCTGTAAACCACATATATACATATTATGGTATGACTTTACATTAGAAAATATTAAATTGAATTTTTCCTGTCTTTTAAATTGTAAAATAAAATTAATATAACAGATATAAGATTCTGCTTGCCTTCTTCAGACAAAGCATGTACTTTTAAAATGCTCTTCGTTTTCCCACCCACTAGGACATTCCTTTCATTAGCAGTAATTAAAACTAAGCCTCTGTGCTTGTAAACTTGCCTTGTGTGAATGAACACTCACATCTTACTGATGGTAGTAGCCTAAAATACCCTATTGGCAAAACCTAGCTATCGAAGAAATGGGTTTATAACTGGACAGAGGGAAAGACAGATGAAAAATACTATTCATCTTCACTGTTAAAACCATGACCATTCACAACTCTTCTACAGTTCAGGATTGAGTGCCCTAAAGCAAGAATCGATATGTGTTTGCAATTTAGTAGTTTTTTCTTACTAGCAGAGACATTCTGATATATCAGAAAATTATAGTATATTATGGGATACTTCCAGCAAACTGCTCCTGTCTTTTGGTTGCAGCAATGGTCCATATGTTTGACATCTTTTATGTAACCCAGGAATACATCATTAATTGTCATTTCATGCCAGGGCAATTGGCAGTCTCTGTGGACAATGAGTACAACTACTGCCTTCTAAAATTCTTTGACAAACTATGGGGAAATTTTCATCTTCCCCTATAATCTGAAACAATGTATAGGGTGCACAGGGTATCACATATTTGTGCTTTAAAATTGAAGCAGTCTGGCTGTTTGCAAAAAAAATTGATTCATAAGAATAGGATAGAAAAATATATCTCTCTAGAATCTGAGAATTATTTCCTGTGGCAACTGGAACTGCTATTAATATAAAGTTCAGTTGTCATTTATTAATCTGCAATATCCTCTAGGGGATTTTTTGTTAATATTCACTAGCGTCCCTCAAAAAACCAAACCAAAATCCTTTGTTTTCCCTGGTCCTTAGTTTTCTCATACACTTTAAAACTCTTAACCTTGCAAGGACTTGATACTCTTACATGTGTAAGAACGAAATCAAACCTCTCACACTACTGGAGTCTGTCTGGTTGTTGATACATACGAAGCCCATAGAACCAATGATTTTCTGAAGCTTGTGAAAAACTGGTTTGTTCTTTCCTTTTTCTTTCTTTCTTGTACATCTCAAATCCTGTAAGTCTGTGAGAAGTTAGCCAGCTGGATGGCAAACTGAACTTCAGACAGAGAGAAGGGATTTAGAAGGTTAAGGTCAGCCAGGTTTAGGTTATGTATGTGTTTCTCTTAGCCCCAAATTGTTTGCTTTCTGTTAAAGCTTAAAACATTCCTACTTGCTTGATAGCTACAGCAGAGGTAATGACTTTATGTACTCCAATTTGCACCAACTGAAGATTTGTCCCTATATTTCCAAACTTGTTTTTCAGATGTCTTATTGGTCTGCACCACACAGTTCACTAACTGTGTTCTGACTACTTCTCTTGTTTAAAATATAAAGGTCTACTTCATTTTATGAAAAAAGTTGCCGTTAAAATAGAAAAATAATGTTAGGCACACAGTCTTAACGTGACTGTAAGGATGTACTAATTCAGTGCTAATTATTGTAATACAGATGCTTGCCCTGTCTATGTCTGCAGTTGCATGCCTGAAAGTGCTAGCAGGTTCATTAATTTACTAGCCTGCTAAGTTAACATGAAAAGCAAAGAAAACACACTGCTTTATGTTTATTTATTGAATTAAGTCCAGAAAATGCATCTCTGTTCTTTTATTGAGTGACTGTGGGCTGAAATGTGACATACCTTTGGGAAAAGCAAATCAAGGATTATTTAAGTGATTGTTTACTTCAAGAAATGCAAAACGTGCTGTTTGAGAAGCTGAATCATTAAAACAGTTGCAATGGGACACTGCTTCTCACATTGAGATCAAAATCCTTACATAGGTTGTCTAATCTGTTTATACCATATTTTCCACCAAGGTATAGGATCACTGAGGTACAGAACTTGAATTCCATATAAGTTACAGTTCAGACTGATCCACAGCTGGATAATTCATAATGTTTTTTAAAGAGATACTATCTTAAATCAAGCGTAATACTATACACTTGTAGTTCCATTCCTGTCTTTCCTGCAACTGGGTGTTTAGGCGGAGTGAGGGGGGGCATGGTGTTTCCCCATAAGAGTATTCTGAAGGGATTAATTTTATATTCTGCCTTGACGATGGGTGAGAATTCCACATCCTCCTGATGTGGAATAGTGATCCAAAGATAGCTCCACCACCCCTAAAGAGCAGGTCTTTTCACACAGTGCTAAATTATTATTCTCAAAGTAATCTGAATCTAGGGCTTTAAAGATCAGGCTTAGAACAATGAAGATGATTCACCATTCACTCAAAAGCCAATATAACATTCAAGCACTGGAATGATGTACCAAAATTGACTTATTTTGCTTAGCAAGCAGAGTGACAAGTTTTGATCAGCTACCCATTGAAGGCTATCATTGGCACGGCCAGTGCAGAATACCATAACTGTGGACCCTGGAAGCCGTGAATATGTACTATGCTATTGCCAAGTCAGCATCTGAGAGGATGTTCATAGGAACAGCCTGCTGGCTTATCATGGATGGAAGAATTTATTTCTGACAGATTTCATATCTGGGAGGATGTCAGCTAACCCTGAGGCTGTGAAGTCCCTTGACAATCAAAAACCAGACCCTTTGTTTGAGGATGCTGTCAGGGCTTTGGCTAGTTCTTCAAAATGTTACCCTTTTCCTTCTAAGCTCATTTCTGTCTCATTCAGATTTAGTTTCAGCCAGCTGAATTCTAATTCAGAAGCTGATCTCCTGTAAGCACTGAGGCAGATGGGAAACAGTGCTGTTAGGGTATGATGTGCAAGATGGTTTAAACTGAGAGTCAGTAACACACTGTTCACTGTGGTGTTTCAAAAATATCTCCTGGTAGTTTTATGTGTATGGCTACCAGAATAAAGCAGAAGACTGGAGAAGTTCACCAGCAAGGGGCCCAGATACGAGGTACTGTTACCAGTCACAAACGTTTTGAATCATTCACAGCGGAATAATTTGATCTGGCTTTGTGCAGTTTGCTCTTTGCTGTGTGACATTGCATGCGATGGCTAGTACAGCAACCATGGCTGCAAGACCAACAGCAGAAACAAGGGAATATTATGGCAGCCTGGGAGTAATGTGTTGTAAATATAAAAAATTCAAGCAGAATAATTTCCTCGTGCTTCCTCTCTCTTAAATATGGTTTGAACCTCATTAGCAAATCATATGATGGAAGTTTTTTGTGAAATTAGTTAATTGCCCTTTGTCACGGTTTCCTCTGGGAGGTGGATTGCAACAATCACGTACAAAAAGCTGTTCTGCCATCTGTTTATTTTTACAATTCTGTATATTACCAATTTCTATCTGAGAAAAAAAACTATTAAAACTTGTTGGAGTTTTCATTTCTTCCTCTATTTGCATTTCAAATAAATATGAAATGATCTGAGATGTAACATTGATAATAATATAATAAATTGACCAAATGAAAAGGAAAAGATTTTTTAAAATATCAGATTTATTTATAGGTAGTCAATTTTCAGTCCTTGCAGACCTACCAGTCAAGAATAAATTGGATGGAATAGAATTTTGTAAATATGTGAAGTAAAGAAATTGCTTCCTGTGAATGCTAGTCTCTTCATTTCTGCATCTAGAACAATCACCGAGGAACTGTTGATTTGAAAAAGAGAAAAGAGGAACAAGCAATGTTACACTTATGTAATGTATTCTCTTCCACAGAGAAAAAAAAAAAAAAGGAATTTTATAGGTATGCATGAAGAAAATTTTTAGCTCATTTCTCAGAAAAAGATATTTATCTCTCTCTGTGAGGGAAGGGACAAAGCCAGATTCATCCAGAGATGAGGAATCTTATGAAATATGTCATAGACCTAGTGCAGTCTCACCTGAATGTATGTTGATTTTATCTATATGATGAAAGTTAATTATTTAGCAGAGCTTCTTATGAGATGATGCAGTGAAAATTAAATTCTTCTGTGCACATCATTCAGGCAGTGGTCTGTTCTAAAGAACGGTGGGGTAACGTCTGAAATGGGTGAGGGTAATAAGATGTAAATTTGCTATGAGCTCAGAAAACTTCTCTGAACTCTGTCCTCAGTCCCAAAGTCTTCAGAGAAGACCTTTGGGAAAAGAAAAGAATCTGCTAATTTGTAAAGCAAAGACGGTCCAGAATTTTCTTGAGCATCCCTGAAAGAATAGATGCCAATAAAGTCTTTCCAGTCTCGTGTTCTCCTACTAAACCTTGTCACTAAAACAGCTATGGTACATGTCTGTGAGCTATGTACTCAACTGACTTCACCTACTGAGTCCAAATAATTTCAGGCTTGTTGTTTGTGCTTCTGGTTTTAGTCCAGTGGGTCCAATTGAAGGGACAGTTAGCCCTGTGGAAAAACTGCTGTTTCTATCTAAATGACATTCTTTAAAGACTAGATGAATGTCTACCAGAAAATCTGCATAATTTAAAAAAAAAATTAAAAAATGGAAAAAACCCCTGGGCATCCAGTACAACAGATCTTTGCTGGTCTGTGTACTGAACAGACACACACCACACAAATCACAGTGGGACTTCATGTTGTTATCAAGGAAAGAATTTCTGAGGTTAATAACTGAGAGCAAAAGTTACCTCACCAAAGGATTGGAAGGGCAAGACAATAAGAATAGACTGCAGGGTTAACAGAGGCACCCTCACATGAGAGAATTACTGATAGACTACAAAATAACTATAAAAAAATTTGAAGAGATCTGAGGAAAATTCTGGGAATTTATCAAACCTTGAAAATAGGCCATATATGTAAGCACAAAAGATGAATACACTCTAAACTTGGCCCCTGTGTCTCCATTTTCCTCTCTGACATCATGCTTTGGCATATGAGCAAAAAAAAAAAAAAAAAGGTGGAGTTTTATTTCCACTACAAATAGGAAAAAAAAAATATTAATTTGAATAATGGTTCTGTATAAAGATAATCCTTCTTGTTCTGTTATAAAAAAATACCCTGTTATTCCTGTTTCATATTTATTATCAATCCACTTTACTTGCTCTTTCTATATTTATAGAATCATATTAATTAGGATTTGGTATTAAGAAATAATTTTAGGATTTGTGTAGGCTGTATATCAATGGATTTCATCATGATAAACCATGTGTGGGGAAGAGTACATTGCAAAGTGTCTGCAAAAGACGTTTGGAATCAATCTTGGCTTTGAGAAGAGATACATATCACATAATGATGGTTACTCTGGTGCCACATGAAGCAAATCTTCTTCCAGCTATTTGCATCTGAGTCCTGAACAGAACAGAATGCAAGTGGCACTGTAAAGTTGTACAGCACATTGGATTGTATAACGTTGGTCCTGATATAGTTCCAGAAGATTTGGCTGAGATCCCATCCACCTGATTTTAATGTAGTTACAGTAGTTCACTGGAATAGCTTTTCTCTCCACCAGCTACTGAGAAAGCCCAGAACAACCAAAATCCTAACTCAACTATGTCCCTGGTATTAGTTTAGATCAATTCTATCTTTACAGCTTAACTCAACATGGCAAAAAAGAGATACCTGAATGAAATACAAGTTTTATGCAAGATAAGTGCACTTATCTACTACCAAAAAGAAAAGTGAGCTCAGTGAATGGTTCAAGAAACAGTGGACACAAACACCACTGATATTACATTAGCAGTAACTCCAACTGGGAGCATGCAGATAAGAATAATCAAAAGTCTTTTTGTTCTCATAGATCTTTGATAACTAGTTCAGAGTACAAGGTAACCAGACAAGTTATTCTTTTCATAATCCATCAGAAGGCAGGGATCTACACACTATTATAAAGCACATCATATTTTCTTAGGAATCATTATATATTTCTGACAAAAAAGATGTGCTTTTTTATACATCACTCCTGGTGTGGAAAATGTCACTTTATAACTAGATACTTTAAAAAGTACAGGACTGAAATGGAACTGAGGTGCTTATATCCAGAAATAACCAGCCAGCTGCTGCCTAATCTTTGTTTAACCCAAAACTCCATGTCTCCACTTGGCTTTGAAGTCATCCCTTGCCTGGATTAGTACATCCCTGCCAAGTGTCTTGAATGCATAATATTAACTGGAGTCAGAAACTACATGTTCTTTTAGGTCTGATCTATAGATTTTCTCTAACATGCTAAGCTCCTTTAGCAAGCAGACTTTAAAAAGATCACAGTAACTCTGCTTCCTATATTAGTCAACTGCTATATTAGTCACTCAAGAGTGGAAGAACCTGCGTTTAATTGATTCTTCAACCTGAAGAAATTCAAACCAGTTGTTCCATAAGGCTGCCCTGGGCACTGAGAATTCATCTGTGACACGTGTTGGAAAGTGCAGGTGGCATTAAAGGTAAAGGGAGGCTTTTCCTATTGGAGCTGAGGTATTTTGCAGCAATGAAATTATGATTCATGTGGCAGAGAGTGCAGAAAGGCAGATATGACTATTCAACAGCTCCAATCCCTTCTCCCATGAGTCTTTTTTAAAATATTGGATAAATGTTTCTAANCCTTAGCCTTCCTGCCACAAATTCAGGTTATCTCTTCTACTCTTCCCTGCTACCCTCCCCACCACCCCCAGTTTAATTTCATGATAATTAATGTATCATGTAAATGTATTGTATGTTTTAGGGACTAAAGCATTTCTCTTACAAGGACGGACTGATCAGCCTCGAGAAGAAACAATGAGAATGTCTATAAGTATCTGAAGGGAGGGTGTCAAAGTGGATGGAGCCAGGCTCTTCTTGGTGGTGCCAAGCAATAGGTCAAGAAGCAATGGGCAGAAACTGGTGAACAGGAAGTTCCAACTGAACAAAAGGAAGAACTTCTTTGCTGTGTGGGTGACTGTGCACTGGAACAGGTTGCCCAGAGAGGTTGGGGAGTTTCCCTCACTGAAGGTATTCAAGAACTGTCTGGATGCAATTTTGTGCCATGTGCTCTAGGATGCCCCTGCTTTAGCAGAGAGGTTGGACCAGATAACCCATTGTGGTTCTTTCCAATCTTACCTATTTTGGGATTCTAAATAGGACAGAAAAACTTGTAGCGAGAAGAAATAAACAAATACAGAGCAGAGAAAAATCCAATATTGCTTTAGGACAGAGGGACATTTTGGATGTTGGTGGAATTTGGACTATTATAATCTGTTGGCTAGAAACTCAACATAGGAAAAAAAATCACACTAGATAGTCACTGATTCATGTAATAATTTAGGCTGAAAGGGACCTCTGGAGGACATATAGTATTATCTCTTACTGCTTAAAGCAAGGGTAACATCAAAATTACACCAAATTTTCCAGGCCTTATCCAATTGATTTCTGCATATTTCCAAGAACAGTGATCTTTTTAGCCAC
The DNA here is from genome assembly GCF_001604755.1 of Lepidothrix coronata. Lineage (NCBI taxonomy): Eukaryota > Metazoa > Chordata > Aves > Passeriformes > Pipridae > Lepidothrix > Lepidothrix coronata. The sequence goes on from NW_016690225.1 coordinate 3,476,992, forward strand.
CAGCACACCTGTAACAAATGTGGGTAGAGCCCTTCTCAAATCTTCGTTCGTGAAACCTAGCCATGATGATGATGATGACTACGTAGCCTCTCTGGTCAGGCCCTTCCAGGGCTTAAACACTCTCAGGTGAAGAGTCTTTCCCATGTGCGAAGTCAGAATTTTCTTCACTGTAACTTGCAACCACTTCTTATCCTATCACTGTACCTTTAGCTCCATCCTCTCTATCATGGAATTTGGCTTTATCTTCTCTATCACCCTCTTTAGGCAGTGGAAGGCTGCAATTAGATCCTTCTTTCTCCCTCTTGTCTCCAGACTAAACAAATTCAGCCCCCCTACCTAGAGCAGGTGACACAGAAATGTGTCCAAATGGGTTTTGAATGTCTCCAGAGAGGGAGAGTCTATAACCTCCTTGTGCAACCTGTCCTTCAGGCTTTCCTTATATGTCTCATGTCCAGCCTCTTAAGCATTTTAATGTTTTTCCTCTAGACTCTCTCTAGCTTGTGAGTATCTATCATTCACAGTAATGCCCCAAATCAGGCATAATATTCCAGAAGCAAGCTCACAGGTTCTGGGAAGATGTGAATAAATGTTTCTCTTGGCTTTCTAGCTATAACTTTAACAAGGCAGCCCAGTATATGATTAAGCTTCTTCCCCACCAGGATGCGTGCTGACTCCAGTTCCACTTGTCCCCCAGGGTCACCAGGTTCTTTTCTGCAGAGCCATCCCTCCAACCAGTCAGCCCACAGTCAGTACTGTTGCATGCCTAATTTAATTTCAAGTGCAGGACTTTGTTGCATTTGTTGAATTTCATGAGACTTTTGTCAAGCTGCTCCTCCAGCCTGCTGAGGTCTCTCTGAACTCCGGAATATCAACTGCTGCTCCCAGCCATTCAGTCATATCAGATCTCACAGATATATAATTTAATACCAGAATTCTGATATCTGCATAACTCAAGGGCCTCTTGAAATGAAAATTTTACAATAAAATTTAGTAGTAGCAATTTACAATAAAAGATTTTGACTGAAAGCTAAAGTATATTCCAGTTGAAAGGTCATTTTGCTATAGTACAAAAAGGTTCAGTAAAAATATTTGTGTGGTAGACAAAGGTATGTTTAACTTTGATTTTCAGAGTGAAAGGGCTTGTTTTACCTTTGTGTGTGTGCCAGCAATATTGATGCTTTTCTTTGATTTGGCCTCAGTTTAGAACTACATTTTGTCAATGTCTCTGCTCCTGTTATGTTAGTTCAGAATGCTTCTGACCTTTCCCTTAGATTTCTTGGTTTCTACCTAATCACACACATCCCCAGTAACAGCTTTTCTGTAGTGATTTCAAATTACATCTCTTATGTTACTAAGAGATCCTCTGCAAATTGATAATTGATGGTGGAAATGTTTTTCCAATATCAGAGAGTACTTCTACATGTTTCCTTCAGGGTTTTATCCTCAGAAGCAGCTCTGGATATTATACTGAATTCTGTTAAATAAGACAGGACTTTCAAATCAGATTAATCCATTTGTCATCTAAGTCTGAAATTTGGTGCCCTTCTCTTGAGAAATCTGAAAGAGTAATTTGTATTAAATTTACAAATTTCAATTTTCATCTGCTTGAGGGTAGCCACCCTGTGCTATTTTTTACACTGTGGAATATCCTATCTGGCTTTCAGCTCCTGTTTCAGAAAGATGTAGGTCTCGTGTTTATTCTGAGTCATATCTTGCAGGTCTATGCAATGATCTTGGATATAGTAGGACATCTGAAAGCGTACTAGATACTTGTTCAGCTAAAGGAATCAGGCTCTGACTATGTTGGCTATATCTCCGTAAGTTCAATGGAAGCCTGGATACCAAGCAGAGATCTAGGTGACAGTGTTGCAGACAACTCAAGTGGAATTTACTTTCACATTAAAACATGTTAATGTATGTGTCTACAAGTAGAAGCCTAAATGTGAGCCAGTTTTGCAGATAATTTATATCTATATAGATAGAGAGATATATATCCTTTTACAGATAATGCAGATTTAGGCCTTGATCCAGATGCCTGCATACTACATGACTGTCTAGTATCATTTGAGAGCCTTTGGATGCTGCCTTACCTCCAGCTGCCTCTCTAGAAAGGTATAACAGTCCTGTAAGTCCTCTGGCACTGCCCTGTAAAACTACATTCTGTATTCTAGCATATCTCAAATGGTACCAGATGCCCATGTTAAGGCAGCTGAATCAAGTTTGTAGACATTGCAATAAATGAAGATGAAAGAACTATTCAAGAGCTCATAAAGCACAAAATAAAGGCATTTTGGACAAAATTTGATGGCTAAAGTTAGCTGAACTAAATCTTAGCAATTACATCACAAATATTAACCAGATGACCACTCTTGGGATCTGCCACAATAAACAGTTCACATGCACAAATATATGCCATATCTTTTTAAAGGTGTCAGTCCCTCAGGGATAGAATAATATTTTACCTTGTTAATTTTTTCTCTTGAGGATATAACCATATAAGGTTTGGGGGTTTTTTACAGTTATTCTGTTTTTTAAGCATTTGCAGAAATCTTTTTTATTATTTTTTTTTCTGACCTGTATACTCACCAATAATACAAAATTTATTGTAGTTTTTTTTCCATGGATCCTCTGTACACTGAAGTAATTAACCTACAAAGATCTTCTTACAACCTTTGACTTAAGATGCAGGATACTCTCCTCAGGTCATGGCCTGGGGGATAATCTTGGTATATTTACTCTTTAGCATAAACTGTTGAGAGTTTCCCTATCTCTATGAGATGCCTTTTTTTGTCATTGCCCTCTGTTCTTCCACATACATCTTGTTTTCAAGACCATTTGGTGATTTTAAACCCAAACAGTGTATACTTACTTGAGCTTCAATGGAAATTCCATATATTATAGGCACAACATTTTTCATGCTCATGCTGTAAAAGCTACAGCCTATTTCCCTTTATCAGAATATTGACTCCAAATTTTTTTTTAAATTATGTGAAATATGTAATATCCAATTCAGATCATATTCTGTGTTAGTGAGGATAACTTTTTTCTGACCACAGAGCTTCAATGATTTATTTTCTTCCAAATGTGTTTTTCTTAAAACCATGCTATCACCATTGCTTCTGAAAACTCATTGGCTTGTACACACATATCCAACTCAAAATTAGTATCTGTCCTATTCGTTTTTCATGAGGATATACTCATGCAAGACAGTGTTGCCCATTACTCCTCCAAAGAATTCTGCTTAACTGTAATTGATATTGTCCGTCCTTGCACAAGCAGTTCATCTTGTACTGATGCCTGCAAACTCCTGCTGGAAAGCATAATCCTTTAGAGGTTTTTTTTTGGAAGTCATTGCCATTTCCCATTTTTGCAGACTGCCATTTGAGTTGTGTCATATCATACTCTGTCTTTAATTCTCCAGCATTGGTTACTTTTGTATCAGATCCTTGATTAAATAAGCTTAGCTATATGACTATTTTTTCTTAGAACGATCTTGAAAAATCATTCATTTTAGGTAGTTTCTATCTCTAGATTTTTTTTCCTATCATCATTCTCTTTCCTACTGTGATTTGGTCTCATATTAAGAGCTGAAAAACCTCCAAACTCCCTTACCAGTTTAACTGGTGTGCTGAGGTTATTTAACATTACAATGAAGCAGTCGTTAAGCCCTGGCCTCGCATAACAATAGCGTCTTAGCTTGCAAGCAAGAAGCTTTTGGTATGGAAAAAATTCCCTAGGAAAAAGCAAGAAAGGTGTAGAACTATAACACTTTTGTTGGATAACAATTTTTTTCAGTAACTTCAGTGTGACTTTTACCTTCGTTTTTGTACCTTTTGGTTTCATTCTTACTGTTAGCTTAATTCACTCTTGGGCTTTTTGAAGAGCTGTGTTTTGCTAGTGAAGAGGTTATGAAGTTTTATTAATTGTCAAAAACTAAAACTGAACCCTGGCTTTAAAAGTGACCCTAAGGTGTGTAGGTAAAATACCTATCTTTCTGATATCTGGGTTGCAGTGGACAAATCTCATTGTAGATGTTTTACCCAAAATAGTTATCTAGTCTTTTCATAGTGAAAAATCTATAAGAGGATTCAGTTTGCCTGTGTTGGACTTTATTTTAGGATGAGTCTAATGACTCTCTGGTATTGAATTCCACCGATGTCCTCAGAATTAAAACCAAAATATAGTTAGACACCAAAGAAATTTTTATCCTTTGTCTTGCCAGTGTTGGTTTGCTACATCATTACATCTGGTAACAACATTAAAATCTTGGTAGAACCACTACCAAGTGGTTTATACAATAAGCTTGCTCCACACAGTACTGTATGTTGTAGATGTGACTTAGTGCTCTCATAACTAAACAGTAAGAATGAAAAGTCTGTGACATAACTGGACAAGAACAGTTCTTGTCTTCATTCAGAATTCTGCGTCTGCTGTCTGTTGGTGGAATTCTCTACTCCAACACCCATAGTACAGTTTTAATCAGGGGTGCGCATGTCAGAGCACCTCTTTTTGTGTTTCTAAAACCAGTATTCTGAGAATAGAAGGAATGGTAAAGGGTTTCTGCAAAAAAAAAAAAGAATAGAAAATGGCTTTAACTAAAAAGAATATTTAGAAAATACAAGTTCTTTGTATTCTACGTTTGTTTGCAGCTATTGTTATATTTGCTTTGGGCGACTAACTTGTTGAGAGAGAATTAAGTTAAACATCAGAAGATCCAACTTTAGCAATGATTCTCAGTTGCGGTTGTGACTCCAGATTATTGACTTCTTAATAGTTGTGGCATTACTCTTGGTTTGAAACTGAAAGAGAAAAGAAAAAAGAGTTAGAATAGATCTGAATATCACACAATATGTTCATAGTATTTTCAATTCATAATAAAAATATAGGGTTTGAAACTAGAATATTAGGTGGTTTAATAGAAGTTATATACTGTAAGGGCCTCTGGTGGTCTAGTGGTTAGGGTGCAGGACTCTCACCGCTGCGACCCGGGTTCGATTCCCGGCCCCCCGGGCAGATGGAGCTCGTTAGCCCTGTGAGGCAATCCATCTAAGAGAAGGTCACTCTAAACAAACCTACGTTCTGAGACCCTCACTGCCACTGTCCGAGTTTCACTCTGCCCCAGCAGATGAACCTCAGGATTAAAGGGTGGGCTCAGTTCAGCGCACGCTGTGTCTCACCTGAAAAATCCACTGCGCAGGCTCGAAGGGTTAATGACCTTTCCCAAATCTTCGCTCGCGAAGACTGGCCATTATTATTATATACTGTAAACTGTGATTATAAATATAAAACTTCAGTGTTCTATATTGATAACATATTTTTTTGGAGATGTCAGTGCCCATTTGGAGATGATCCACCTGTATTGTTCACACAAAGAACAGCTGTTAGCAATAGTCAAAAGTTTTCTGAAATGTTTATTGAGTAACTAATATTACAGTCAGTGCTCAATCACAGTTTGTACTATTCTGATCTCTTAAAAAGCAGTCCAACAATATCTTGGAAAAATAATGTTTGTCTGTTAACATTCTTGTTTAATTATCATGTTCACTTGCAGAGCAACAAAATTAACTATTAGAATGAGAAAATCTAACAATGTCCCTGAGCTTAAGATCTGCCAACAATTTTCTAATAATATCAAGCAGAATTCCAATGGCCAAAGTCTGTTTCATCAGGAAAGTCACACTTCAAAATTACTTTTTCATAAGATACCTTGACCACAAATGTGTTATACAATCAATATTGTGTGAAATTAGCACAGTGAAATACTGATATTTTTTGAACTCTTTTCCAAGAAAAAGAGTGTAGTTTAATAATTCTTAAAAAAAAATCCTGGTTTAATAGACATTTAGTCAGAAATATTGTAATAATCTGGTTTGGCTAACCCCGAATAAAAGGATTGGGTTTCTATTACCTTGCTGATTATTTTAATTCACCAAATTAAGATATCAATCCAAGTAAAATTGAGTAGCTGAAAAACATCTCAGACTGTGGCCTGGAATGGAGAACATATAGAGAGGAAAAGAACAAATAAAATTACAGTGCAACTTTCTGTTTATCGAATATTTTGTTGCCAGAAAATAAATTGACCAAAAATAGCATGTTGATCCTAATTCTCAGCCAATTTGCCTCTGCCAAATTCCTAATAGACTTGTGTAATATGTATATTTACAGAGCAAATGGTGGCATGCACAAATATAAATTATACTCTGGCAGAAAATGAGTCATAGAACAGTGAGTAATGGACCTCTTTAGGGTGTAACAGATCAGGAGTGGAAAAAAGAGACATTTTAAACCATTTCTTATAAAAATAAATGTTCAATTCCTGTAGGTTTACCTCTCTTTTTACAAACAAGGTGATTAGTACATGGAGACAACATATAAACCAACTGAAGAAAACATATTAACTAAAACTTCTTCAAAAAGTTGTTTTATTTGGCTGTATTGCCATAATTTGTATTAGTGACTGAGTTATATTAAAGAAAAAAATGATTAATTAATGTTATTTAAACCCCAGTAAACTTGAAAGAGATTCAGGTATTTAATGAACACCCATGTAAAACCATTAAAAATCAGTGATCAACATGGATATGATCAAAGATTGTAGGATTGAGAACTGATAATTTATAAGTTTGTCCATGACCATAAAGCCTGTATGAAGCTGGCTTCCAGGGATGCCTGCTTCACTGCTGGATATATGCTCCCAGCAGCATCTCTGAAAATAATCATAAGGAAGTATGATGGTCACCAGCACAGCCACAATCCCAGGGCACTTTGGAAAATGTTTGCACTTGTGATTTACTCAGCCTGGTAAATATCAAGTAGCCCAAATGAAGTCAGCAAAACAGTTTATAAACTGCAAATTACTGCAACTGTTTTCTTACACTTAACTGGCTTTTTGGTTTGCTGCACTGATAATTATTTTCAGAGACCTTTACTTCACTGTGTTCAGCCCTTGCTGATGAATGTAGTTCTATTGGCAGCTAGAAACCCCCAGTGTTGCCTATCAATATTACACAGCTTACTGCTGAAGTGTTTTTTAAACAAATTATTTGCTTAACATAAAATGCCTTTCATGCATTAGTTCATTATAACACACATCTTTAGTCTATGTTTTCAGGATTTCAGCAGAAGATGAGTATGCATTTTAAGAATTCATGGAACAGAAATAAAGCCATACAAAGAGCCTAAGTTTGAGCAGCTAAATCCAACATTACAAGTCCATCTATGTTCATTCCTACATGGATGTCCTTCCAGTGCTCTTCACTAAAACATTGTTGAACATTCTATCTTTTTTATAGTTTACTCAGGAGTGATTGAAGATGCATCATTTCAGTATCTCACGTGTTGTTAATAGCAAGTGTCTATCCCAACATCACTTAAGAGAATGTAAGTGCACGTTCCGAGTAAAGTCTGATGTTTGGGTCATTGTTATGGCGTGTTTTCAGAGACTGAAGTCAGGAAGAACAACAGCAAAAATCGTGCTTTAGACACAAAAATTAGGCATCATCATAGAAAGTTTTTACTTCAAAAAAAGTAAACAGATCCATAGCACTTATTTTTGTGCTGCTAATCTGGGAATATTGTTCATTTAGTTTCAGTTGGTTCAAATCTGTTCTGCTGAAATGCTAAATCAAGGTTTAAAGAGGCTGGGAAATTAGACAACATTATCTTCAAGTCTTGCTCCTTCTGCTCTGCAAGTACAACCATCTGCAAACAACAGCTCTCCAACAAAGACTGATGATGCACAGAAATAAGATAGATTAAAAAGTTCATATGAGTGGATTCTAATCTTTACTCCCAGGGTTGACCATGAACTGCATGATCTAAATTTAGTGCAAAGGAATCTTCAGACAGTAATGACACAGTGAGTCATTCAACCAAACCATCATGCCATTGCTAGATAATATAGGTCTTCTTATTTAGCAGAACAATTGACATGTTTGCTCTGGGCCTGTAACAAGCACAAACTTCTGGTTTTACTGCCTTGGTGTGGAAAAATATCTTAGTAGTATTAGATACACAAAAGGATATAGGTGCGACAGGTTTTTGCATTACAACATACTGAGCTTAGGCAAAAAATCCTTACCTGCCAGAGGATAGGTATACGAGCATACAATTGTCACCACTCCAAAGAAAGGTGTACCACAAGGAAGAATGGCTTCTTGACTGGGGTATTGTCAGCTCTTACTGGTCAGTCAAAGAATTATGGGACCAAAGATGAGGCATGATCTGGCTACTCTGCTTCCTGCTCCAAGAACAATCCATGCTTTTTACCCAATTGCTATTTACTTAATAAAAAAAAAAATCCCTTCAGGCCATCCCTTAAAAAGAGGATTAACTTCTAGCATGAAGCCTCTTCCCAGAGCTGTACCTAGATGGAGTTACTCAAAGGCCTGAAGTGAAATAATTCAGTTTCTTCATCTCAGGTGAACTTTTAGTTGAAGTATTTCCTTGCTGTTTAGTCACAATAAAGATGAGGCAATTTGAAAATGCTGGATTTTTATGTGTGAAGAGTAATTTAAAAAGAGAAGTATCTCTACAATTCAAAGGTCTGCAGGTTGAAGATGGAGATTTTCCAAGGAATAGCTTTTAACATGGAGGGACATGTCTTCTTGGTTTACAGTATTAAAAGTTGTGACTGGGACCAGAATCTAACCCCAGAATAATGTGAGCAGAGCTACACATTGAGTCAGTGGTAAAGTTGATTCCTAGTCCTGACCCCCTTCTGGCATTCATCTTGTAAATGCTAATATTCAGCAACAAACCAGTTTCATTCTACAAATATACTGTCTAGATAGCAAAATGTCTAAGTACACCGTCACTACTTCTCTTTTATACCACACCCTGTAATGTGCTCTGGACCCTTAAAATGAAATAGTTGGTAATGAGATGCACTTTACAAGGAAATGGACATTTCCTTCAGAATTACGAAGCTGCTGAGTAGCTGCAGTAAACAAAACCACAAGTGCAGCTGGCAAAAGTGCATTGCTCTATGCTTTATTACAGTGAAAAGGATCAGCACACGCAGCTGCTTTGGATTGCGGGCTCAGTCTGTTAAAGTCTTTGGTACCTCAGTGAGTACCCTGAGGCACCATGGCAAGTCCATACTGCAGTAGCCTGCTTCTCTTCAGCATGCAAGGAAGCCTTCCTGCATTGTGCACCTGTGCTCTGAACAAGCCAAAAGAGGGACAGACTCAGCAAAAAAAAAAAAAAAAAAAAACAAAAGAACCTTCCCTGCATGTTTTTACTTGTATTCTTGACATTTGCAGAGTAGTACATTCTAGTATTTATTCTAATATTAAAAACGTTCTCCTCCAGAAGAGTCTTGTCATTGCTTGACAGACATGTGCATTGCCAGTAGATAAGAGTATGTCTATAGTACTGGTTAACTGGTTTGAAATACATCTCTGAAATATTTTAATAGCCTATTGATTTTTTTCTACATTAACCTATTCTGAAAAGAGAGAATGAAAAGTGTGGGAGCTGACTAAAGTTTGCTTTCTGTGCAGAATTTAGAAGTAATTCAGTGCCTTCAAGTTTCTTGCATTTCTATTACAATTTAAATGTGTCCTCCAAAGCTATCATGACAGAAAGGTATTTGCATTTATACCCTAGTTCAGCTTTTACACCATAGAAACTATCTGTTTTCTTCTTTCTCCCAACTGGCTTACGTTTACATTCTCTGTGGTTTTTTTAAATGTATCACTGTGGATCTCTATTTTTCACTGTGACAGAGGAAAGCTGATCCCTCAAAGTCAGATTCTGCATTTGAGCAAAAAGCTGGCAATTGTCAAACTTCCTCAATTTACCAGGTCTCTGGCATGGTGGCAGAACAATTCTGAGCACTGTCTCACAAACATACACTATTTCCCAGTGCCTCATCAGCTGCATCGCACCCTGCATGCAAATTAATGGTAAATGCCAATCAGCACTGATTTATGGTTCCCCATGCTACCATTGTTGTTCTGTGCTCTTACTGGATTTACATGTTCAACTATATGTTCACCCATAAATTGCCACATTCTCTTTGCCTGAATGAGTAATGAAGGCATTTCCTTTTTGTTTGTTTGTTTGTTTACAATTCCATCTGTGCAATGCATAACTAGCTTATCTTATGGACAAAAGGTTATTTATTTATGCAGAGTAATGCACTGACTTGATTAAGTTTTGCCCCAAATCCTTACCATGAATTATATTTAAATTCCCATCAGTTCTTCCCATGTCTTCAAGGTAACAAAGTAGAATCTATGAATACATAAAAATCTTAAAACAGATTAGTCAGCAATTATTCAGGAAAAAAAAAACCTCTTAGTTAACCTTATTCTTTTTAAGCCTTTCAATGCAACCATTGTTTGTTAAAAATGATAAAAAGTATCTGAGCTAAATTTTATTTCATTCTGAGTACCATATAAATCTGTCATACAACATGTCTCAAGTAGCAGGCATGTATATTAAAAAAAAAAGTTATTTGCTGCTTCCCTTTGGCGTCATTCTCTTAGATATTTGAGTTTACAGTCAAATGTAGTCCTGACCCTTGTAAAACTTGCTGAAACTTGTGGACTGAGTGTCAGTATAAAACACAGATGTGCAATAGTTGTTCTCAAAGTGCTGTACGTGCATCCTTACTGTAAGGCTAGGCTCTGAGACAACACTTACCTGCAGTTTAACCAGTCATAAAAATTCTTATTGTAAAATAGGTCAGACATCTGATGAGGCAAACATTATTTTATTTGTGTTTTTGTTCAGGCTCTGGATCACATGCTCATTAATCACTCACTTTTAAGCTTCTGAACTCAGGAAATCAATAACAAAAAGGCAAAAAAACAGTTCTGAAGAACTGCTTTACATAGAAGGAGAAGTTGTTTAAGGCTGGAACTTCTGAGAAGAGGGAGAGAACATTTCTTGTAATCAAAGGAGCAGTCACAGAGATCTGTTTGTATCCAGTCTAGATTAAACTTGCCTGAACTTGACTTGCAGAATGAAGATCGGTTGGACAGTGTGTTAAGAAGCTTTGTTGTTTCCTATGAAGAACAAAAGATTCTGTGCAACTCCTTAACCTGCTGTTTCTGAAGGTGTAAAGGGGCTGTTCTTCTCAAAGCAGTGCTGACTGAATTGGACTTGTATTACAAACAGAGAGAACTACTGCTCCTACTGAAAGCAAGACCTCAAAGTTGACCCCTAGAAATACAATCACTCCAAGAGAAATGAGTTCAGACATAATAAAAAGCCAATGCATATTTTCTGTTGTGAAAAATTAAGTTTTTAAGCACCAGGAAAAGAGTTTTCCTCAGTAACTGTTCTGAAAAAAATGCAACCAAAGAGATTCTCATTTGCAACTGTTCATGATGGAACATATTTAAATTGCCCACACAGCAAATATGCCATCCTGTAGCTATCTATTATTCAACCCTTTTTATCTTTAATTCTTTATGTCAAAGGCTTGCCTATTTTATTTTGATATTATTTTTGCAGATAAGAAGGAAAGAAGCTTGTTGGGCTGAATCAGTAATTCAGATGATTTCTACGTGTAAATGTTCAACATATTTTTTTGATACCTGCTGCCCAAGACATTTCCTGGAATTGTGGCTGGAAACAGCCCTTTTATTACTCAGTTCTCACTGCTAAAACTCAATGAAATTCAATTATCACAAAAACAGTCAGTAGGCTTCAATTTTGCGTGTCCTGTTACTTTTTAAATTTGGAGTGTCTCCCAATTGCTGTCACAGCTATTGCATTGTCTAAATCAATTGCCATGGCATGCTCGCTAAATTGAGAAATGTTGTTGTGAATGCATAAGAGATCTCAAGTATCAACCAGATACAGAGAGAAAATAAAAGGCAGGGGAATTTTTCATCTGCTACAGAACTTTATTCCTTTGTTTGATTTCCTTTGAGGATTCACTAAGGGACAAATAATACTTCACCCTTTTTGCCTGGATGTTTGTTTCAAAAGTTTTTAAGCAGGCAAAAGTAATGCTAAAGCAGTGATTCAAAGGGAGATGGTTAAAAGTGGAAATTTTATGGCTTCAGATTGTGAATTCTTTTACAAACTCAAATACTGTACGTTTTTACCTCAGTATATTCCCAGTGAGATGTACTTAAGGCCACACTGTGTCTTGCATATTCAGGTGTTTATGGAAAAGCAAAAGCTACAAAGGATTTGCCACATGCTCAGGGACTATTTCCACACTATTAAAGGGTTGGTATAGCAGAGGAAAAGGCTCCATTCTTTCAAAACACCTTTATCTAAAAGTAGAGTAAAGCATTTCCCCTTAGCGAGGACATCGTGCTTCCACCTAACAGCTATGGAAGTGCTCTCTATTCCTCTGGCTTTATCCAGGAAAAGAGGATGCAAACTTCCTGGACAAAATCACAAGCTGTTTTTGCAATTTATCAGCTTTAAGAACATAGAAGAGATTCCAAAAATAAACCTAGTGCATTTGAAACTAGAATTCAGTTTTCACAGTTACGTACACATATGACTTTGGCTCAGTCACACAGAATGGACTGTGGAAAATGCACACAGACATGAATAAGAGACTTTGTTAAAAACTACAAAAGTTAGGGATCTTGGAAAGAAACAGACTAAACTTCTTCTGTACAGCACAGAGGAAAACAAACACAATACCTCTCATCTAAAAGTATAAATCCAGTGTATATCAGATTAATTGCAGCCACAAAGAGCTCATTTCTCTCTACCAACTGTAAAGGGCAACTCTTCAATTACCTTAGAAAAATATGAGGATGCAATGGATATGCAGACTGGACTAAAAAATAAAACAAAAAAAACCAAACTAAAAACAATTGGGGGGGGGAAAGAAAAAAAATCCACAACCAAAAAAACCCCAAAAAACAAAAACCCCCCAAACCTTTCTCCACTGCCAATACACTAAATCCCACAGTGAATTACTAAACTGAAATCCTGTTAAATTGGAATTAAGTTGAAATATTTCCCAAGATTTCAAGATTATAGACTTTTCAACTGTAATCCTTCATGTGTGAAAAAAGGTTTGATCATCAACTTTAAATCAATATATTTCAGTTTAATTGGTCTTGTTAAAACTGAGTACATATTGCATTTTTTCTCTATAAGCAAGTCCACAGCTCTATCTCAGAAGAGAATAAGGCCTCATACCCTCACATCTATCTATTCCTAACTAAAGGTTAACTAATGCTTTTCTTTGGAAAACTCCATCTCCACCATTAGTTAATGAAAGGACCTGGCTAGAAGATGCAAGAGTGAAGAGATAGTATTGTCAAGCAGTAGCCTTTTGTCTTCCAGAAATCTGGTCATATAAGTACCCCAGAAAAAGACAGTTCGCTCTTGCTCAGTACAATTTTACCAGCTTTGCAACTTTATATCTCATAGACTCATTTACCTGAATATTTTCCATTCTTGACATTTTAGCAGGTTTTTCAGTGCAGTTGCTGCTGTGGGCTGCTGCAGGCAGGAGCAGAAACAATCCATGTAAGTAAGAACAAGGACACCCTTTCCCTTATACTGCACTCAGCCTTTAGGGCTGTTTGCTTTAGGAGGATCCTGACTAATTAAAATTCAAAGGGACATGAGTAGGACTTGAAGAGGGTAGATAGGGATAGGTATTTTAGATTGAAGCAGTAAGAAAAGAAGATGAAACTGGCAACTGAGGTGGAGGGAAGAATGTCCAAAGGAATAGAGAAGTGGATCCTGATTTGTGGATATAAACCTGAGGTGGAGAGTGGTTGAAAAGTTGGAGTGGAAAAATTGGAATAGGAATTAGAGACAAGGAGTGATGAGTGTGAAAATATACGTAAAAAAAAAAAAAGGCAGCAGGTGGAAATAACACAAGAGAAAACACCTCTTATGAAGGAAAGGAGATTTAAAATGTTTGCATGAGGAGAATGGGAACAGGAGGCCAAAATCAGCAAGAGCCTTGAGGAGTATCAGAGGCACAGTGAAACAAAATGGCTTATGCCTTAAGAAAGCTGAAACTCTTGTTGACAAGACAATATTCTGCTGTCGTGTATAAAGGTTTCAATAGTCAAGTCTCACCACCATTCCTCCGGTATCAGAGCTGTAAATATCTCCTTCTTTTCTAGTGATAACATAAGAGGTTTGCTGTAATTCCCTGAGTTTGAAAAACTGCCTCCGCAATAGTTTTAATAATTCTAACTGTGCTGATGAAGAGTTGATATATGATCATACGTAGGACATGACAGACAGAGAAATCTTACAGGAACTTTATTTTGGTTGCAAAATCAACTTTTTGCAAAATCAGATTTTAGGAAATGTCAGGCTTGAGAATGCCTGAGACACTCTCATTATTTTTAATTGAGAAGGCAGTCTTGCCTTGATTACTAGTGATTTCTTCCGCAAGGTCCCTGCATAATATAGCGTGTCGAGTAGATTTGCTCTGATATGGTTTAAGGTCATTCAAGGAAATACGATTGCTTTCTGTAGGATCCCTTCTTCAGAAAATGAATAATTAGAATCTGGTAATTAGTGAATTAGACAAATGGTAAAGGAAAAGCAACAAGTTAAGCCTCAATCAAGGCAAATTAATTCTTCTAGGACAATTGGACTCTATCCCTGATTCTGATGGACAAAGCAACTCACTAAGTCAGAAAAAGTAATTTAAACAAAAGTTAGTCCTAAACTCCACTAAGCATGATTTTCTGATACTGAATACTCAGTATTAGTGAAAGGCTTTACTGTTAATACCTTTGTGTTTGTCTTCTCAGTTACTAAAATGTCAATAGCCTCAAAACTCACCTGGCAGACATTAGAACATAATTCCCAGAATTATTCACTCTCACAAACTATGATGGTTAAGTACACTTGAAAAGACCAAGAGGAAAATAGGCCTGTCTTAAGAAAAAAGCTTGAATCATGAGTAGCAAATAAAGTATAGGTTGTAAAACAAAAAAATTAAGAGAAAATACAAGGCTGAATAACTGTCATTATGCAACATTTGTTTCAGGGGATGGAAAAACGTATCAAAAGCACAGTTTGTGAAATATTAATCAATAATAGAAGAGGAAATCATAGGGTAACACTGGAGTTTCTTAATTTCCCCAAACTTTAGTAGCAAAGTTTATATTTGTAATGTGTTCTTTGGACACCTTGTATTTTTAATTTTTAGAATATAAATTTTAAATTACATTAAGTAATTTAGTAACATTTCCTGTCTATTCTTTTTGACTTCCTTATACCAAAATCCCTTTGATGTTTTAAAAGAATAAAACACCCAAAACAGTTATTGCGTTCCCAATGGGATTAATCCAATATCTGTGGGTTAATGTGCTTTTTCAGTAAAATAGTTCAAGTATAGCACTAAAGCAATATAGCTCTTCTGTTTGTTAGTTTGTATCCAGCCATTTGTTTCTGTATTGCATTGTGCTGTGCTGTATAGAAACAAACTTGACATGAAAATTCTGATTCTTAAACATCTTCTAGGAAAATCAGGAAAACAGCATATTTCTACACCTTCTGTATTCCAGGTTCAAGAGTCTCTAGGCTTATGTTACAATAGCCATGTCTCTATCCTCACTAACCCTTATTGTGGGGAGAGCTAAACCAGAGACAAGCAGGAAATCTCAGGTAGGGAAGCTACACCTGACTGCTGCAGCTCTATAATGAGGCAAAAGAGGCTTTTTTGGGGGTACAATCTGTCTGTTTCTGTAAGAGCAATTCTGGTGCACTGGTAGGGAGAATGATAAACCAATTGATTTTAAATTCTGGGAAGAATTCTCTGTGACTGCTAGCTTTTTAGCAGCAGTTTCTAAAACCAGTGGTAAGCCCTGGGGTTGGGAATGAACTCTAAGCTATTTCTGTGAGTACTTGTAAATAACCTTAGTGGGTGTTCATGTAATGCCTTGTGTAATCAAAGTGAAGAAGTCTCAAGCTTTTTCTTCCAGTCTTTCTAGCTTTACAGAGGTTCAGGTCTGGAGCAGTGTGTATAAACCTTCTCAGCAATCACACAGGGTGACAGATTTTCCCTGAGAGGCAGGTGGTGTAATGAGCATCACTAGTCTATCATCTCCCAGAGAGAGAAAAGGACAGAGATTCAGCAAAAATATGCACTGTAGAACTTGTGGAGTTTAAAAAGATAGATAAGCTATTTTTTGAAAAGTTAAATGCATGAAGCTTACAAGCTTTATTTCAGTAGCCATCTTTCTACCAGCTTTCAACATAAGGAAGCCTAGAAGGGCGTACTTTCTGCTACCTTCCCTTCTCTCCCTCCTTACCCTGGTGCTGTGTCTGCTCCACACTCTCTGGCAGAGATGGAGCTGTAACACTGCAAGCCACTCATTGTACTTGCATGTAGCCCTGGTTCATATCAGTAGCAAATGATTTTCACAAAGTCACAAAAAAAAGGACAAGGCTCAGAGTGATGGATGGGAAGATTGTGAAATACCAGAATTCTTTTAATGAACTATAAGGCTTTATAGGCCAGTTTTTTCAAATAAGCTTGTGCATTGTTGCATGTACTGCTTGGAAAATGTGACCTAATTCATTTCTTCTGTGCCATTTAGGGAAAGCCTGTAATTATGAGGGGAATAACCCACAGAGGTAGTCTGTGAGTAACACACAAACAATGTATATATATGCATTCCTATTTGAATCACTGTGCACAAACATGGCAAGTAAAAGTGCCTGGAAGCCTAAGATGTCATCTCATGTGTTTGTTTTGTTAAATGAAGTAAAGTTGGCAACATACTTAGAAAACAAAGGTTATTGAGTGCTCAAAGAAAGTGGCTTATTTTGTGAGGACATTTCATATTTCCTATGAGTATTGAAAGGTGAGAGATTACTACTGTGATATGTTCTAATATTTGTCAGTATTCTAAGGGAAGATGTCTTTTATGAGGGCTTGTGTCTTTTCGGTAATTCTGTGTCTTTAGCTGCTGGAAGCTAAATAGTAAAGTAAGTATATTGGGAGCGTGTGCCATGAGTATTGCAGCTGGAGAAAAACCTGTCTCTAATCCATATCATATCAACATCCAGTCCTAGGTAGCAATGTGACTTTCTTAGCATCTGCACATGGTCAAGAGCTTGTGACCTTTCTTTCCAGGCACAGATCTAGCCTCTATTATCCCTGCTTGAGACTAAATCATTTTTTGTTTTCTCCATATGTTCAAAGATAAAGCACTACCCTGTATATGGTACAGCTCCAATCATCTCTTTGCTAGCAAGTGCAAGAAGTGGTCATTATTCTGAATATACCCTCCTGCACTTGCTTTGGGGCATATAGCAGTTCTGACTGCCCCTTACACAGCTGTGCAAAGGATATATCACAGACTAATACTGCAGTCTATATGCCTTTGTGAGGATGTACAGGTATAAGAAATGAATCTCGTCATAAATGCACTGTATCTAGACAGATCAGATACATTTAAATATCCAACAGATAATTGCTGTCATAAAAGTCTGCACCTGCTATGTTACTATATTACTACAGTTTTACTGGGATTACAGGGAAAGACAAAGAAAAAAAAAAAAAAACAGTTTCTTGTAGTTTTTTTGAACGTGGAAAATAACCTCCAGAATGACCACATATGGGTAGCAGATTAATAATAAAGTTACTTGTTTGGATTAGCATGACTGTTTGTGCTATTGTCTAGCAAGCTGACTGTTGTATACTACACACAGGGGTCCTCCCTTTTTTAAGTAAGAATTTAGAGTGTTTATGGCCAGCTCAAATAACTGAGATATAAATGATTCTGAAGGATTAGAAGAAGAGGTATGGAGAGGCCTGGGCAAAGGAGCTCCTACAGGAGGGGTTAACTTCTAACATTTACAGGCATGTGGCAGCTTGGGGAAACTCTAGTCCTTTATTTGGCATACTGGAGGGCAGCTGACAGAAATCAGACCTCCTTTGTACAACGGTAAGTGCCCTGTTGTACAAAGCCAATGAGCTGAAAGAAAGAGAGCAAGAAAAGGCTAAGACACTGCAGAGAGCTGCAGAGAGGCTCCATTGTTAACTACTTGTTCATCCAGCCTCTTGAAAGGGCATCTAGGTAGGAGAATAATATACACTACTCAGATTTGGGGCTTACATCACTGCTTTTCTTTGTGTTTCAGCTGCATTTCTCACCTTCATGGCAATTCAGATCCTATTAAAAGGTGTGTTTTGAACATTATTCCCCTCAGTCAGTGAGAGTCTACATTGCTACTTGTGGGACAGCTTCGAGATAGAAATGTCAGTACCTACAATGGCATTTTTTCTTGTAAATTGCCCTATACAAAGTGTGCATCTCAATTACATATGCTTATAAGGTAGTCTTGGAAGGAATTTTATGAATGGAGGATAAACTCATGTAACTTGTTTGTAATCCCAAGGGTCTCTAATGTAACAAGGAAACTGCTATCGATGTAACTTATCCTGAAGCAAACCAGCTCACTTATGTAGGTGTTGTCTAAAGCTCAGCAAAATCACAAGAGATCCTAAAGCTGCATATTTTGGCTTCAGTTCACCAGCAGTAAGGTGTTTTTTTTTTCCTTTTCCTGGCATGAAAAGCGAAAAAAAAAAAAATCTATTTGACGGTATACTTTTCTTGAAACTTAGGGTAGAGACGTGTCTCTTGTAATTTATGTGTTGTCTAGTGAAAACTTAATATCTACTTAGAAGATCAAATCTCCTTCCTCCAGTTATCTAATGCAGGTAATGATCAGTAAGACTTCTACAGTTATTACTAAAAATATCAGTGTCTTCTCTAAAACAGGGTCATCCAGAAATGCTAATTTAGGTACAACTCCCTAAAGTTACTAAAAATGGAGAACTCTACTGCAAATTCCAGAGGGGGAGAGCTTAAGTAGACTTCTGCTGAAAGATCCTATGCATGGTCAGATAAACATTAAGTGAGTAATATATCCCTTGAGTTCTTTTTATGGCAAGGGGGTACCTCCTATTCTGCTTTTTGAATTCTCTTGTATCTGCCCCAGGTTGCAGAGAGTGCTAGTGAAGCTAATGAAAGGCAGCACAGGGGGATATGTGCTAAAGCATAGTAACATTCTATTCTACAATTCTTAATGGACTGGTCTAGGGAATCTAAGCAAGGACTAAAGTGATAGGAAAGTCAACTATAATGAGAATGGGTCTCTGATCATCACAATTTCATGTAAGAAATCACCACAATATAGAGAATGGTCAATAACAGACAGAAAAACTTGCTAAGAAAGTTGCAACCAGCAGCTGTACAATGCTTAGATGACTTCTGAAAACCAAGGCATAATATTCTTTAATAAGGATATGGCATCTAATCCTCGACTGTTAGGCTAGTCAGTATTTAATTGCTTCTACTAAAACTGCACTTGACTGGTTTCTATTTTTCCCTTTCTAGAGTCACTAGTGCCGGTGAGCTGGCATGCTACTCAAACTGCCTCCATACCTAAACTGAAAGATAACTCTTTTGGGGTACCTTGCTAAATTTTTAAACTTTAACTGACAGCTCCTCTTGTTGTAACATAACTTTAGTTGATAAACCGTATGTGTTTCCTTGATCCACCTGGTTGTCAAAGCTGATTCCCAATAGTGAATTTACCATGAAAACCAGAAAAAAAAATCCCAAAGGTTACAAATTCCTCCTACTGAAGGGAGGCAAACTCAGTTACATTGCAAGTGCAGTGTGATCCTAGTGTTGCAACAAGCTTAAAATGTTCTTTTACAAATTCTTAGAGGGATGAACAAATGGTTTTGCTATCAACTGATTAGCAATTCCCATTGAAGAAGAGTCTAATCAGTTTATACTCTTTCTTTAGCAATTTCTGAGTAATCAAAGTTCTTGGCTGGCTTTGCCAGTGGAAATTATTTGCAAATACAATTCATTCCTTGATAATGGATAGCCATAACTCAGTTCTATCACTTAATAGTGAACAGCAGATCACCAAATAATAAGCTACCACTATAGTATCTTGATTACCTAGGCATGCAAATCTTTCTTTTCCAAATATCTTGCTTAATTTTTAAAATTTTTGTTTCTGGATATTTGTAGAAGAACAACCTGATGAATTAAAATTTACCAAAAAGATAAACACAGCAAAAATCCCACGACTGGAAGAAATTAATTAATAACAAAACCAAGTTAATCTTTATTTTACTTTCCTCCATCTGCTTTTATAGATCTAAGTGGTTGCACACCTGACAACAGCAGGGAAAATACAATGTTATGTGCAGGCATAGTTACTACTGTAATTGAAATATACACCTTAGCATCTGGAAGTCTTCATTGTAGTGACAGGTACATGCTAAATAGAGTATTATTATTTTCTTTGTTCTGTTATCCACATTCTGTTAGCTAGAGCTGCTAAGTTCTGCTATGTTTTCATAGTTTAACCAGACTCAGAGAAGTATATTTGTTCCTGTTAATAATACACAAGATATGCTGCAGACATTTTGGTACAGGGTGACCCTTTCTTCTGTGTTCATCAGGGCTGTAGTACAGAGAGTCTCTGATCTGTGACTGGAGCTTCTAGGCACTCCTGTGAAGGGGAAATTCAGATGATAACTGCTCAGCAATAATAACGTGGGACTGAAGAGTGACCTGGTTTAGCGTGCAAGAGCCAGGTGACTGCAGAACCAGGTTAAACTGACTGGAAGCAGGAATGTTAGAGGTGGAACAACAACTCCATACAAGGGAGGAAAAATTCTCTTGCAGATAAGGTGGGAAATGCTGCAGTGATGACTTGCAATGACATGGCTGGTGCTGGTGCAATTGAGCATAAGGAATCATCTCATGCTGCATCTTTGGAGCCTGTCTGTAGAACAACGTAAGGTGGTGGCACCCTGCCCAATGCACTGCATCTTATATCTTTTTATACTAAAGCAGAAATGTGCGCTTAATTCACCTCAAGGTGTGTAACAAAATTTCCCCAACAATTTAGTGTCAAAAGTGTGATTACTGCACACTGGTGACCAGATTGGAACCAGAGTGGACACCCAGCAAGATGCCACAATAAGAAGCTGGAGATTCTCATTGAAAAATCTCACTTGCATAGATAGGATTGTTTAGCCTGGAGAAGAGGAGGCTCAGGGGGGACCTTATCACTCTCTACAACTGCCTGAAAGAAGGTTGTAGCCTGGTGGGGGTCAACCTCTTCTCCCAGGCAGCTAGCAATAGGACAACACAGACTTAAGCTGCCCCAGGGAAGGTTTAGATTGGACATTAGGAAGAATTTCATCACAGAAAGTGTGATTAGATATTGGAGTGGGCTGCCCAGGAAGGTGGTGGAGTCACTGCCCCTGGAGGTGTGAAAGACTGGATGTGGCATTTAGTGCCATGGTCTAGTTGACATGGTGGTGTTTGGTGATAGGTTGGACTCAATGATCTCAGAGGTCTTTTCCAACCTGATTCATTAGCAAGTTTGTAGATGACACTAAGTTGGGAGCAGGACCAGGAAAGTGATTCTGCACCTGTACTCAGGACTGGTGAGGCCACACCTGGAGTACTGTGTCCAGTTCTGGGCCCCTCAGTTCAGGAAGGATATTGAGGTGCTGGAGCAGGTCCAGAGAAGAGCAACGAGGCTGGTGAAGGGACTTGAACACAAGTCCTATGAGGAGAGGCTGAGGGAGCTGGGGTTGTTTAGCCTGGACAAGAGGAGGCTCAGGGGAGACCTTATCACTCTCTATCTACAACTTCCGGACAGGAGGCTGTAGCCCGGTGGGGGTTGGTCTCTTTTCCCAGGCAACTATCAGCAAGACAAGAGGGCATGGTCTTAAGCTCTGCCAGGGGAGGTTTCGGTTAGATATCAGAAAGAAATTATTTACAGAGAGCGTAATCAGGCACTGGAATGGGCTGCCCATGGAAGTGGTGGATTCTCTGTCCCTGGAGGTTTTTAAGATGAGACTGGATGTGGCACTTAGCGTCATAGTCTAGTAAACACGACAGGGTTGGATCAAGAGTCAAAATTGATGATCTCAGAGGTCTTTTCCAACCCACCTGATTCTATGATTCTGTGGTTCTGTGATATATATGTATGGACTCGATCAAGATGAGTTGTGCTGTGTTGTATTTCTTGTTATATTGCTGATAAGGGAGCATTTTGCTTTAGGTTTTAGAATGTATAACTCCTTTTATATGAATTAGAGATTTGACAGGTTTAAAAGTTTTATGTATTTTCTTGTTGGTTACTATAGCAAAGACTGTCTGGAAAAAAAATTGCTTTGTTAAATTATCCCAAGTCTGGGAAAATTCTACCAAGCTTACAAATATTTGGCTATGCACTTATCTACCCTCCCAGGGAACACTAGCATTGCTTCTGTTGGCTAGCACTTTTTGGAAGTATAACTCAAGAAATTGATGGTACAGGCTCCCATGAAGCCCTGAACCATTGATCGCCAGAGACTCCCTGTACATCCACATTCCCAGTGAACTAAATGTCTCGCCTTACATGAATATTGAAGGAGAAGGGGAAGATGCATTTGTGGGATGTGTGGCAGTCATCTGCCACCACGTTCAGCACTTTTTCTTTGCCTTTCTGATCCCTATTGCAATACACCATCCAAGCTATATCCAATAAATTACTGATCTCCTTCTTCTCACCTGACTTTTGCAACTTTTTCCTTGTATTGTCTGCAGACTGACCTATGAACAAATAGACCAAGTGTGTTTTCCCGAGCTCTGAATTGAAGTCCACATCTGTATATTTTCATATAGTTTCTTTCAACCTGTTCAAGAAGTCTGTCAGGGATTCATTCTTGTCTTGCTTCACCTCATACATTTTTGACCAATTTACTTCTTTTGGAATACCATATCTTAAACCATACAAACTATCAATCCTGATAGTGTTTCAATGCTTTCATTTTTTTTTGGTGAATTGGTATCCCATTTCAGATCCTCTAAAGGGAATATATCCTTAAGTTTTCCTGTGAATTTTCCAGATGCTAGTAGCAGCTCAATTACAGTTCAAGCAGCTCGCTTAACTATTTCTTTCTCCATGCTATCAAGTAATGTATCCATTATTGCCTCCAGACCATACTAGTCCAGATTTTGTTCTTATTGCTCTTTCTACAGGTATGAGACAACATTCAGTTACATATGGTAACTGCCTGTATAGATATTACAATCAAACAAGGAAGATTCAGGTGGAAGATATCATGGTTTAGGAAGTGTTCTACAAGTTAGTGCTCCCACCAAAACCACTCCAAACCAGGAGCTGCTCACTCACTCCCCCCTGCCTTACCCCCCCCACCCCACCTCCCATCAGGCTGGAGAGAATTGGAAGCACAAAAGGTAAAGATCACAGGTTGAGATGAGAACAATTTACTGGAAACAGCAATGAAGTAAGACAACGAACTGCAACAGCAACAATACTAATGACAGAGTGTACAAGAAAAAGGCAAATGTTTTACACATAATTGCTCACCTTGGAACCGCTCAGCAGCACATGGAACCCCTCAACAATAAGTGAATTCTCCCTCCGCCCTGCTAGGTGACCCAGCAGGAAGCCCCTCTCCTGACTGGAAAAAAAATTCCCTTCCCCCAGCCCTGGCAGTGATGTGAGGTGGTATAGACTAACCACCCTCCTGGCTACTGCAAAAATTAACCCTGTCCTGGACAGAATCAGACAGAAGCATACATACAATTAGTCCCTGGAATATAATACTCTTAACTGTGGAATTGGCATTCCTTATGGTATTTCCGATTGCATTACCAAGTACCAGCATCCCTGCTATTATCTGCTTAAAGACATTGTGCACATCCCTGGTTTGTAAATCATACAAAACTATACTAGATATGCAGCCACAGTGCCTGCAAAGGCCTGCTGCTAAACTCCACAGGCACCTGCACCCTGGGATGAGTGCTTGCCCATGCTGAGGTACACCATACTCTCTCTGCAGAGTTGCCCCACAAATTACCAAAATGCATTGGATCCCTTAATGGTTTAATAAAAAGATCAAGACGTGGGAAGAAGATATTCCGAGCTCTATTTCCAGCTCCTTACATAGTCAGCTTTGAGGTTGCCATCATAAATGTATCCCAGACTATAGAGTCTATTTGCAACATGACAACGAAAAAATTCTGGCCTTACAAGAAGTAGTATCAGGAATATTGAAAGTAGCACTGCAGAATCAATTGACATTAGATGTGGTATTGCCCTCAGAATGTGATGTGTGTACACTGATAAAATACCACCTGCTGTACTTATATTGATCAATCTGTCCATATACCTGCTGACATTTCTACTATGAGGAAATACTTGCAGGTCTCCCACAAATTAAAGGACTAGGAATGGAAAGGGAACAGGCATGGATGGTTGCCAGACACCAGAGGATGGTTTGGGAATATTTTCAGGTTGGTCTTGGAGTGGACAATTACTCTATTACTAATCATTCTCATAGCTTATGTGCTGGTGCAATTCACTCTATATTGCCTGAAAATGGACTGTAAACAAATTCCAAAGGGAACAAAAGGAAGAACCCAGAGGGAGGCAAAACAAATATTTTTGTAAATGGAAATAGATAAGAAGCATAAGGAGGAATTCAAAGACTTATAATAATGTATGTGAATAATAAGTATCACAAAAAGGTGGAATGAAGGGGAAAATCAGAGGGTAACTGCTCAGTGATAATCATTTGAGACTGAAGAACTACCCAGTTTCACAGGCGAGACAGCCGGCAGAACCTGGTTAAACTGGTTGGAGGTGGAAATGTCACAGGGTAAACAATTCCATACAAGGGAGCACAAATTCCCTTGCAGATAGGATGAGCAGTACCACAGTAATTACTTGTAACAGTAATGACTTATATGATTGGTGTGGGTGCAAGTATACATAAGAAATTTGCTCATACTACATCTTTGCAGCCTGTCTGTTAAACAATATATGGTAGTGGAGTTCTGCCCAATGCATTGCATAATAATCTCTTTATCATGGCCAGTCTTCGTGAATGAAGATTTGGGAAAGGTCATTACCCTTCGAGCCTGCGCAGTGGATTTTTTAGGTGAGNTTACCCTTCGAGCCTGCGCAGTGGATTTTTTAGGTGAGACACAGCGTGCGCTGAACTGAGCCCACCCTTTAATCCTAAGGTTCATCTGCCGGAGCCGAGCGAGCTCGGACAGTGGCAACGAGGTCCTCAGGACGTAGGTTTGTTTAGAGTGACCGTCTCTTAGATGGATGGCCTTACAGGGCTGATGAGCTCCATCTGCCCGGAGGAGTTCCCTGACTGGGAATCGAACCCGGGCTGCAGCGGTGAGAGTGCTGCATCCTAACCACTAGACCACCAGGGGGCCCCCAATCTCTTTATACTCAGACATGGACCTGTATTTCATTTGCCACAAAAGGTGTGAGAAAAACCTCCAATATGTGCAATTAAAAAAACCCCACCAAAAATAAATTTAAAAAAAAAAACCCAAACAAACCACCAAAACAAAACAAACAAACAAAAAAACAACACCCCCTATTATGTATTTCTTATTGACCTGGAAATGATTCTTTGACAAGCTTTAGAGAGCTACTCGCTCTGAATTATGGTGAAGTACTATAAGTTGAGACTAAGCCTATGTTGTCATATGGCTGAGTGCCAGCAATACTTTCAGGACCAAATTTCCAGACATTGTACTCAAAGTAATGAGTATAGAAAGGTGTAATGAGAATGGTTTTGTTGAAAAGCTACAAAAGAAGTCTGTTCCCAGGCCTTACAGGACCACTTTCCAGTGCACATCCTCATCCTCAAACTGTCTTGATGATTCTTTTTGTGGCCTAATTGCTCTGAATTTATCTTATTCCATATGGCAGAAGAGAAAGTCTGTGCACTCTGTCTTTGTATTGGTCCTTAACACCATGTAGTCTCACAGCTCTGGCATACGTAAGGTGCCATGTTATGGCAGTTTTCTGGGATACTACCCCAAAAGTGATTGCTGAGAGGAATTCTTCCTGCACCACAGAAGGTGGTGCAGGAAGATTCTGAGACTGAGAGCCTGGGCAGCCACAGGCCAGGCTCTCAGTCTCAGAATCTGAGTCCTTCCCATGGTGGCAAATGGAGAGTCATTTGTGTGAACTCTCATGACTCCTTTTCTACATCATCCTCCACTCTGTCACATTGCCTTTCAGATATTTTATCCCCCTTCCTTCAACATGAAGCCTGTTCTCTAACAATACTGCTTAAAATCAACTCTGGGGCTATTAACCCAAATAACAAGCTGCACATGAGCCTCAAGGTGACTCTTCAGACAACTTTGCATCCTCAACACACTTGTATGTTCCATTGTCCTTTCTAACTTCTATTCACACCTACCTATAATTTATTACCTGTTTCATTACACTTCTATGCTTATACTTTTATCTCAGCATTCATAATGTTTGTTCTGGCCACCATGACTTTTCTGAACAGCTGTAAAGATTGCTGGCAGTTACCATGCAAGAATATACAATTACAGAACCCTCAAACAGAAGGGGCGTGTTCTGGGATTCAAAATATTCCCAAGATGCATCAATCTGCTGCCCTTGCTGTTGTCTTCCTTCAACTCCTTGCTCTTTTCTTTTCATTCCTGTAGTCTTACTGATCAACCACTGCCTTGTGAACCTTGTCAGAGCACAGCTCTCAGAACCATGTAGAAAGTTCATAGCAAATATATTTTCTTTCTTCTTTTGCCCTGCTCATATTGCTAAATTCAAAATGCTTTCATAAACTTTTTAGACAAGCACAGGGGGGACATGCATCTGTGAACTGAAAGAGAGCTAAAAAAGACAGAGAAAAAGGCTACATGGCTGGGAGTTAATTCTGCAGCCAGCTGGTCATGATTTATCACTCTCCAACTTCTGTATGAGACCATTAATCCTAGTCTGGACATGTGTGCTGATTTTGGACTGGGATAGAGTTAATTTTTGTTCACAGTAGCTATCATAGGGCTGTGTTTTAGATTTATGATGAAAACAGTGCTGATAACACAGGAATGTTTTCATTATTGCTGAGCAGCACTGACACAGACCCAAGGCCTCCTCTGCTCCTCACACAACCCCACCAGTGATGAGGTTGGAGGTGCACAAGGAGTTGGGACGGAATACCACCAGGGCAGCTTGCCCCAACTGACCCAATGGATATTGCATACCATATGGCCTCAGGCTCAGCTTATAAAGCTGAGGGAAGAAGAAGGAAGTGGGAAACATTTGCAGCAATGGCATTTGCTTTCCCAGTTAACCATTACACATGAGGGAGCCCTGCTTTCCTGGAGATGGCTGAACACCTGCCTGCCCATGGGAAGCAGTGAATGAATTCCTTGCTTTGCTTTGCTTGAGTGTGTGGCTTTTGCTTTACCTATTAAACTGTCTTTATCTCAGTGTATGTTTTCTCATTTTTACCTTTCCAATTCTCTTCCGGATTTTGCTGGTGGGGGAATGAGTGAGAGGTTTGCCAACTGAGGTCAACCCACAGCAACAAGTCAGAGGTTAACACAGTAATCAGATTCCTCAGTTTTCATATCAGGTTTTTAAATGTCTTTTCTGGTGATTTATTTATCTAGGCTGCATTTTTGACACAGATTCTTAACTTTAACACTATTATAATAGCTCTGACTTTCATGGTTGAAGGGAAATCTTAAATCAAATTATTTTTCAGTGTTCTAAATTAATTTGTTGGTTCTACCTTTTTGAAATAATTGCCTTTATTAAAGATATATTTCTTGAAAGAATGAGATTTCATCCACGTCCTTGTCTCCACAGAGTGAGAATCACAAAAGAGAAAGCTCATCCTTCTTAATGACTGCAGTCTATTTAGCTAGTCATAATTTCCTAACTGATTAGTATGTAAAGAATTTGAAAACCCTTCCTATTCAAGGCAAGGACCATAATCCAAAGCTTGCAGTCATGAGGGAAGTTCTGACACTGTCTTGCTTCGTGACCTTGCAGATGTCACTCTGTTTGAGGCAGCAGGAGCTGCAGAATTTCTCAGGATTTGTACCTGCATGTGTGCACTAATTATGTTCTGGGTAAAAACTGAGAAAAGAGTTAGATCTTTACAGCCCTCTCATACACTCTTCTCTCCCTCACACCTCTCTTCCACATGCTTTTGGTGTCCATTTAAAGAAACTTCTGTTAGGTAGTCCAGATAAAATCATGGTTGACTCTGGCCTTGTCCCTACTGTGGATATAGTATCAGCATCCCAGAAAATGTCATTATTCATGCTTACTCTCTGGTCAAATGCATCATGAAATTGGAATCAAATCTCTTGTCTGTAAAATGGTGATGATCTACCTTGTCAGCATAGTGTATATTTATCACAATTCAGGATTTCTCCATGTATGTGTGCACCTATATGCAGCATAGGAGCCACCAGTAAGTTTTACTAATTTGATATTAATTCAATTTTGGTAATAATATCATTCATGATAGGATATTAAGGTTTTTGGTTTTTTTTTTTCAAAAGAATGTGCTAAAGCTTATGGATATTTGTCACAAACATCTCTATTATAAACAAAAAATTGCCAAGTCAAAGTAATTTAAATAAAAAAATCCAAATTATTATTTTTCATTTTTCAAAAAAAGAGCTTAATATTTACTAAGGTAAGGGAAATAGTTTTAAATAACCAAAGGTCTTATTCCATTTTTACTATACTGCCTTTTTTCTATGTCATTTAGTTTTAATATATTTTAGCATTGGATCTCACAACCATAAATAACTTCCTTGCTTTTAATATAACAATACACACGCTCTACTTATAATTAAAAGAAAATTTATGTTTTATTTACAAGTTACATGGAAGACAATCACATATTATGAACAACATCCCAGGACTCAAATGTAGACCACATACTCATGTCCCTTGATCCAATATATTTGTGTCCCTTAGAAGAGCAAGGGATTTTTTTATTTCCTTTGATCTTGTTTTTGTTTGTTTGTTTGTTTGTTTGTTTGAATGTTTACCCCCTAAGGTGTATATCTGTCTAATATGGGTAACACACTATAAAACATATTAAATTTTTGATACTTCTCCATGTACCTTTATTCACAACAGTGGTGTCACATCACATGAAGTGAAGGTGTAATACAATTACCTTACTACTGTATGTTTTTTATACATGCACACTGAATTTTATGTTAGATATATGTCTTATATACTTTTGTTAGGCTGTTTTTTGTCCTCTTACTCAGTATACTTGACCCTCCCTTCCCTTTAAAGAATTGTAAAAAGTTCAGCCCACAAAACATGACAGAAAATAGAGGTAAGCAGTGAACAAACTAAACAGAGATATTCAGATACCTCATACTTTTGTCATTTCATGCTTCATTAATTTTTGTATTTAGATGTCCATTCAGTGTACTTTTCAGTCTTTGTCACCATAATAGCACAGTGTCTTAAGCAAATATTTTATCACAATATTCCTAGAAAATATTGTTCTTATTCAATAGATGTGTATTTCAACCAATAGGACTCTTATTTCACACCATAGAGAACATTAAGGTTTAATCTTGTACGAGAGTCCTAGTCTTCTCGCTGCCAATTTTGATACTCAATCCCATCATTTTCTTATGATTGAGGCTGTCAAATGCCTTTTGAATATCTATCTGTATTTTTTTGGGGGGCATGTGAATAAGTTTCTAAAGGCCAAACTGCTTGGAGACTGTGATTGAAAACTACTTGGACACTATGAAAGGCAAACAGAGCATCCCTGAGCAGTATATTCCCCAACCATCTCGCCTTTGGGTGAGACTGGCAGGTGTTCCTAGAGCATTCCTGTCACATTTAGTCTCATACAATAAAGATCTGGGGACTTACATACAAAAAGATATCTCATTATGGCAAGTAGACCGAAATGGGGATATTCAGCTGGTAAGGCAAAAGACTTGCAGTCAGATCTCTGCTCTTCTAAGTTTGGAACAGCATCCTGAATTCAAATCTCCCTCAAGAATGCTTTTGTCACCCCAGGAGTTGTGCCTTGGTGTAGCTCCTGCTGCTTCAATCTCTTCTGTTTTGTATGAACAATGACACACTCTTTAGGGTACAAGGCCTAAAGTTCCAAGACCGGGAATTTATTTCACATAGTAATTGTGAATGGGGCAGCCCATTTTGGATGAAGAGATTTTAGCATTATGGATATGATGTGACCTAGGCCATGTCATTTTTACTCATGTCATTTTAGTAGTACTGATTTAATTATGACAAGTAGCATTGGAGTAAAATTGCTTTCCCTAATTTCAATGCTATGCCATAAGTGCATATTATAAATGTATAAAATAAAAGCAAGCATCCAACACTGGTAATTTAATTGGAGCTTCCAAAAGCAACAAATGGAACCACTGTTAAGTCACTTATTCCTCCTGAAACACCCCACCACCACCACCACAAATAGGAGTAGTAGAACAATTTCAGTTGAATATCAGAGCTAAATTTCTGTAGAAATTGCATACTCTATTAGAATTTCTACCTTCTTATTCTCCTCACTCTCACCAGTCCCAGCCTGCAAAATTGTGATACCACTTCAGTGTCCTGCAGGAATGTTGTGCAGACATCAATTATTATGGTGATAAACAGCGTAAAAAAATAATAAAGACAACATTTTAAAAAGATGCTCAAACTGAGAGGCTAGAGATAAAAAGCTAATGTCAGTAAACATTTCTGTACTAGACTGTCCTGCCAAGTAACCTGTTATTTCTAGGGAAACACAGAGAGGGGTAAAAAGGATATAGTCAGGGAATGCAATAGATACCTTTGCCCTTCCATTTGTTGTCCATATAACATATGAAAAATGTGAATGAACTAGCATGATTAGTAAAAGAAATTGACTTCAAAATTAAATGTAGCAAAACAGATGGGATGTTTCAATAGAACAAAGAACTGCAGAATAAAGAGTGGGGATGAAATGCCTAAATTCAATGAAGTTCAAAATATGATATTTCAATTAAAACAATAAGTACATTCTTTAAAAAAAATTTATTACAGTGGAATGTATTGGTTTCTGGTTTTGATTCCAAATAAACCTTCACAGATCAGAATTCTCAGGAAGATGAAATGCAATTTCTAGATTAAAAAAAAACGTAAGGAAAAAAATTTGTTTAAAATCCTATTTAGATCTAAATCAGACCCATTTGAGAATCAAAGTGAGGAAAATTCACACAGAAGCACATTCTGCTGTGCCAAGTTCATATATTTTATCAGTCAATAGCCAATATCTGAGAACCTTTAATGTATGTCTTCTCATAGTGTAAGAGTACTCTAATCATAATTTTACTGAAAGACCATAGAATTGTGTGACTAAATGACTTGTGAATGTTCACCCTGGCATTCTGAAGTTACCTATTTAGCAGGAAATTTAATACTGGTATTGAAATTTCCAAGGTAAAGCCTAATCTAATACTGGGTTCCCTAATTCTGGAACTATCCTTCCTTATTTCATCCAAATAGGGAATCATCATGCCTTCCTTTTCTCTTTTGCAGTTCAAGGAAGATCAGTTCTCTGCCTTTCCTTGAAAAGATGTGATGGATACAGAGCTACATTGTGTATTTTACACTATGAAAGACAAACACAATGGATACAGAGCTCATTTATTCTAGAATATATATTTCATATTATGTGTAAATGATTTTTCTAATGAAGAATTAAAAACATATGTATTGACCCACCCTAGCACTGTCCCAGTCCACAGCAGCATGTCTCAAGTAGCTTTTACAGTAATGGAATTGTGCTGTCATTCAGAGGAGTTACATTTTGTGTTCTGCTAAATGACATCAAACCATTGAGGAACACTTGCACAACTGCACTCTCATCTTAATCAAAATACATTAGGAAGATAGCGAAGAAAAAATTTAACAAGAAGTTGCCATTTTTGCCCTCTTCAGTAGACAGACCACCCTGAAAAGAAATCATAGCGCTGGGAGAGGGGAGGTAGTTTGGAAACCTGTGTACTTCTTAAGTATCAGTGATTTCTGCTACTGACTCAGTGAAAGTGTTGAAAGTGCTGATTCTGTGTCCATGTGATTTAGCTGACTAGACATGGGATTGCCACATAACATTGACCTTCTGTTGTGGCCTCACCTTGAATATTATGTGCAGTTTTGGTAACCGCAATAGAAGAAAGATATTAAGCTATTGGAGAGCATCCAAAGGAGGGCAACGAAGATGGTGAGGACAGTGAAGGGCCTTGAGGGGAAGCCGTAGGAGGAGCGGCTGAGGTCACTTGGTTTGTTCAGCCTGGAGAAGAGAAGATTGAGGGGAGACCTCATTGCAGCCTACGGCTTCCTCATGAAGGGAAGAGGAGGGGCAGGCACTGATCTCTTCACTCTTGTGACCCGAGGGAATGGCCTGAAGTTGTGTCAGAGGAGGTTTGGGTTGGATATTAGAAAAAGGTTCTTCATGCAGAGGGTGGTTGGGCACTGGAATAGGCTTCCCAGAGAAGTGATTACAGCACCAATCCTGACAGAGTTCAAGAAGTGTTTGGACAATACTCTCAGGCACATGGTGTGACTCTTGGGAGTGGTCCTGTGACTCTTGGAGTGGTCCTGTGCAGGGTCAGGAGTTGGACTCGATGGTCCTTGTGGGTCCCTTTCAGCTCAGCATATTCTGTGATTCTGTGAAATAATGAAGACAAAGTTGGCCTAATTTTACTGTTTATCACTCCTCTCTGTTCAAATCTATGTTCTAGAAATTGCTTACATTTTAAATTAAATGGATTAGTGTAGGAGCCGAAACCCAGCTGTCAGCAGGAAGGAGCTTGCTGGGCTTAAGCAGTAAACCTTGGGCAATAGAGGCCGAGAGAAATCCCATGACCTGAGGGACTGGACCTTCCTCACAAGACCTGCTGATGTACAACCATGTGGATTAGCCAGTCTCCAGCAGCAGGATAAGAAAGGATTTCGAGATGAAGTTATGTTGAAACCCCTTTGTTTTCTTCCCCCCAATGTAATCCTTCTTAAGGGAAATATTAATCAACTATGTAACTGTAATAGAAACTTGTGTAATCCCCTCGTTACTGTAGTTCGTCTCCTAATTATCATAAACCGTCCTCCTCATTAACATGTCCAGCCCCAAGACCCTTAAATTGCGTTTGCATGTTCAATAAAGTATTCCGGTTTCTACCTCCATATCTGGGATCGTTTTAGTTTCTGGACGCTTGCAGATTGGCTCAAGGCAGTTGGAGATGTCATTAGAGATACTCAAAAGCTGTCTGCACATGGTCTTGGGTAGCTGGTTGTAGGCAGCCCTGCTAGTATAGGGAACTGCAGGTACCTCAACTCAACTGTTCTGTGATTCTGTGAATTACCAGAATAATTCTTAATCATGCCTCTTTATATATTGCCTCCACTCATAAAACATTATGTATTCTTTGAGTTCAGAACTACATGAACATTTGAAACTTGATAATAGAAAACATACAATATTTCTAGGAAAGCATTCAGCTCAGAGGGGCTTCTAATTGCTTGTGGATCAATATAAGGACAGGGTGATCACTCAGCAATTACTATCACAGGAAAAAAGACTCAACCTAGGGAAATTATTTTAATTTATTGCCAAATGAACAGAGTGGGTTAATGAGAAATAAGAACAATTGTAAAAAACACCTTCCCCTCATTCCTTTTTTCTTTCCAGGCTCAACTTCACCCCCAATTTCTCTACCTCCTGCACTTGAGTGGTACAGGACGACAAAGAACTGGGGTTGTAGTCAGTTTTTTCCATGTTCCATTACTTCTTCCTCACATTCTTCCCCTGCTCCAGTGTGGTTCCCTTCCTTGGGCTGCAGTCCTTCAGCAACAGACTGCTTCAGCGTGGGTTGCCCACAGGGTCACAAGTCCTTCCAGCAAAGCTGCTCCAGAGTGGGCTCCTGTCTCCATGGGACCACATGTCCTGCCAGAAGCCTGCTCTACTACAGGCTTCCCATGGGGTCACAGCCTCCTTCAGGCATCCACCTGTTCTAGCATGGGCAGATGGATATCTGATCCACTATGGACCTCCATGGGCTGCAGGGAGGCAGCCTGCTCTACCACGGTCTGCACCACAGGCTGCAGGGGAACCTCAGCTCCTGCGCTGGGAGCACTTCCTCCCCCTCCTTCTTCACTGACCTTGATGTCAGCTATTTCTGTCTCATATTCTCCCTCCTCTTTCCCAGCTGCTGTTGCAGTTTTTTTTTTCCTTCTTCTTAAATATATTATCACAGAGGTGTTACTATTGTCACTGATGGACTTGGCTTTGGTTAGTGGTGGGTCTGTCTTGGAGCTGTACAAAACTAGGGCTCTCAGACATGGTGGCAGCTTCTGACATCTCACAGAAACTGGTGCTACAGCCCCTGTACTACCTAAACCTTACCATGTAAACACAATAAAATATTGAAAATTAAATTCAATTAGCAGCTTACAAAAACTATGCTCAAAAAATCATCCCTCAAAATATAAAGTCAGCCTAGCAGCTGCCCATAAGGACAGGAAAATTAGGCATGAAAGATAAAGGGAAATTAACAAAGATGTCCCATAAGCTGAGATCTTCCAACATTCATCTGTGAGAAACAGAGTATGAACTTTTACTTTGGAAAACGTTAGAATAGAAGTACATTTTTCTGACTACTTTGTTTTTCTTTTCTTTCCTTTTTTTTTTGTTATTTTTTAGCAAAGAAAATTCCAAAGTCAGAAGGTTCCCATTTCTGTGTAACCATTGTAACAGCTTTTAACACCATGATTTTATTCCTCATCTTCAGTGCTACTGTTATCAAGAAGTGAGAAACACAGCTGTTAAAACTACTTTTTTGCTCTTAGGACTTAATATTGCTTGAAATGGATATACCTGTCCAAGCTAAGTTCTGCAAACTAATGTTATGTAGGATAGACATCCAAGATCCTGAATATAGAAAATCTAAAATAGATTTTACATTCCAGGAATGAGTCCATCTCTTTTATACTATAATATATTTCAAGATACTTTCTGTTTTGCAGTCTCTCTGTAACAGCAAAATCCATTATATTCTGCTCTGCAGGTCTAAAGTAGCTGGAGTTTTTGCTATGTACTACGTTCTATAAATCTCAGCAGGAAAGAACAGGTGGATTAATTCAACTTAATGGAAATAAAATGACATCTTTTATGACACAGATACATTTTGAGACTTGTCACAGTTGGTCCTGGAAGGTAATGCAAAGATTAATACAATGGGGTGCAACATGAGATGCATTCTAAAAGGAAGTTCTCCTTTTGCACAATGCATCTTTAAAACTATGCATTCAGGGAACTTTTTTAAACCTCTACTTTAAAAAACTGCAGTTTAAAAACTACAGATCTTCTTTTAGGTGGACCAGAGGCTTGGGACTTTTCTCTGAACTCTTATCTCTTGTGCTGTGTGCTCGGCTGCATGATGTAACCTGCATGACATGTTGTCTGGAGGATAATTGTGTGACTTGTACTGCCATAATGGATCATAGTATGCAGTTGGATTGTTAAGCCTACTTGAAAAGATAAGTGTGGAGTGTTCTTTGAAGTGTCTTAGCTGGGTTTATCCCAGTTAACATCACATACTAGATAAAATTTTAGAGTGATCCAAGTAAACTGAAACCTACAGTGTCTTTAGAAACTACATTTTAGTGCTTCTGGAGTGTGTTTCAAAAGCTCAGGGAAGTCCCAGGGCAATATCACTTTCCTTAAACTTTGCTTTCAGCCTGTCTGTTTTCTGAAGTCATTTCCATCAGGATATTCAGATTACACAGCATTAATCCATAAATGTCATTTAGCATTAAACCCTACCCTAGTAAACAAGTAATTAAGAAAGATGACACTAGTTTGTCATTTTCAGCTTGTCTGCAAGAAAAATGATAGTGTTGACTATTAGTTACCACTATCTGCTCAATAAGAAAAATTTCAACTATTTGAACAAAACCCACATATTAAGAAGTTTAATGTAGTATTTAAATCTAGGGGAAGAAAAGCGACTCTATTGGGAAAGTACAAACCCATAATTATTAAAAACTTCTTTTACTGATCGCAAAGTATATAGTGCAGTACTTCACTGAGAAATTTACTGAATGAGTTGTTTTGTCTACTTTATAATTTTCACAGTTTGCAACTTTCTATTAAACTGCAAAACTCTATGTTGGTTCCTGAATCAGTTTTATCTTTAAATATAGAAAAATAGTGTACTATTTTTTTTGCTGGGGTTGGGTTTTTTTGTTTTGAGATTTTTGAGGGTCTTTTTTGGGGGGGGTTGTTTGCTTGTTTGTTGTTTGTTTGTTTTGTGGGGGTTTTGTTTGGTTGATTTTTTGATTTGTTTCTAATAGAGGAAAAGCTATGCTTCAAGCCGCCTTATGTCCTTGTTTGTATTTCATGGACAAATCAAGCTCTTTCACAAACATTGCACCTGTTTGCTGATAGTCTTGGTATTTTGAACCCTCTCTGAGTGAACATTTACAGTCTTACTATTCTCAACCAAAGCTCCAGTTTCAATGCAGCAGATATAACAACTGTGGGTTTTTTACACCATACTAATAAGAAAGGCCTTAATATATTTCAGTCTTGAACAAAAAAAAGACAAACATATATAAATATAGTTCAGAAGTCTGTGACTAGCTGTTGGTTAAAACTTCTCTCCAACACTTATGTACGTTACACCAGCAATTGGGAAATGCTTGGTTTGTTCCCATTAGCAGGAAAAAGGGTGACATGAGTCACATATTTTGGGGGGGTCATTTCCTTTCTGGAATGCATATTAATGTTCTTCTTCTCCAAACTTTGGGGACAAAGTACAATGTGCTTCTTTGCCCACATTGCAGTCACTTCTTACGTCCATCTTAGCCCCTGCTCCCAAGTGTTCAGTTGTTTTTCTCCCCTTCTAGTTGCCTCTTGGTTTTCTGATTGCTTTTCTGTCTCTGACAGATCTGACATACACACACATGGAAAGTCTCATGTACTAAGAATTAACAACGGCCTATGGTGTCCAACTACAAGCTAAGGGGAGCTATCCAGAAATGAGTAACCAGTTTCCATGCTGCAATTTACAGAGATGGCAATCGAGGAAAGATAGAGGCACAGTGAACATAAATGGGACAGTCAACAGAAGATGTTCATACTGGAAGGTACAGGATTCCTAAGCTTGTATTAATAAATGAGTTGCTAACTTGCTGGTATTCTGAGAGCTCAGGGTAGGGGCATGAGGTGTTGTACATAATGTTGCAGGGTTAGCACAGTCTCTGGCATAGTTCTGGCTTAGGCCAAATTGCATTTTAGGCAGATGACACCTTGTGCCTAGTTATGGGATGGTAGGGAAAAAATACTATTCCTAGCTGGTAGTTTGTATGCTGATTAAAGAGCTTGCTGCATGGATATTACCTGTGACAAAAAGCAGTGCCTGACCAGTTTACAAGCTTATGAGTAGCTTATGAGTCTCAGTGAAGACAAGGTACAATACAATAAGTTGGCAGCTGTCCCGCCCTTCCAAGTAAAAGATATACAAGCAGATATATAAGATATAAAATATGTAGAGACCTGGGATCAGCCCATAGCTGGGGGGAAAAAAAATAAAATAACTAATTATGCTAATCAGATGGTTCTCTAGCCTTTGTGTTTACCACCATCCTTACCCATATAACCCAGCATGGGTTAAGAGTCTAAGGAGGTATAAGCATTTCTCAGATCATATTGTGGCCTGTGGCAGGGGGGATGCACCACCACAGCCTGCACTCTCTCAGCTGCTCCCAAGCAAAACATTTTTAATTTCTTCTTCACCTTGTTGATACGAATTGCGAATCCTATGCTTGTCATTTTTAATGAGGTCTGTGATTGACCTTATGATTGATACTAGTGCTTAGTGTTTTCTGACATAACAATACATTAAATCCTGGGCGAATTATGCAAGCCATACAACCTCTATCCTATTTAGTCTGAAATTTAACTCATGTTTTCTGTTTTAAAGGCTGTTTTCTCATTTGCTATAAAACATATAAATCTTTCTCTTCTAATGCATTCCCTATCCTTAGATATAGAACTTAGCAAAACTTGTATGCTTTTTACACCATTTACACAGTAAGCTAAAATACACCAT
Source organism: Lepidothrix coronata (assembly GCF_001604755.1). Classification (NCBI taxonomy): domain Eukaryota; kingdom Metazoa; phylum Chordata; class Aves; order Passeriformes; family Pipridae; genus Lepidothrix; species Lepidothrix coronata. Next base: position 3,514,911 of record NW_016690225.1, read on the forward strand.
GCCTTCAGGAAAAACATTTTGCACTCATTTGTTTTCCAGTTAAGTGCTAAATAAATAATTTTATATCATACAAAAAAATCTCTTACTGCTTTAAGCATTCATTTCTGTAAATATTGGTGTCAAACAGTAAATCAGACCCTCATAAATCTTTTTTTTTTAATCCATTTTTTAAATGTCCCCTGCTGTCCATTTTCATGGCTACCAAGGATAGGGTACACACACCCTAGTTATCAAAAAGTAAGTAGTCTAAATCAGGTTTTGATCATCCATAATCAGAGAAGAAAGACAGGCAACTCCAGAGGGTGATTCATTCTCTCCTAAAATAAAGGGGATGAATCACCCTCTGGAACTGCCTTCTCTTTACCCTTGATTGCAGAGGGAATCTTGATGACTGCTTTATAAAAAGACATGATTATGCAGTCATTTTAAATGAACATAAATTTAGGTTGTTGTCAAAAGTATGGACCCACCTTGCTCCACTGTCTCTGCTCATTTCCATGTCTTTTTTGGTGCCAAAGGAGTGAGAGCTGGTAAATGATTGGTTGTAAGACTGGGTATGGATATGGATTCTTTTTGGTTTTTTGACAAAGTTTGGTTTCATGCAGTTGTATTCCCTGACTTGGCTTCCGTGGTAATTGCAGAATTTAGCACCAGTATAAGCATTTCTGGGAGCCATAGCTTTTCACTTTAAAGCTGCAGAAAAGCACTGTCTTAAATTAAACTGGCTGTGTAACCACAGTCTCAGCCACACAATTTATACTCAAATACATTCAAGTGAAATTAATCTTTTAATTGAAACTCCCTTCTCTTGCCTAAACATGATGACCTACTGTCATTTGAGACCACTTTTTGTAACTTTAGAAATGTTCTTTTAATTCAGGATTTAGACATTAATTTACTCTTAAAGGTGGAATTGCAACTATATATTTCACCAGGGAATCTATGAGGAAAATATACCTTGAAAACTGTAGACTTTTGAGATACAGGAAAAGAGTGAATGCTATTTTCTTTAACATATTCCCCCAAGCACTATGTAAATAAAGGTTCCAAAGAACCTCTTCCATGATAAGTTCTGTAGTCCTGGATCAGCAGACAATCTCTTTACACTTCTTACATGGCTCAAGATTGCATATCATGTATTTTCCTTTCTGTCCAGTAATGCACTTGTTGGGGTTTGCTTTCTGTCTCTTTCAATGATTAATGATAGCACCTTTTTAGTGTTTGACATAAAACAAATTATCAAGAGGCAATAAGGAAGGAATTGCCACAATGAACATATGAAATCTCCATCCCTGCACATATCAATGCAGTAGTGCTTAGCCAAGCCAAAAAGGGTTTTCCAGCCTCTTCCATACTTTTAAACTCTCTCAGTTTCTAAACATGATAGCTGCATGCAGGGCTGTTTACTGGGAGAGGTCCCTGTCTCTGACCAACTCTGAGGAACGGTTTGTAAGTGCTGCTGTGGGGCCAAGTAGGTGGTCCAGGCACTAGGTACCTTTCTAGTAATTAACTGTTGGGCAATCAAGTCCTGGTGCCTGAACAGGACAATGTTTCACTTAGCTGTATATCCGTAGCCTCAGAAATGTAGGTAAAAATCCTGGCCTATCATTGACAAACATGAGAATGACTGTTTAGGTAGCAAGTTGAATTTGGTCTTTCATTTTTTTAGGAAATGAGAATGCTAAAACTTCATGAACATTTAAGAAATTTTTTTTCTCAGAATCTGTTTTTTTTCAGTACTACCTGCAACACATGGTGTAAAGACACTTTTTGCTTCATCTTCTCAGATGAGTGCATTAAAAATGAAACCCCAAGTTAAAATTATTTGGGCTCTTTCTCCATGTCTTTCTCACGCACACAGACACACAATGACTCCAATGGATTTAATTCAGACTTTTCTGAGAGCTAAAAGCCTGATAATAAATGAAGAGATAAATATTTTACACTGTTAATATAGTATGAAACTTCAAAAATGGATTTTCTTTGACTGAGTAGATTTGAGTTACAGAAAGTTAAAAAACATTTGGATGATCCTCTCAGTATGTGACCAGCTGTGCTTACCTGAGGTGGAGGAGCTCACCTCAGAGCTCACCCTCTGTGACTCTGTTCATTGATAAACTGCTGTCTGCTTTGAAAACACGAGCTGCAGAATGATGGGGGCTCCTAATGCAACAAAAGATGATCCTTTAGTTATTCCCAGCAAAACCTCTCCCGTTTTCCAGAATGGACAAGCTGATCTTAGTGCTAAAGCAGAGTTGAAAAGGTTTCATGCAATTAGCAGCAGAAAGGCCAATCACCACATATGGTCCTTAGTTCCTGCTTTCCTTTCTTCCTTCCTTCCTTCCTCCCTCCATTCCTTCCTTTCTCCCTTCCTTCCTACCTGCCTTCCTTCCTGCCTTCCTTCCTGCCTCCCTCCCTCCCTTCTTCCTTTCCTCCCTTCTTTCTTCCCTATCTTCCTTCCCTCCCTCCTCAACAGCTTCATGGTATCAGCTCTGTCTACTTTTGGGTTTTGGCTCTTTCGAATCTGAAAGGAAGAGGACCCAATAAAAGAAACTTTTACCAGGAAGCTCAAAACATTTAATCAAACAGCAAGAAAAGAGGCTTTGTTCAAGGGTTAGAAGTGGGACTCAGGCACTTCTTTAGGTGTCTTATTCTGACACTCAGTCACATTCATTTACAAGATCCTGCTCAGCTGCTGTTAAATCTAACAGAGCATATTGTCCTTTACAACTAACTTTGTGCTAGTAAAGTTCCCATGGCATTTACCTTGTGCTTCCTAATCACCTAGTGGCTAATTGTGCAGCTTACACATTTGCTTTTACAGGACTAATTAGACTAGTATCTCTCTGCTTGACTCATCTGTAAAGCTGATGTAGCCTGGTGTGTTCAGCTGAGCTGAGAGAATGCTGGAGAACCTCCCTCTTAAAGATGAAAACTTTAAAAGTAAACAAGCAAAAAGGAACTTTTCAAACAAAAACAAAAAATTAATTAACCCCCCCCAAAACATACAGAATAACAGAAAAAAAGTTTGTCTATTGGAAAAATTAATTAGCTTCTGTTCAGAAAAATATTCTCTATCTTTTAAAATATGCCAACATAATTCTTGGATCAGATAAGAAGAATAATAGAGGAGCAAGCTTCCTCTCATCTGTTCTTATCTGCAAAACAGAGACTCCATCACATTTTAAAATATTATTGGCGGCAAGAACACAGGGAGTAGTTCTCAGTGTAGCATCAGAAGTATGGCTTTGCTAGTGGAGCTGCAGAGACATGTCCTATTTGTTGTGACTTCATTTTTTGAAAAGAGTTGTCTGAAAAGCAAATCCCATCAGAGCACATTCACCCTCAAGATCCCTTACAGATTTCTTATTACAAATGCTTCCTTTTTGGAGTAGGCAGGCAGAATTCCCTGTGGCCTGTGCAAATTAGCACATGAGGAGGACAATCTGCCACAGGTAAGACCTTTCTCCAGTTCCCTAGGTGTAATTATAGCTTAGCAGATCATGAGGTTTATAGATTTGTAACATGAACTTTCCCATTTTTTTCTGCAAACTTAATCCAGATTTAAGCAAATAGGGCTCAGAAAAGAAAGTCTGACCTCGTACAAACCCGAGAGACAGCAAGGGAGGGTGTAAACAAATTAATTTCTTGCTGTTTAAGTGGCAACTAGTGATTATGTATTCTTATTCTCTGAAGGGTTTAGGAACATGATGAATCAGACTCCTAAAAGTAGGTTTTGGGAGAAGTATCTGTTAAAATGCTGAATAGAGTTGGGGCTCTGACACGTGTGAGTGACTCCTTGTCAACAGACTCAAACTAACACTGGAGAAACAAGACACTTCATGGGATCCTCCTGATCTTTACCGTAGCGAATATTTCTAGATAGCTCTGAAGTAAGGCAATTCTATAAAATAAATTTTGATCAGAAGTTGCTTTTAACTTGCACATTAGGAATCAGAGACAGTCTCATAGGTAAAAGTATCAGCCAGTGTCATTGGTTTCTCTACCAACCTAGTTCTGCTGCGACAAATTATGATCATATTAATCAGCCTGCGTTGTGTTTTAATTAGCTTTGAGTGAGTAATAAGCTCTGGAATGGTGGCTATTATTTACATATGTTTAAAATTATCAATTATACATATGGATATAGAGTTGATTTTTTTCCTTTTTTCTTTTTTTAAATTTTGATGATATCAGAAGCTATTTCCAGGAAGGTTTTATCTGAACCTCTACAGAAGAAGAAAGAACGGATAGTGTTACAAAAATATCTGTCTCCCAGGTGGGTTAATGATATCTAGAACAAGACTATGACTTACATAATTGAAATATTTGAACACCAAAAAAATCCTGGCAGGGATATAACAATCGGTTTCAAAGGAGAGTGGCTCTGGTGCCAGCATGATCAACAGCAGGGTGCACTGAGGGGTTTTTCACACTGGGAGAACCTCAGGGGAGCTGAGGGAGCTGCCAGGAGCCTGCACTTCACATGACAGTGGCTGACAGGACCTGGGCCAGCAATCATGGTGGCCAAGACCCCACAACCATAAAAAGCCCTTAAGGAGCACTGGCATCCAGAAGTGCCACCAAAAGAGCTGGCAAACAGGGTGTGGGAGTGGCAGTTTGTGCAGCACAAACAGGGTGTGGGATGGCCCAGAAGGGAGTGCAGGGAGGGCACTGAAGCCCTGCCAGCTGAACCAGGAAGCAATGGTATACACCCAGCAGCAAGCCACCTATACCCACCAGGACTGACATACCTGCTCCTACAGAATTGTGGAGAAAACATGCTGCTGTCCCAGTGTCAGCTGCAGGGTGTGCCCCGCTCTTATGCCAGTATTGGAGGACAGCAGTAGGCACCCCTGTGTGAGGTGCACCCAGGTAGAATAACTCCTCTGCCTAGAGACAGAGCTTGGGGAGGTTGAGGAATATCATAGAGAGTGAGGCAGAGAGACAGATTACTGGAATCGCACCCTGCCTTCCCTGGGACAGGCCTGTTTAGGAGATTAGTTGGCAGTGTCCCTTGGGGGACAGTTCTGAGAGGCAAACCAGTCCAGGAAGGCCGGACTCCATTCTTCAAGAAGGAAATCTTAAAGATGCAGGAACAGGCCATCCCCATGTACCAAAAAATGAGCCGTCAGGGAGGAAGACCAGCATTGCTGAACAGAGAGCTTTGACTGGAACTCAGGAAAAAAAAAGGAGAATTTAAGCATTTTTGAAGAAGGGGCAAAAAACTCAGGAGGACAACAAGGATGTCATGAGGTTATACACGGAGAAAATTAGGAGGGCCAAAGCCCAGCTAGAACTTAATCTGACTATTGCTGTAAAAGACAACAAAAATGTTCCTATAAATGTATCAGCAACAAAAGGAGGGCTAAGGAGAATCTCCATCCTTTCCTGGATGTGAGGGAAAACATAATGACAAAGGATGAGGAAATGTCTGAGGGTTTAATGCCTTCCTTACCTCAGTAGGACAAGTTGCTCTCTGAGTTCCAGCCCCCTGAGCTGGAAGACAGGGATAGGGAGTAGAATGAAGCCCTCATAATCCAGGAATTGTCAGTGACCTGCTACATCACTTTGACTCACACAGGTTAGCTCAGTTGGCTGGAGTATGGTGCTAATAATGACAAGGTTGTGGGTTTGATCTCTGTGTGTGCCATTCCTTTAAGAGTTGGACTTGATGATCCATGTGGGTCCCCTCCAATTCAGAATATTCACAGAATCACAGATTGTGCCAATTTGGAAGGGACCCACAAGGACCATCGAGTCCAACTCCTGGCCCTGCACAGGACCACCCCCAAGAGGCACATCATGTGCCTGAGAGTATCATCCAAATGTTTCTTAAACTCTGTCAGGCTTGGTGTTGTGACCACTTCCTTGGGGAGCCTGTTCTAGCGCCCAACCACCGTCTGGGTAAGAATATTCTTTTAATATCCAATCTAAACCTTCCCTGACACAAGTTCAGGTCATTGCCTCAGGTCCTGTAACTGGTCACAAGAGTGAAGAGATCAGTGCCTGCCCCTCCTCTTCCACTCACAAGGAAGTTGTAACTGCAGTGAGGTCTCCCCTCAGTCTCCTCCAGGCTGAATAGACCAAGTGACTTCAGCTGCTCCTCATACATCTTCCCCTCAAAGCCCTTCACCATCTTCGCTGCCCTCTTTTGGACTCCAATAGTTTAATGTCTTTCTTACATTATGGTGACCAAAACTGCACACAATATTCAAGGTGAGGACCTGGGAGTGTTGGTCAACAACTGGCGAACATGAGCCAGCAGTAAGCCGAGGAGGCCAAGAAGGCCAATGGCATCCTGAACCATATCAGCAACAGTGTGGCTGGCAAGTCTAGGGCAGTGATTGTCTCCATGAACTCAGCACTGATGAGGCCAGAACCCAAATCCTGTGTTCATTTTTGGGCCCATCACTACAAAAAAGACATTGAGGTGCTAAAGTGTGTCCAGAGAAGGGAAACAGAGCTGGCAAAGGATCTGGAGCACAGGTCTTGTGAGGAGTGGCTGAAGGAGTTGGGGTTGTTTAGCCTGGAGAAAAGGAGGCTCAGGGGGACCTTATTGCTCTCCGCAGTGAACTGAAAGGAGGTTGTAGCCAGGTGGGAGTCATTCTGTTCTCCCAAGTAACAAGGAACAGAACAAGTGGAAATAGCCTCAAGGTGTGCCTGGGGAGTTTTAGATTGTGTATTAGGAAAAATTCCTTCACCATAAGAGTTGTCAAGCCTTGGAATAGGTTGCCTAGGAAATACCTCCCCAAACCTGAAGGTATTTAAAAGATGTGTAGATGTAGTACTTAGGGACTTGGTTTAGTGGTTGACTTGGCAGTGCTGGGTTAATGGTTGGACTCCATGGTCTTCGAGGTCTTATGCAACCTAAGCCATTCTATGATGCTATGAATTACTTTTCACTAAAAGAAACCCAGAGACCTTAAGCAGATTTTGAAGGCCAAGTTAAGCAGCTGTATGCATACATATTACAGCAGCATCAAAAACTTTAGTACCAAAATCCTGAGTGCTTCAGGAAAGGGGAAATGTTAATGGTGTAAAATTTTTATAAAACCTGCAATACGGGTACAGTCTGTGAGTGCCATAATGCTCTATGTTCATTAATGTTGTGTTATTAAAAAATATGGAGAAGAGAATGCTGAAACTCATTCAAAGGACATATGTTAATTGTTCTGTTTTTAACCATGATCTGAAAGTTAACACATACACTTCTGGAAATCTCAGCTGTGTTTCATTAATTTCACATTTGCTCTTTGAATCTGTTCTCCACTGCTACACTTCTGTACAGCAGAGCCTCCCTTCCTGTTTCAGGGATGAAAACCAGTCTTTCTACCTAGCAGCTACATAAAAAGATGATATCACTTTAAATTAGCTTCCATAAAGTAATTATTTGAACTGCAAAGCAGAAAAAAATTTAATTCTCCAATTTTGGTTATTTTGGATCTCTGGGTATTGTAAAAATAACCTTTTACTATTGTTCACTACTATTTCCAGCCACACTTATTACAAGAATTTCAGCTTTTAGCCGTTACTACTGGGGGATACAAAGGAAATATTATGATACAGTTAGAGAAAAGCAAACTTCTTACAGAAAAGAATGTGTGCTGCCACAAAGGCATCAGAGCTGTCTGCTAATCTCATACTACATGTGGCATGGGAAATAAAGCTTCTCTAAATACGCTAGTCCTTACCACTTTGGAGAAAGAAGACTTTCTATAAACTGTTAGTAGATTAGATAATCTGGAGAAAATGGCCAGAAGTCCATTGATGTTGGCAGAACTAAAAGAGCCCTTTAATACCAATACAGAGCTCAGACTGCATTGTCTTTTGTTTGTTATCTCATATATAATTCATACTGTGGTTTGTAAACTGACCAGCACCTTTTTACATTTATACTAGCAAGGATATATTTGCTTATTTTTTTAGCTTATTTTCATAAGGAGAAGAGACTTATGTACTCCTGTAAGCGATTATGCAAGTCCTTATGCGCATGTAAGCTAACCTTTAGGTGTTGGTGCCCTTAGAATAAGTTTTTAAGAATTTGTATAATTTTGACAAAATTCAAATAGAAGAAGAGGTTTCCAAGATATTTAGTTCTTGTAAATTTTCTGAAAAACCAGGTAAGAGCAAGGAAGAGTCCATCACAGTCCATTCTATTTGAAGGTATCCAGCTGCACCTAACATCAGCATGCACAAAAATCTATACTAAGTATAGGATGCACCAGTAGGGTGTGTTTGAACTTAGGGAAATACAGAAAAATTTTCTGAAATAGGAAAATCTGAGTGAATTCTTCATCAGACTAAAACCTCCATACAATGTAATTTAAAAATATAGATTTTATCCAAATTTCATCTTTCTTCTGCCAGTTGGGAACAATCTTTTAAACTTACACATCCCATCCTCAAAAAAAAAAAGAAGCTTTTTTAAAAATATACATTATTAAGCTACACCTATATGAGCTTTATCATGTCTCCTCAACCATTCATAAGTGTAAAAATTGTTCACATCTTTCTTGATGAAAGGAGATCAGTGAAATACTTAGAGAATCAGAAAGGCAATATTTCTTCCATAACACAAGGGATAAACTCATCTGACAGCATTAGCTAGCCCTACAGTTAGATAAATTTACATAAATAATATTTTTTATCTTCCCTTTTCATCTGGTAGCTTTGGGTTTTCTTGCATCTATTTAACTTCTAGCAAGTTCTGAAAAGTTGAGAGAAAAATGTTCTGAAAATTGGAGGGGGATTAAAAAGTCCTTTTGACTTCATAGTTACATAGAAGAAAGCATGATGTGAACTTTTTCTAAGTTACATTATTTTCAAGGGGCCACCTTTGAATAGTTTTTCAGAAGATCATGTTTTGCAGAATTTGAAAGCTTTGAAAGCTTCTTAATAAACACCCACAGCTTTACTGGTATTTGATTTTTAAATTTCAGTAGTTGTGTACAGTTCTTTTTGAAATTTTGAATCTTTTATTGCCTAGGATATGTACAAAGAGACCTTTTCTCTGCAGGAAGGAATGACAAGATTATCATCAGTAACTAGAAATTTTCATCTAAGTATTTTCTATGTTATCCTTAGTGTATTACTATTCTTATAATTTTTATTACTCTTCTTATAATTTTAAATACAAAATGAAAACCAAATTCATCCCAGATGGTTACCAAGGGACTCCTTAAATTGATCAACATGTAAATGTCGTTTCGTGTCTCAATCTCAATCCTTTATAACAGTTTATACAAGTAAAGCAATTGCATACAATGTCATCATATAAGAAAAATCTCAAGCTTGAATATTTCATAAATATTAATTTGCATCAGATAAAAAGGGACAAGTGTATCTATGATAAAGTTTAGGAAGTTTCTTGACATTTTGAAAGCAGAACCTCTATACTGAAGCTGGAAAAAAAAAAGACAAAGGATGTTATAAGCACTAAAGTTTGAAGATTGAAGTGAACCTGATTTCATCACTGTCTTTTTCTTCATACTTGGGCAGACTGTTATTTCCATTACACAAATTCCTTAATTAACTTTCTGTATTTATTGGCTCTATAACTTCATTTATTACATAAATGAACTGCTTTAGAACTGGGCAATATGCATATACACTTGAGTGTATAAATGCCACTTGGGCTTTTAAAGTAAGATTTAAGAGAAAGTTAGATGGCTTATAATAAGAAATAAATTCAGAAAGATTGTGCTTGATGGGCTTTAACACAATGGAGATGACTGGATTCATATAATTCCCTCCTTTTGATCTGAGACTTACTTAGAGGCCTAATTATGAGACTCTCCAGAACAGCATGGGCAGCTTGGTGCCTAGTTTCTTCCTAACTTCCAATGTCATTCAGAAAGAGATCCTGAACTCCCAAATGGGACACAGCTGTCATTCTGACCACACCTAATGCATGTGGGTGGCAGCTCACTCAGTACAAAGGACACTGACCAGAGAGGATTCCATTCCAGTGAAGAGGAAAGGAGAAATTGTTTTCTGCTAATGACCTATTGGTTAGAGACTTTATACAGGAGGGAAATCTGACTCTTATCTGAAATCCAGAGTAGAAGCAAACTCAAATCTGTGTTTCCTAGGAGAATATCTTCATCCTGAAACTGTGCCATAGTGTAGTCAATTTTATAAGTCATTGCTTGTAAAACCATCCTATCATGCAGTTAGGTTGGAAAAGACCTTTAAGATCATCTACTCCTAATTATAATCCCAGCACTGTCAAGTCTACCACTAAACTATGTCCCTAAGCACCACATTCTCACATCTTTTAAATACCTCCAAGGACGGTGACTCAACACTTCCTGAGTAGTCACCATTATCACCAAATCTTACAGGACTTAAAGATATAACTTGTACTGTGTGCTTGGATTTTAGATGTCTTAATTAGTTATTGTACAGCTCACTAAATGCATAATTTCCATGGGAATTATGTTTCTAATTTATCCTATTACTCGTTAAAATCTCTCGGAGTTTATTAGGTCCTTTCTTCCCAGAACAACTTTGAAACTCTGGCAGATATTTGCACAATAGAGTTAATATCTTTCAATTTCCTTAGATGATATTTGAGGTGCATATTCTAACAAAAACAAAAAGGAGAAAATTATATTAAATATTTTTAAATCTGGTTTCAATATTATCTGTAACTTGAGGCTAGCAAGACTAATTCACAAGAATGTTGTATCCAAATGTGACAGAAAATTTGCAGAACTCAGAAATAGAAGCCATTTCCTCTCTTTTTTACTGCTCCTTCCAGATGCTCATGCTTTTTGCTGTTGACAGGTTGTTAGGACCTTATTGAGTTGTGAATGTCTGATAGAAGACAGCAACCTCATTCAGTCCTAAAGAAGCAATTTGAAACTCAGCATCCATTAAAATCAAGCATTCATAAAAAAATAATGGTATTAAAAATCTAGATACAAATACAGAAAGTTCTTAATCATTAAGACAGAGAAAAAACTTATCCACGTGCTACTGACAAAGTAAACTTTTAAGTGCTTTTGATGGCATTTTAAAATATTTATAGTATTATAGATTAAGATGTTATATTTGAGGAGCCTTACAAGAATAGACCTGTTTAATAGCCTTGTGCTCTTTTGTTGCTGATAAGCTAATGGTATGAAAAAAAATAATTTGCATTCTTTTAATGTGGATAGATATTGAACATAGAAAGAACAAGTTGTACTGACTCTGAGATAACCATCTAAAGAGACAAACATCTACATTTTGTACTTTTTCAATTTTCCAGGTAGCTCTCAATAGTGCCTCAAAATACTGTATTGTGTTGTGATCTTTGAGCGCATAAGAATTCTTTCCATGCCAAAAGTACTGAAAATAACATCTCACCTTCTACCACTGAACTCAGAGTTAACAAAAAGCTGCTGTGCTCTACAAACACCACTCTCTCTCGTTTGGTATAAGCTCAGAAACACAGCTACAGACTTGATTTAACTAATGAATTGGTAAAATTTTCTTTGTAAATTCCTTATGGTTGAGGCAAGGAGAAAAGAAAGAGTGAAGAGACTGAGTAATTTAGTGATACTTTCTGCAGACGGTTGATTAGAAATCTCCCCTAGGAACTGGGAAACAGGGGTTCAAGTGCTTGTCCTGAACTAAGTAGAGCATAACTGAGCTTGGTGGTTTTGGGATATGTTATTACTATTAGCAAGTGACTGTTTTGGAATGGATTCCTAATTTGAATAATGTAGCAGTCTGGAATTTCAGAATTAACTTGAAATTCATGAATTGATAAAAAAAACCTTCCAACTCTATAATCCGTATTTCTGAGGTGGAAAGAAATGACTGTATTCTTCTGAAATATATAATCTGTCCTACAGAATTCAATCCTTCTGTATTTATTCAGTCATATTGACACTCAATATCCAGTAAAAGCAAGGACTGGTCTATATTTATCTTAGGGAGAAAAAAAGTAATATTGTTTTATTGCAATATTTGATAGGAATATTTTTATCAGGATGAATCAGACATCTCAGGTCTGATAAGATCATAATAAGCATGCTGTTTGTGAATTTTAAATATGTAAATATGGTTTGAATACTTAGTTCTTGTCTAAATCATGTTAGAAACTTTACACTTCTTTTTTTTTGTGCAATAACGTTGAATGGTCTTTGCTATTAAAGTTTAAAAGACGGATTGTCAAAAGCAATCGGCAACTCAGCAACTCATGGTTTGATACCAACAGGAGAAGACAGATTGTCCAAAAATTAAATTTCCATTTAAACACATAAATTAACTAGAGAGATATTCTAATGTATTTAACTCTCAGCATGTCCACTGAGAAGAATGGACCTGTTGAACACAGGCTCTTGAGAAAAGAACTGCTTCAATAAGATGCCTCAATAGGTGTTGAATTCTTTTGACAGTTCTACACTAACAAGAAAGCCTCAAACATTGTCCTATTATAAAGAAGACACATTAATGGTAAGATTTTAATATAAAAATGTTAACTTATTTCACTAACAATTACTTGTATGCTGCTTTTATAAAACTAGATGATAAAATATGTAATAAACAAAAAAATATGGGTTTAGATTTTCCAAAAATATTGTTTTCTATCTAAAGTGAATTTCCTCTACAGTGACCCAATCTGCTAGGCCCTATGATTGGATTTCTAAGGATATCTGCAATAGATTGAATTATAAGCCCAGGGATAGAAAAGTGCTTCCTTCTTCTTAAGTGTGCACCTTTTGAGATTACTAAATATGTATATTCAATTCCTTACTGAATCTCTGTGGATTTACTGGAAACTGTTTACGTCTTTGAATATACCTTTGTAACTTCATAGATTTTTAGAGGAAAATGATCCTAGTCTAATGGGTTGTGTATCAACCCTTAGAAACATTTCTCCAAGTCACCACTGCCTTGGACACATTTATTTGTTCCAGGCAAGATCTCAGTGGCCCAAAGTTGTGTCACACCTTTTTGTCTTTAAAACTATGAATGGTGCTTCCCATACATGAACAGAGGTGTGATTGACAACAAAACAGCCATAAAAGATTTCTTCCTCTTGAGTGGAGAGAGCAGGAGAGCCTCAAATGTTTTAAGGGTGTGAACAGAAATGCTAGATTTCTGCTCTTTTCTCCATCTTCCATTTTGGGAATACTGAAAAACCCTAATTGTCTCAGAGAACCCCGTTCACTTCAATTACTCACTAAAATCTGCCTTGAGGAATGGAATGTAGAATCTGTCTTGAGCATCTGCATTTGGATTGCCCCAGCCAGTGAAGTAACTTGTGTCAAGAAATACAAATGATTTCTACGTGTCGATTTTCTTTGATATTTCACATTACACCCATCTTGCCATATCATGAAAGCATCGCTAACTATCACCAATTGGATTTGGCTCCGGACTGAATGCAAAGACAGACAAGTTATGTCAGTAATTTTAGTTTATTCTGAACATTCTTAACTGAGCTCAAAGCAAAAACCTGAAGTTCCCAATTCAGTGTTCTACTTACCAAGGTCATCTCTTAGTTAGGTTTTTCAAGCATAAATCTCTATGGGCAAAAATGCATATTTTAAAATAACAGAGAACTACTCAAACCTTTTTAGGAAATTAGAAATGAACCATTATGACAAATAAAATTATTATGAAAGTAAGGTTAAGGATATGCATTTTTAAATGAACAGTAAAAAATTAAAAAAGAGAAATAAGGTTGATTGGGAAAGCCTCCATTTGTACATGAATTTAAAATAATTCCATGCGGCCTGAGACTTGGTAGAAATTTTTCCCTGTCTTCCCATCTCTATCAGACAAAAGAAGAAAACAGTGGAGAAAATTTTCAAGTTTGGACTGTACATTTCACAGCTGCCTAAGTATAAATAAAATATTACTTCATTTTTTCTTTTTTTTCTCTGTATGTACCATGAGCATCTATGCAAACCACAGATAATTGAAATAAAAATAATGAGATTTTAATGTAAAGTTTTTTTGGTGTTCCTTTCTTTTTCTACTTTTTCTATTTTTTTTTTATCCTACTTAAGATTTTACTCAGAACCTGGTGGACTACAAATCTGCAAAACTGTTAAGAAGAGTTACTTGTCTCTGGGAGCTGTCTCACAAGATAATACAAGACGCATGCTTAATCAAAACATTTAGGATCACTCTTAATTGTTTTTAGAAATAGCAGTAGTCCATTTGCCTGCAAATGTGCCTGCCAGTCTCTCTCATTTGTACAGCTTGACTAAGTCCCTTCTCATAAACCCAAATGCAGTCCATGGTATTTGTATCCCTTGCCTCTCTCTCATGTACTTGTCTACCTAAGGAAATGCTTGATTTACTGCAATAAATATCTACATATGCACATGGGGCTTATTTTTCAGAATACAGAGGGGGTTTATTCTTACTTTTTGTTCTTTGAAATTAATGTTTTTTACAGCCTCATGACAAGTTTATAGCAAGCTCTGCAGAAAAGGGGACTAAATCATCCAAAACAAGCAGCTTTGTAGAGAACAGTAGTCAGGAAAAAGACAGGTGTTGTGGAAATATGGATAGACCTCTGAAATGTTACAGCTTGGCAAATTATACTTTCTTCCAGGTGTGAAAGACAGTTAAAAATACTTATTGCATGATTATGGTCAATGCTAGTTACCAACCAAAAGATCATTTTCCATTGGAGTGACAAGGATTTTTCAGGATGTCTTCATTGAGCTTAAGATAGACCCATACACAGAAAACTAGAAACATAGATATTAATGGGCGTACAGATGACAAACATGAAATTTTCATCAATCTTCTTAGCAATTGTTTTCAAAGCCCTGAAGCTCTTTCATTTTTACCTTTTCATTTTCCTGTCTTCTCTCTCTCAGCCTTATGTTTGGTTCCCAGAGCTTTATCTTTTATCTTTTGAGGGTTTTCTGGTGTGAAACACCTTTCTCATGGAACTTGAAATTCAGCTTTATGTTTAACAACATGAAACCAGTCAGCAACTGTGTTCTTGTTTGCACAATCGATTACTTCATTATTTAGCACTTTGCTTTTCTACTTTCTCATAGATAGACTACTTAATTTTATAGGCAAAAAAATCAATTCACTCATGATTCACATCTAAATATGCATCAGCTCAAAAGTAATCCCTTGCTCTCTTCCAAGAGAAGAAGTAAAAGAAGAACATTCTTTTTTCCAAGAAAAAGAGTGCACTTTTCACAAACTAAACCTTTCTCAAAATTCTGGGTAGTTCATTCATTCTTAATAAGAGCTAAATAAATTCACTGAACTTTCATAATTCACTTTGGGTGACATACACTGAAAATGCACTAGTGCCAATGACACCTGGACAAATGTGCAGTCTTTCACCTTCTTATCAACATATTTCTGTTCCTCAGAGCATATGATCTTAAAGTACTTTATCTACTCACTTCCCTCTCCTACTCTATTGTCATGTGTCAGATCTCTATGTCACATTCCTAGCTAACAGTACATTTACTTTTCTCCCCTTTTGCAAATAAGAAAGAGCTGTGTTTAAGGTGATTAAATGTGGTCTCATTAATGTTCCTCACTTGCTATTCATTGCTACACATTTTTTTTCTCTGATGCTGCCCCAGTGCCCCTGAAAGAGTTCTGTTGAATTAGGAAAAGTCAAACCCCAAGACTACCAGTCTTGAATGACCTTTACAAAAGAGTAAGCACTTCATCCTGTCTTGAATGTTTTTCTGGCAACAGTAACCATTCCCTTTGCTTCTAAATGGCCACACTGCTGCTACCTCTACCAATGTGATGATTTTTTTTCTGCTGATTTGGGTAGCCTTAATCTGACCTCCCTTCTCTTTTCCCTCTGGTGCCAATTACTTCAATCATTTTTGGAATGGACTTTGTGGGAAAACATATGCCAACAAGGAAAACAATGATGCTTCCAACTACTTTCCCCTCATGCTTCTAATACAAGCATGTATTTGTTCTACTCTAGTTCCTGAGTTGAGCTGTGCTTGGCACTGCTAGCATTGCCATTAGCACCTGCTTGACCACATGACACATTCAGCTAGGTAATGTCTGAAACAACCTGAGCTAATTTAAATTGAAAACACTACTTTCTTTTTTACTATTACTAGAATAAACACTAAGTCATTTGAAAACCTATGACCTAATTCTATGCCACAGAACTCAATGAAAGTTTTCTCATTGCAAGAAATTGGTCGGGTCCAACAGCCATCCCTTACAAAGTTTATTTATAGAAGTCTGTACCACATAAAGCACATTTCTGTTATATTTGTTTCCAAGTTCTTGTACAACCATTGTTTTTATTGAAGGATTTTTCTTTATTGTCTGTTCATCTTTCAGTTTTCTTTGGGGAACTATTACATCCATTCTCTCCTTGTTGTCTATTTAATTTTTGTTTGAGATTTATAAAAGTCCTTAGACTGAGATTTTTGCTTTAAATATTGTATTCTGAGTCACTTCAGTACCTCTCTTTTCTAAAAATGAACACACACAGAAAGGTAAAATACTTGCCAGTATGTGACTGAATCTCTTTAAGAATATGATATTTGCTTAGTGTAATCTTTATTAAAGCAAGAGAGATGGAAACACACACATTAGGCAGGTCAAGCCAAGTTACAGCCAAATTACTTCTGTCTATTTTTGCTTCATGAATTAATTTTTCTCTCACATTCGTGTGTTTGAAGAAATCCTTAGATTCCAGGCAGTCATGTTTTGTGCTGAGCTATCTAAGTACTGAAAAGATAAAGGTTGAGAACCTTTGGGACAGAACTGAAATTATGCTTGCCCTCCCTGTTTGGTAGAGAAATTGATCTGTGGTCCTTGATGTCTGTCAACTCTTCCCCTCTTGGTCTAGCGCATTCTTCCAATTTATGCTACATTTTGAAAATTTTTCTTGACTTGTCAATCATTTCCAAAAATAACTTTAAAGTGGAATATTTCGGGAGCAACATCTACCTTGGGTAGCTTTGGTGCTGACAGTGCATTTGACTTTATTCTACCCTATACTGCTTTCATGTCTCTTCTGTTGCACAACATCTAGCACCTATGTTCAGAATGTGTATAGCCTCAGAAGCTGTAGCTTTTAAATCCAAACATGACTGAGAGAATTAAGGGTGGTATTAGACAAGATGTTAAGGTGAATAATATCTTCTTTCATTCACATTTCCTAGCTCTAGACATTTTTCTCTTGAGAATTGTGTTTGTTTTCATACCACAGCAAGGGATAATGCTTGTCATCTATGGAATGGTTGCTATCTATGACCAAAAATCAGACCATAACAGTAACCCTCAGGAATAGGCTCTGATACCAAATATATGGGATTAGAGAACTGCAGATGATTTGAAAAAGAGGCTACATTTCCCTCTTGACAGTGTTTATACCTCTGTAAGCAAAGTACACTTACACATGTGGAAGTTTGCTGAATATCCAGCAAAGGTCTCGGACAGCAGAAAAGTACTAGAAAAAGCACATGGAAAAGATTTTAAACAAATAAATTATAAATAGAAACTTCAAATTTGGGCTTATCCAAAATTGGTTGTAAACTGAATTCAGCAAACACTTTTGGTAGGGAAAAAGAAGAAAAAAAAATTGTGAATTTTGAAATATTTAATTTTCATGCTTTAACAAGTGTGTTGAAATCAATACGTCAATATTTAATTCTAATAAGATGATAAAGGACAAAAAAATCTATTGGTTCATTTGGAATCTGATTAAAAATTTTGTTCACCACAAAAGAACAACAAAAAAATAAAAAGAAAATGGCTTTATTTCTGTGATAAAATTTAGAGAATTAAAAGAGCAAGTTAACCTTAAACAATTCAAATTTTTTAATTCAGCCATGGTGTTGAAAAATCAGTCATTCAGATCAGTTTATTTGCCAATGTTCTGAGAACTTTCTGGCTGCCTGTTGGTTTTCATGTGAAAACTGCAATGTTGATTTTAGCTTATAAATCACTCAATGAGACATTTTTCTCTCGTCTTATGCTGTCAGCTTGAGCCACATTCCTGTCATTATAATGAAAGCTTGATCCCTCTCTTTGCAAAATATATGGGATGTAATATAGAAGTCTGTTTTTTTTTCTTTCCTTTAGGATGTTTCATTCATTGGTGTCTTAAACCATTTGTTTCTTGACCTTCAAAGCATGTTTCAAAGACTGCTGTTTGCATGAATGTTGGCATGGATATAAGGCATATGACAATTAGAGTTGTATGATCGAATTTAGTTTAAAATTTAGTTGGTTGTATCCCTCTTTCTAAAGTACATGCAAAGAAAGAAGCAGTATAGTGGGGTTTTTTTTCCTTATACTACTTCTTTCTGTTTTGTTTTTAATTCTAAGCAAAGTTTACCTAAACTCAGAATCATTCTTTTGATTGAGTAATCTAGGCAAAAATTTGAGTTGGTAAAACACAGATTCTAAAGTATCTAAGAGCACTGTTCAAAAAGTAATAATAAACCCCTTATATTTGGAGTAGTTTTAGTAAACATTTTGCTCAGGACACATGATGTCTTGAACCTACTCTCTATGGCAGAACGGTGGACCTTCAAGAAGGCCATCAAATTAAGGTGATTGAATTTTGAGATGTGTTACATGACTCAGTTCCAGGCAGATAATCAGAAAAACTCCCAAACTATCAGTGCAGACAGGACAGCCATTGATGCAAACACCAAGGACCAAACTCTCTCTGTCTGAGGACACCTGCCAGGTAAAGAAAGACTGTCTATAGAGATGCTGATTTTCACCACATAGAACAGACCAGGACATAGATGAAACGTAGGGTAGTTAAGTGGAATAATATATTTTTTATTACCTTTTTTTCCATCCTTCATCTGTCTCAGGGTCCAATGACAGAGCAAATATTGCTCTTCAGTCTGCAGTGTTGTAATTAGCTGTATCTTCCTATTGCATGATTCCAGTCAACATTTTTGTCTGTAAATTAAGATACACAAAGAAATACACCTAATTTCTGACAGTGCTGGATAGCCATAGTTCCTGTTGAGAGCTTGAGGTGGCATATTTTGTGGCTGTGAAACAGGCCAGAAGAGGTCAAGGTATAAATGGAATGTATTGTTCACCTTTCACTGCCTCAAAGTGTGAGATTATTGATGGTTGTCTTATCGGAAACTTAAGGAAATCGAATCATTTTTTTATGCTACAATAAACAATTCTTAAACTCCTCTCAAAAATATTTTTGTAAAACTGTGGATTTCTCCTTTCTTTTTTGAGGAAAATGAGTCATAGTTTTGAGAGTTTGATTAAAGTCACCTAGGTAATTTAAGTAATTACTATAGTTTATATTTTCTTTCTTCCATCCTTATGTCAGTGTTTTGCTAAATGTGTTGTAGACTATGCACTTTAAAGATAGGTGTTTGGTGTCCCTGCTTTGATCATATACGGGAATGAAGTACATCTTAGGACAAATATATGCTCTGAGGTGAATTGGACTGATTTGAGTAGATTTTCAAGCATATACAGATATAAATGAAAGGAGAACTTGTCAGTTTTGCACAGAATGGAATTCTGAATTCTATTTTATCATTGGCTAAGGACCTGGTGTGGTCCATTTCTCTCTTACCCCTGTGATGTTACAGATGATGTTCTGAAGCAGTCATATTTAACTAAATGAAATTTTATTAACCCAGTTATGAATCCTGGGCGTATGAATGTTTGTAATGAGGTGGGGCATGAGGAAAAATGTGGCACTGCTGCATTTTCAGTAATTCTATTTCTCCTACTGAGAGGACACAGATTATGGGAAGAAGAACACTGAGATCAGATCCCATGGAAGGTATGCATAACCATAGAACCATAGAATCTGAGAATGGTTTGGGAAGGGACCTTAAAGATCATGTAATTCCAAACCCACTCTCATGGACAGGGATAACATCCAATAGATAGGTTTGCTCAAAGCCCCATCCAGCTTTGCCTTGAACACTTCCAGGTATGGGAATAACTAAGAGAATAAAAGGAATAGAATATACAACAGGATACGAGAAGTATTTGGACAGGTCTACAGAGAGATAATCCGTGTAGCTACACTCAAGATATTTCACTTAGATATTTTTCCTTTTCCAAATAGATTTAAATCTCCTCTGTTGACAGTATTTCTGCTACTGATAACCATGGGAGTACATCCTTCAAACTATTTTAGGCATCATATTGATTGTGGCTATAATTGTAACTGCGAGGAACAGAAAGAACACAATAAACTTAAGATAAGACTTTCTTAAGATAAAGGGATATTTTTGTAGTTTTGTTATGTAATTAATATTGTGATTAGCTAAAAATAAAAATAATTGAAGTTAAAATAGCCATTTGGGATGTTTTAAAGCTTTTGCTTTAGGGTCCTCAACTACACAGATTGTTGATTTAAATTTCTTGATTTTGTCTGTTTGTTTGTTTTTCCTTTGTTTGGTCTGAGGGAATGGGTGAGTATATTCCTCAACACTGATAAATATGATAAATTTGTTAAATGATCACTTTCAAAATATAACTCAACCACACTTACTTGGGAAAGTTAATTAATTATGGAATCTTCCAAGCAAAAAATGGGTGGAAAGTAGGGGAATAAAGAGCAATTACAGATTACATGGTGTTCTGTTTCTATAAAGCATAATTCTGTGTGTGTGTGTGTAGAGGAATTCACTCAGTGTGATGTGACACCCAACCAATATATCCTTAGCATACTAATCTCAACAGAGAAATGTCTGAATTTTGAGAAATGTTCAAGACCATAAACTGTTCAAAGCCATGGGAAAATGTCATGCTGAATCCTTTCTGTAGAACTCTGTTTGGTGTACCCAGGTTTAGACATTGACCAAAGGAAGGATAAGGAGTAACTTCATGAACTCTGCCTTCCTTGCTTTGTGGAGCGCTGTTATTTCACCTCTCTATCTAGCACTACCTCTGTCTAGCAAGGGAGTCTAACATGAAGGATAACACAGAATGGCTGGGGTTGATACCTCTGGAGTTAGCTGGTCCAACTTTCCTGCTCAAGCAGGGCCACCTAGAGCTGGTCATGAAGGACTGCGTCCAGCTGGGTTTTGAATATCTCCAAAGATGGAGACTCCATAAAATCTCTAGGCAACTTCTGCTAGTGTTTCCTGATGTTCAGACAGGACAATCTGTGTTTCAGTTTGTGCCAATTGCCTCCTATCATATCACTGGACACCACTGAATAGAGTCTGGCTTTGTCTGCTTTACATCCTTCCCTTCAGGTATTTATATAAATTGATGAAATTCCCTCTGAGTCTTCTCTTCTCTAGAAGACCAGTCTCAGTTTTCTCAGCCTTTCCTTATGAGAAATGCTCCATGAAGGTACAAGAGAAAATCAAAGTTTTATCCTTTTCTCTCTTTGATCTATCTTGTACCTTGCTCCTTGCACACAGATTTTTCAGGCATGTTGCTCCTTCTGTATCAATTCTTTTAAGATATAAAAGAGATTTTCCCTTAACTGAAATTGTTGCAGAAGTGGTACTGACATCTATTCCAAGTTCTTCATTTCTATAACCTCTACCCTTTCATATAAAATTCCATTAAATTGTTCTTTCCTTTAAACACTGTTTTGTTTCTGACAGATGACTTACAGATCTGTGGATCTCTGCAAGGTGTTACTAGTCTCTAGTAACACTTCCAGGGAGAGATCCTTTTCTTCCCTTAACTCTGCCTTCCCAATATTTTATAAGTCCCTAACATCTGAACGATGCCTTCCATGTCATTCCCATCTAATCCTGAATGACTTGAATTCTGCTGTGACCTTTTACTCAAGTGAACTGTGTCAGGTGTGCTTCAGTCCTTTGGTCACAGTTCTCGCCTGAGTGTCTTCCCCAGAGTTTGCTTCCACAAAATGTAATTAACAGGTACCATGGTGTGGGCAGAATCAGTGAGGCCAAATGTTGCATCAAGCCAAGAAAACACGAATACCATATGGCATGAATCTCAGAAGTTGAGAGACATCGAAGGTTATATTGTGGGAAAAGAAGAGCTCAAGTGGTCAGTTTCTAAGGTTCCTGGGAAACTAAGCAAAACTGTCTGCTGTTATTGGGTGCTGAACAATCATAATTTTTCCTTTGAAAATTTGATCCTTTGCAATGTTTGGCAACTGCTAAAAGTGCTAAGCAAATTTTTTTTTTTGGCTTCTGTGCTTTTTTCTGAAGACTCACCACTCAGAGAGCTCTAGGTACTCTGCTTAACTACTCTGTTCTTCAGATATAGTGTGTTATGTCATTGCTGGACTTAGTTTGCTTCAAATGCCATGCTACATTATGCTATGTTAACATTTTTAGGGTTTTGAGACTACTGATGGCTGTGTACCAAATATGAAAATATATATTCATGTCTTTTGGCCTGTATGTTTCAAATTGCTTTGGTTTCTCTGTCTGTGTACTACTGTGGTCCATAAAAGGTAAACATGCATCAGTTCTGATCAACTTCAACCTCACTGAACTCAACCTAACATCAAGCTTTCGAAGTCTATTTATAATTTGGTTTAGCATAATACCGTGGCTCTGGACATAATTTTTCTTGGAGTCTTTTTTCCTTTAAAACATCATCAGGTACAACTGTGATGGCTGCCAATCCCTCTAGTGTTTGATCCAGAGCATTTTGGAGGATCTGTGTGATACTAATTATGTCTGTAAGCATATCAAGCTACAGGCCTCTATGGTAATGTGGCAACAGTTTCATAGAAAGTGGTTCTTTTAATTCAATGTGCCAGAAACTATTTTAATAAAAGAAAAAGAAGGATATTTTTACTGGGATAAATTAACTTCACATTTCTCATGCCTATGGACTACCTAGTGGAAGGAAAATGAGGCTATTCTTTAATTTTTGAATTCTCTGTTATTTTCAGATTGCTGGAATAACTATCTCTGTCTGCATTAGAGGATGGTCTCATTTTATATTCTTATCAGTTGAGTAGGTTGTATTACTCTGCTTCCCTACAGCAAGTGGTGCTTCTGTCTGTCAGCCACTCCAAGCTTCAAATAGCACTGTCTCCTGTTTTATGGTGCCTTATTGACAGCCTGCATTTTTTCACTGGCCTCAGATAGTTTTAGTGTCATCATCATAACACTCATATTTTTCTGCTTATCAGTTGTGTTAGGATTACATCGTGTCTGGCTCCACAGTCCATCTGGAATCAAATTGGTCATTGATCTAATACTGCAGTTTATCAGTGTTGCTTGGATTACATTGCAGATGACTGTGTATACCAGCTGGAATTGAATTGGTCATTAATCTAATACCATTATTGCAAATGTGGCAGTTGAATGGTTGCATCCTTATGTAGTTTCTGTGCACTGGATGTCTTTACATACACTAGAGTCAAACTGCAGATACCTTCTTCAATGAATATCTCTGTCTGCTCAATCACTGCTTGTATTTTCCTTTTTTCTTTCATTTCAGAAGTCACTTCAGGACAAAAAGTGATTTTGGTTCAAAACCTTAAGGTCGTGACTCAAAGATGAGACAATTTTCTGCTCCTTCATCCCATGTTATTTCCCAGTGTAATGATCACACTTAAAAAACTCCTTTGTTTCCTCTAATATTAATCAAAAGGGACCTGATAAAGTAAAGTTTTAACACTTGCTGTCAGGAGAAAGGGGTATGCATTTTTAGAAAGCTGTTAATCCCACTTGTCTTTGATTTAGATTGAAATTATTCACCCTGTAGAGGAACTTGTTTTCTCCACTAATTAGAGATGACTAGTTTAGATTATGCTTAATTTTACGTGGCTAAAATTTGATGTTTCCATGGCTCCTTTTATTTAGCCTATATGTTTATTGTAAATCCCTTACTGATTTGGTTTGTTGCTCTTTCTGAACAGTTCAATCTGCTCTCCTCTGGCAATGCATTCTCTATTGCTCAAGAATACCTTCCGTCACCTGCAGTTTCTTTTTTTTTCTTAAAACGAAGATATTCTAGAGAGTTATCTGTCGATGTCATAGATCTAAGATTTGTAATATAGCTACATTGTCTCGTGCTTCTTGGTTTCAAGTAAAATCTTCCAGTTCTGCAGTCTTGTTCTGTCTGTGATCAGTTCTTAACCAATATCATCATGAACTGTTTCAGTATCTCCTTCAGTATTTCAGTTAACAATTTCTCATGTTTTTCTACCCCATCCCCACTTTCCCCATAAATGAGCTTTGCCTTAGTGCAGTGGGTTGACCCAGGCTGGACTCCAAGTACTCACTGCGGCTGCTCTCTCACTCCCCTCTGCAACTGGACAGAGGAGAGAAAAAAACCAACCAAGGATTCATGAGTTAAGATAAGAGCTGGGAGAGGTCACTGATCTACCATCATGGGCAAAACAGACTCAAAGTGGGAATATTAACTAAATTTACTACTAACAGGGACAGAGCAAAAGAGTGAGAAGTAAAATAATCTTAAAAACACCTCCCCCCACCCCTCCTTCCTTCCATGTTCTCCCACCTCCTCCACAGCAGTGCAGGAGGACAGGGAATGGGGGTTACTGTCAGTTGTTGTTTCTGCCTCTGCTCAAAGAGAGGAGTCCTTCCCCTGCTCCTGTGGGATCCCTCCCATGGGAGATGGTCCTTGATGGACCTCTCTGGCATGAGTCCATCCCACAGGCAACAGTTCTTCACGAAACTGCTGTCCTGTGGGTCACTTCTCCATGAAGTGCAGTCCTTCGTGGATGAGCTGTACCGGTGTGGGTCCCCCACAGGGGCCACAAGTCCTACCTGGAAAAAGCCTGCTCCACAGTGGGCTCCTTTCTCCATGGGCTTCAGTTGTCCAGCAGGACCTTGGTCCATCATGGGCCTCCCACGGAGTAACAGTCTCCTTCAGATACTCATCTGCTCCAGCACAGACTTCTCTGTAGGCTGCAGGTGAGCCTCTGCACCCCAGTGGTCCTCCATGGGCTGCAGGGGCACAGCTGCTCCACCATGGTCTGCACCATGGGCTGCAGGGCCTCAGCTCCGGCACCTGGAGCACCTCCTCCCCCTCATTCTGCACTGAACTTGGGGTCTGCATTTTTCACATGCTCTGACTCCACTCTTCCCTGGCTGGAATTCTTCACTGCACAATAGCTTTCTGTTCTTAAATATGTTATCACAGAGGCATTACTATTACTCCTGATTGACTTGGCCTTGGCCAGTGGCAGGAATTCCATCCTGGAGCCAGCTGGCATTGGCTCCACCGGACAGGGGAAGCTTCTAGCAGTTTCTAAGAGAAGCCACCCCTGTAGACTCTCCCACTACTAAAACCTAGCCACGGAAAACCACTACATTTAGTTTTTCTCATTTTTATTCACTGCACTGAATTGTTTACTCATTTGGGCATAGTATTCTCCATACAAATTTGGCTTTTCTTAAAACTCAGGTTATGACAATCTCTTTTCTTGCTCTACCTTGTCTGTGTGTTTGATTTAACATTGTGTTGAGACTATCATTATAACAAGTTCTACCATGCTCCTAAAGCTGAACTAGTACCTTTTCAAGAGAAAGCGTTGGGTTTAAAATGCAGCTGCCTTTGCAGCCACATACATGTATTTTGTGCTTCCTCTATCCCCCATGAGCGCTCTGATACAGCCTTTCTTGCCCTTGTGGATAAGAAAAGGCCCTGGCATTCTGCTCTGCACTGGGAGAGAGTAGAAACATGGGTCTAGTAATCTCTCAAACCATCCCAAGTATATTCATGTGGCAAAAATAAAACTAAGGCTGAACATGGGTTTATCCTGAGTAGTTTCTTCTTAGGAACAAAACCTTATCAAAATTACTGAAAGTAGCCAATTGGTTCAATGGACTAGAATTTGTTTTTCCAAATGAAATGGCAGTTCTGTCTCCTTAAATTTCTATATGCTTAATTTCTCCTACAAAAGGAATCCAGAAAGAAGAAAGGAAATGACCTACAGTTTTGTTCTACAGAGAATAGAGTTGGTAAAGGAAATGAAGTATGGATTTTTTGCCTATCAAGACAATTTTTTTACATCATCTCAGTATCTCTGGCCACCTCTTCAGCTGAAAAAATAGTGCCTTTTGGGAATGATACTGAATCTTTAAAAGAATGTGGTGCTGTAATAAATAAAAGTAGTATATATTAATTTTAATTCTTTACATTTTAATATTTATATCTGTAGTTTTTTTCAGTTTGTTGCTGTCCTCAAGGAAAATGTTCTAATTATTATTAGATCACATTGGTTTCCCCTTCTTCTTCAAGTGCTTTTCTAGCCTTTTCATAACTGTATTATTGGCTAGTATAAAGTTTTAATATTAGCCAGACAGGGAGAAATATTTATCTTGGTCTCTGATGTCTCATCTGGTTTTAGTTTTCTATTTATTTTTCATTGTTCATTAAAAAGTCATATTTATTTTTACTATGGGAAGCCTTCCCAGTACACCAATGGATATGGTAATCACTATCTGGAATCCATAGAAAAAAAATTAGGACTGAAACTGTTAACATTTCCATTTGAAATTTTTTTTGTTTTTAAACAATACCTTTAATTTGTCTTCAATGATAATATATATTTTATACTGGAAGATTCAGACCTGTGCCATCAAATACAAAAGCTTCAGAAGGGTAAAGAGGATAGTTCCACCTATGTCTCTCAAGAGTTTTCTTCTTATCACTAAAGTGGGTAAGCAGGACTTGAATTAATGTAATAAAAATTAGAGTCTGGCTAGAGTTCTTTTCCTCAACTGGGAGACAAGTTAACAGGTGAGCTTGTGAAAAGATGGGTACCACTGTGGAACAGTAAGAATGAAATACAGCTCCAATAACGGTAAAGTTAAAACTCTCAAAACCCACGGTGGTTTACAGATATAAATTTTTAACCAAGTTGATAACTGTTCCAAAAATGAATATGGTCTAGTCTATACTGGGAGTTGGGAAAATGTATAATTTCTGATTTATTTGGCTTTCTGTCATCAAAGGTCATGCTGACAGCTGAAATTCTCTTGCAGTATCTGCAAATGACTCAACACAGAGGTGGGAACTATCACCTCTACTAAGTCAACAGAAAAAGACAGAATAAATCAACCTGGGTGCTTTGAAATACATCACTAGTTCATGAAGATTGCTTCAAAGTAGAGGTGGAAGCTGAGTCAAGACCCTCCTGAAAAATTAGGCGCATCTGTTTCTGACTATAGTTTTCTCATCGTGTTTTGCTGCAAATCATCCTCTGACCTGTAAAAGAGGTCCATAGGAGGACAGGGAGAAAGACAGGAGATTCAGGTTTGTCCATTTTATTTTGGAAACCTGAAAGGTAATCAGGGCTCCTGGAGAACTGCAGTCACTCCTCACCTGCCACTAACAGTGGAGTGCTCAGACACGTTCTAATGAGAATCACTACTTTCAGAGGACCCCTTCAAATTTATTTGCTGGCTTCTCTATAGCATTTATCTAAACCTAAGAGTTCACACTGGAACAATGGCACAACCAAGGTAACTCCAAAACAAGTTATTGTCCTTAAAAAGATCTATTAGAAAGGAATCCAATTGATATATTGCATATAGTGGTGTAAGGAGCTCCATCTAAATGGTGATGGAAGGGACTTGGGAAACTGCAACCTCACTGCATGGCAAGGAGGAAAATTTCCATGCCTCTCTTTCCCTGTTAAATCTTCCCTTGGCATATGATGCTGCCACACTGTGCCATGCAGATACTAAAGTAAAATAGGCAAAGCATGTTGGAGATGTCTTTGAAAGGTAACTGGAAGAAGGAATCTACTTGCTGATTCACGAGCTCAATGTTGCATAAAGTTTTCACTTAGATCATGACCTAATATCTTAGACCACATGCCTAGGACACTTCTTTATCAGCACAGTGTATAGAAAAAAAAAATGAAAGAAAAAATTTATTCCAATGGCAATTCTTGGTCTAGTGAACCTCCCTGAAGTTCTTCTTTGAAGGCAGCTATTTTACCATGAGAGTGTTCCACACTGTTACTTTAAGGCCATTTTTTTAAACTGAAATAAATTAACAATGGCATATGAACAGCTTGGGGAACAACAACAAACCAAATGAAAAGGAATAAGGCAGTCTGCTATGTGAAAAGGAAAAAAAATCAAGAAATCCATTTGCAGAAGTAAAAGTATTAAAGGCAGCAAAATAATCAGACTAATGGAAAAAAAATCAGATGAATGTAGTATTAGTGGAAGATGAGGATGTAATTCACAAGCAAGATGAAATTGTTACAGAGTGGATCAATATACATAAACATTAACATCACAAAGTAGGCTAACCTCAAAGTATTGAATATACCAAGAGAAACAGGCAACTGTCTTCCAACTGAAGATAGAGTTAGCAGAGCCAAAAGGGGATGATACTGTTAATGAGAAGACATAGTGAAAAAAAAAACACTGTTACTGTGAAAAGGACTGAGTTACAACCTTTTTTTTTTTTTTGGTTCATAATACACAAATTTCAGCCTTTTGTTCTAAGATCAAAGCCCTTTGGGATCACAGAAAGGCACTATTTCCATGTCTATGGTGTGCGTATGCTGCTCAAACCAGTAAACTGACAGCAACCTGTCAGTTACTCTTTAACTCCCTCTAACTCTCATGGTAAAACACCCACTGTGAGGCAGGATGGCTGGGGCACTGCTCTGTACCCACACTTGCCTTTGCTGTGGGCGTGTCAGATTTCACAGGTACAAAAAAGCAGTTTAGGATAGTGAGGGAAAGGTCTCCATACTCAGGCCATGTAGACAGATCAGGAAGGCAAATAGCAGTGGAAAATGTGAAAGAAACTTGTAATGAGCCGGTTTGTTTGTCCTGTCAATTTTTAAGACATCATTTTGTATTGTCTGACTGTTTCTATGGTGATTAATCATGATGCTTTGCCAGTTGTTCACTTCAGGCCTAGGACAAGCGGGCACAGATCAAGGTTTAGTGTATACTGGATCCATTTTCTTAGCTACGTATTGAAAAAATATGTGATTATAGGATATTACATTATAATATTTACTTTTGTACATTTCACACAAAACTGAAAGAGAAGAACAATCAAAATTTTGCAAAGTCTAGAATTAACTTAAATTAGTAGCCTTGGAGAAGCCTGGTGACTGATATCCTTAAAATAAATTAGTGAAATAAATCTAACTTTCTGTTCTGTAGAATTGCAACAGTCCTGTGTTCAGAGTATCATTGATACTGAGCTCTCACTGTTTTGTTTGGCTGATGTCACTGAAGGCTGTGAGCGGTCAGTGTCCTATCTGGCATCACTGTGAGCATAGTCCTCACAACAAATTGATGCCATGAGGAGTTAATGATTTCTTTTCGTGACCAGTGAATTGCACCCCACTTTCACTATAGCAATAAATCCCACTCCCTTCACATGTTCAAAACTAACCCAGCTAGGAGTCCTCCCACTTCTATATGTATCTATATGGTACAACTATTCTGTACGTTTACTTATTGGCATAATTACTGGCATATTATTTACATATAAAGATTGACTCATAGAATATCCTGGGCTGGAATGAACTGACAAGGATCATTGAGTCCAGCTTCTATTGATTTTATTTATTGATTGAATTTATTAGATTGGATTGAGGAAAAAAATATGGACAGAATGGAAACCTACTGAAGAATTAATTCTTTGTTCCATAACATTACACTGAATATAGTCCCTTTGGTCACTCACTTTCATTATTTATATCTCTCTACCTGATGATAAAGGAGACTGTATACAGCTTTTGCCTATCTTTTGGTTTCATAAGACAGTATGTCTACTATGTCTACCTCCATTGGGCTTTCTGATTGTTGTGTGTATTGAAAAACACTTTCTTTAATAAATTTCTGTGCAATATGTGTATCTCTTTCTAAGGTCCTAATTTTACTCTTAATTTTATTCTGTAACACTTTATAGCTGTTTATGATATAATAAAGAAATAGATTATCTGAGGAGTAATAAGTGATCACATAGATAATTTCTCAGGTGGAAAATTCCAGGAAGCATATTCTGTGAAGGTAATTGTATATAGAAAGGAGAAGGCTCTAAAATGTGTTCTCCAGGATTTGAGGAGTAAATAAAGTGAAAATCACAATGTTTTACTATATTAAACTTGTTGAGAAGAACTAATATAAAACAAACTTAAATCTAGTGTGGTGTCAAAATTCATTTTCCCTAAAACGGTTCATACTTAAGGTTCTGTGTGATTTTCTTCTTACTCTTTAGAGAGAAAGAACTCTGGATGAATCACGCAAAAAAGAAGTCTGTTTTCTTATAAATTGTAATATAATAATAGAAGTTTACAGGAAGTTAATGATAATATAACTTTTGCTTGGAGGAGTACAATGAAAAGTATATTAAAAAGAAATAAAATGGTCTCAAAGGTATTTTTGGTTTTGCATGGAAAAAATAGAAGCAGAATTAATTTCAAACAGATGCACAAACTTCCTTTACAAGTAAAGATCTTTTTTGGACACCTGTAGAGCTAGCTGAAAGCATGTCATGCTATTCTCCTGCTTTGCCTGTTTCCCTGTTGGAGAGTGTCTCCTTGTCCTCTTTAATTAGGTCAGTTTTCCTCCCAGATCGATGACTCTTGGGTAGAGTAATTGCTGTATTTCCAAACTGTTTTTCATTTCTGAAGCTCTCTTGGCTGGCTATGGTGTAATCCCCAAATCAAATTAATCCAGTAATCATCGGTTTGAAAATAAATCACTGAAATCAACTTGAGATGTCTAAGGTTTCAGACAAAGCCAAGAAGCAATGGCTCAGAAAATATTTTCTCTGCTGTGTGCATATTACATACAGCTGGCAGTAATAGCTTGTATCTTCTTTCCCAGAATTGGATGAATTTGTATAGACAAGGTTTCTTCTTTACCCAGTGACTTCGTGTTTTCACTTTTTTCTACACAGACCCTCAAATAAGAAATATTTTAGGGGATAAATCAGTATATGCTTTTTTGTTATGTAACATAAACTGACAACAACAGTTCAGATGGCATTATGTACTAAGGAGGAGGTATACAACACATGAGGACTTAAAATTAAGGCTAAGAATGAATGCTTAAATAACCTTTGTGCTTATGAAAATCATCCTCCAAATCTTTCCTATGGAATAATATATTTGCTGTGGCACTCTGACTTTAAATTTGTTATAAGAATCTGAAGGAGTTAATGTAATGTCTAATGAGAGAAATAAATTTCAGAGATCAAAGTTGATTCATTATTTCATATATGGATATTTCTTTTCTTTATATCTGAAAGAAACTGCTCCATTTATTGAGCTGTTTAAATACTCCAGAACAGTATGATTTCGTCCAGTTTCTTACAGTGTCAATTAAGTAGGATAAGTATGAGATGCAAAAACAAAAGTTAACTGAAGATACTGTGATCTATTTTGAGCTACAAATTTAATCCATTTTAGGTTGCTGTAGAAAAATTAAATATTTGCAAAAAAGATTCTGCTAAGCTAAAAGAGATAAGAATAAAACTTATCAGTAAAGTTTATCAGAACCTTTTTTCTTTTTCTGTTTCTTCTACTATACAGACAGAAAAGCTATGAAGAAAATAGTAAATTAGCAACATATTTAAATGATGAATACAGAAGCCTACTGGTACACCTAGTTGGGTATATTTGGCTTATAAGAGCTTAAAGGCAGGTCTGGCTTTGTTCAGTCCATGGATGGATGGTTTCCTGGAAATCTTAATTACTGTAGGCAAGAACAAAGGACTGGATCAACTCTATAAAGTACTTCTGTACTTGCTGAGTTAATGGATGAAAGGAAAGGGCAGAATGTGCAGAAAACTGAGGATTGAAAAGTGACTGTGATTCAGTCACCATGAGAAGCAGCAGCTAACCATGAGGAATCAGGCTGAAATGCTGGAAGATTAGAAAAGAAACCCTTCATTTTTTCACTGCTTTGGTCTCATCCTCAGAACATAAAGAGTCAAAAGCTTGAGCCTATTACACAAGAAACCCTAGCAAACTCATGCAAATTCTTCAAAGTCATAAAGGAAATCAGAGACAGATAGTTTAGGTAAAGAAAATAAAATGTTTTGACTACAATTTGTGCTCTATTTCTTGTAGCTATTCTGTGGCCTATGAATCAAGGTGATTCTGCTACACATATTTCTCCAAGGACTCTTTTGTTTATTTTCATTGCCTTTTTTTTTTTTTGATTGTCTCTTTCAGAGAGGAAACCTAAACAAGCAGTAATGACCTTGTTCTGTAAGTGTTTAAGGATATTTTTAACAAGCGACACACCATCAACACTGTAGACTACAGTAGTGAATGGGGAAACTTCTCTCAGTAAGCTCAAAATTGCTGTAATTCTCCTGATGGTTGAAGTGAAAAAACCCAGAAGTTTGCAAAAGACTTTAGAGAAACATTAGAGAGAGAGGGAAGAATGGGATAACTTGAAAGCCAGCATCATCCTAAGGATCGGAATGTCTCTGAAGACTCAAAAGAAGACGTGACCATTATATGTTTTCTGTATCCTGAGAAGGTTTTTCTTCTCTGTGTGAGATGCAAACAGACTTTCTAGTTTTATATATTTATTTATTTCAATTTATAATGACCATTAAGTACTGGTTCTAAATTAACAACTTGATGAAAATCTGATGTCTGTGTTCAAAATGGTAAACTTTATTTTAGTTTTTATTTTGTTGTTAAAGAACATTCATTCTCTTGAATCTTTCTTGTCAACAAGAATGCAAGACTGACTTGCAAGAATCCTCTCTTAAGTAGCTCAACAGGGAATGGTGTGATGTCCAGGTTGGCTGGAATGCACCTGACTAGCTGGTGGTTTGTAAGTGCTCTGGAAGAGTTTGCTGGAAGAGTGTTGTGCAGAGCCATATCAATCTCGAGTAAAAGATATGAGAAAAGTGCTAATGGTAATGAGTTGGTGGTCTGGATTTGCAGATACTGGCAAAGCAGATTTTCAAAATGGCTGTAATCCCATATAAACCACTAATACAAGTCCCCTTCCTCCTGCAAATCAAGAAAAATGCTTCAAGCTATGTGTGTGAAGAAGCAAATCGCGTGAAGAAATCTGAAAATTTAAGAGCATAAACCATGTGACAAGGAGAATCCGCCTAACAATATTTACAACCCAAATTGCCCACTTTTCAATCATTTAAAGAGACATTTGTCATTTTGGGACCTTTTTTACCGAACAGTTCTCTGCAAGAATGTGAATTTTTGTGAGAAACCACCTGTTAGTCTGCACTGATTCAACAGTCCCTCTGTGGACACCTGCTGCAGTTCCAATTGAAAGGCAATCACACCCGTCACAGTATCCTTAAATTTCTCATCATATACATGTAGCAGTTGATTTAACACTAAAGAGTGGAGATTACATTGGTTGATTTCCTGTATCAAAAATAGTGTGGCCAGCAGGACTAGGGAAGTGACTGTACCTCTGTACTCGGCACTGGTAAGGCCTCACCTCAAATCCTGTGTTCAGATCTGGGCCCCTCACAACAAGAAAGACATTGAGGAGCTGGAACACATCTCAAGAAGAGCAACGGAGCTGGTGAAGGTCCTGGAGTAGAAGTCTTATGAGGAGCAGCTGAGGGAGCTGGGATTGTTTAGCCTGGAGAAAAGGATGCTCAAGATGGACCTTACGACTTTCCACAACTACCTGAAAGGATGTTGTAGCCAGGTGGGGGTTGGTCTCTTCTCCCAGCCAACTAGTGACAAGACAAGAGGAAATGGCCTCAAGATGCACCAGGGGAGGTTCAGGTTGGACATCAGGAAGAATTTCTTCACTCAAAGAGTGGTCAGGCATTGGAACAGGCTGCCCAGAAAGGTTGGTGGAGTCACCATCTGGAAGTGTTCAAGAAAGGACTGGATGTGGCACTTAATGCTATGGTTTAGTTGACAGCAGTCAAACATTGGACTGTGATTTTTGAGGTCTTTTCCAACCTACATAATTTTGTGATTATATTGATCTCAGACAATTTTTTGTTTATTACTCATATATGTTCAAATTAATTGAAAAAAGAAGAAAAACCTCTATTTGGGTGTTACAAGCAGAGAATAGAGTTGGTAAAAAAATATTTGTGTATTCCCCCAAGACAGGTTCTTACACAGCAGTTTTCCATGGCTGGTGTCAGCATAATACATGTATAATGACTGGGAAAATGCTGTCAATTCCCTTGCTTCAGAAGATTCAAGTGACACATTTGAAGCACCAGAAAACTTAAACACCTGCTCAAAGATGGGAAAAATCAAAGTGAAATCAATGCAACATTTTGTTTTGTACTTTCAGCTCTGGAGAAAATGTGTACTATTCAGAAAAAAAAAGAAGCGATTCCTCTGACCCACAAAGCTGAACAGAGCATCTTGAGCAAAATAAGTTGAAATATGGATGTAAATTACTGTTTTTCTGATGCCAAGGCAACTGTAAAGGTAGTGTCATTTAAGAAACAAAATATAGTAAAGATGAATCATTTCTGCAGAGCTTTGGAGACAAATCTGATATAACTAGATCAAAAAATATTTCAGCAAAGCTGTTTGGAGGTGGGTTTTGGTCTTGAAGTGGAAAGTGCAGGTGCGGGGCAAAACTCAGATGTCAAAGATTTGACATTTCATGCAAACTGCTCATGAAAATGTATCTCTACACAATAAAAGGTGTGGAAAGAAGAAGTCACTCCCATGTAAAATATAAACAGCAACAACTTCCGAAGCTTAGTAGCCTGGTATTGTATGCCTAATCTATGCCTCCTACAACTGTAAACATTGCAAATTCATTTAATTTTGTTTAGAAAAAATCTAGACAAAAGACAAATTTTAGCTTGAACACAAACATCTGTATTTTACTTCAGTAAAGACAGTGGTGAAAATTACAAACGTAATGCTTCCGGTCATTGCAGATGCAAATGTCTTCAGTAAGGAATTGGTAAATTCCACTAGTTTTTTTCATAAATATTTTGTGCTTTTAAAAGACTTACAACTTTATTTTGAGGCTGAATTACGTAAATATTATTAACACTGTAATTAAACCTCAATGTTTCTTTCTTCACAGGATTTGCAGCTAGACTTATAGATAGAGAACACCAAATGATATAAGGAACTATGAAAACTAAGGCAAAATTATCAGTAGCAATAAATATCAGCAGGAATAGCCCCAATAAAAATCAATTTTAGATGTCAATTTCCATTAAAACTAAAACTGAATGTTATATATGATTGACAACTTCTATTATCAGTTCTAAAAAATCACATAACTTCATTTGATAGTCACCAGTATGAAAACTAATGTGTATTATATTATTTCTTGCATCTGAAATGCCATTCGGGGAAGTTCCAGAAATAAGAGGTAGACAACTGTCTGACTCCCCTGTGTGGACCTACACGTTAGAGTCACACTCTCCCTCTGGTATAAATGTATTACAAACCCGAATGAAGCTATACTCAAAAGTGTGAAATTATTTTGTCGTCCAATTCATACTTGGAGAAATAGCTAAAGAAAAGGTTGAGTGATGAGCTGCTCAGAGTCACATATGAAGGCACAGAAAAATTCTCTGGGAATAAAAAAACAACGGAACTGATGCAATGCAGTAATATAATTCCTCAGGATTTCTTATGACGATTTTATGCTCCACTATCAATGGTATCATCAAAATATACTGGAGAAGTACTTGAAGCTGCAGTGCATAATTCAAAACAGCAAGGGAACAATCCTCCAGCATTCCCTGGCTCTCTCCAACCTACCCTTATCAAGAAACATGCTCTTTTCTGACTGTTTTCCATCAGACTTTGTTTTATAATGAGGAAAAATTAATTGCAAAAAGGTTGAGCGAGTCCTCATAACAATACGGAAGGGTTTAATGCAGTTTTAATAGGATCTAGAGGCCCTCATCAGATAGCTGTATGACTGCTGATGTGACTGACATGTAGCCTCACCAAAGAATACTCTGTCATGACTTACTGAAAGGGTTAAAAAGGATCTTTCCAATAATGGCTAATATCACTGCAGAGCTGAACAATGAAAAAACACTATGGAGGAGAGCATGCTAGTCCCAAATGCCAACTAAGTTTCTCATATTAATGAACAACGCTAAGGGGATAGCATCATCCCTTCCTTTCTGCACTTCATTAGAGGAATTCTCAAAAGGCTGAAAGCAGAATCAGGAGCTTAAAGAACTCGTGCCTCAGTTATGTTTAAAGAAAATGTAAAATTATGTCCAATTTTCTGTTCTGCTTACAGTTTATTCATAATGAAATCTGACCCTAAGGCACAGTTTGAAGTAAGTAAGTGTAAAAATTATCATTGAGTAAATATTTCTAAGAAATTTCTGTTAGGAATTCTTCCTGTTTTAAAATAATTTATGTTGTGTTTATGTTCCTTGTTTGTTGGTTTTAAAAGACAATTCTAGTTTATTAGAATGTAAGTTTAGAGAATTCTTTAATTTCAAAGGAATCTAGTAAAATACCAATAAAAATGGTATTTTGAAGTAGGCAATGTGATGGTTTGCATAAAAAAGTAACCTGCACCAACTATGAGACATATTACTGAATAGTGTTCTTTTCACAAGCCAAGGATTATCTTTTACTTTGTGTTTAATTCTTGATATTGAAAATTACTGAGAAAACTGAAAGCTACTCAAACATAATTCTATACATAAAATAGATCATCATATCACAAAAGATTTTTGTTTAAATATGGAGTAACTCCAACAGAGATGTAAGGAAGGACATGAATTTTGAAATAAATTTTTAAGGTCAATGAACTTTTTCCATTCAACACCTAAAAAACTGTAAATTTCTGTCTTTAGCAGAGTCTGTAAGAGAAGCCAAATTAGAGATCTGCTTTTTCTGTACAATCAACAAAGAGATGAAGGTCTTTGGCAAGGACCTACTGGCAGATGTTCTACACAGGGATTTGAAATATTTATCCTTAAGAGTTAAGACCTTCAACTGAAACTTTTCAAAGAAGAGCTCATTTATATTGAAAGAGCACCAGACACACTTGTAATGCACACCTTTTTGTAATATCCCAGTGGTTCACATGCTGTCTGGCATCAGAGTAGTAGTCTCTATGAAAACTCTTCATTACTGTATAAAAGACATACAAAGATTGTTGGAAATAAGCTCTTGAAATTGCTCCTCAGAAGATACTTATTCAACAAATGGAGTGATTTTAAGAGAAACTGTGTCACAAAAAATCTTGACTGAAAATTATTGAATTGTTTACTTCTTAAAAAAATTGAAATAGTTTGTATATATCTTATGATTAATATAGCAATCAATAAAAAGGCACCTATTGTCTATCAAATACAACATTAAATATCTATTTTCTGCATACCTTATGCATTATTGATGTAAAGTGCTAAAATACACAGAAAGAAAACATGTTTTAAGTCAAGGTTTAAATAAATTTTCAACTCTGCTACTATATCAACTTCACAGCTAATTTAACAATTTCCTACTCATTTGAAAATAACATCTCTCTGTTCATTCTACAGTAGTTTGAAAGAAAACTACCTACACTGTCTAGCTGCTATCTAATTTGTACGTATTAGGCTTTTATCGCTTTTCAAATCCAACTAAATTTAGTAGCTAATTTACCATTTGAAGTTTTGGAATTTCCAGAAAAATCTTTAATACTCTTCTCTGCTTAGAGAAACTGTAACACGCAGCCAAGATTTTCTGAACCTAATGGTTTATTCTAAGTTGTGAACGCACACTGGGGAAGTTTCTCTACAGGTTTTTTCACTAAAAATCCCAATTATTTCTCCTCTTGATGAAATTCTGACACCTCTAGCAATGATGAGATTTCTGGTGTTGGCTGTTCACTGGGCCTCTATCATCCAGGATAGATAAATCCATGTAGGGGAGGTCTTAAGTGACAAATATATTAAAAAGTCAAAGTTATAAGGCCTTGTTAGCCATAGACTCTTATCATTACATCTTCTCTACAGATAGTGTGAGGAGAGATAGACATAACGCCAGAGTGATCTCTCAGATAAATTGGACATTACATTTCACTTTCAATGCTCACAAAGTTTCACCCACTCACTCTGATTGAACTTTACAATTCATTTAACAGTGTGTTTAAAATTAGATCCTAGTGTATATACTCATTCTTTAGCATTTTCCTCTATTCTCTAACTGCTATACACTTCTTACATTTCCCACAATTCATTAAGTTTTCATAACTTTTCTTCTGCCACCCTATTCTGGTTTTGTCTCTCTGTGCAGTTACTCCAGATTTTCTTCCTGTCAGGAAACAATGTATGCCACAATTTTCTTCTGATTCCTTATACTCCACTTCAATGATAATATCCTACTATCTCTCAACTGCAACACCCACGGAGTTCACCTTCATATAAAAATCTTGACTCCATTTCTTTCCTGTAACTTCAGAATTTCTGTTCCACAAATTTTGTAAGATTTCATCATCCTTTCAACGTTTTCCCTTCTACTTACTTGCTTTCCTGAAATCCTATCCTGTCTACCAACTGTTTGCAATGAGGCACTTAA
>NW_016690225.1:3553660-3571091 GCF_001604755.1 Lepidothrix coronata
GGACTGGGAATCGAACCTGGGTCACAGCGGTGAGAGTCCTGCACCCTAACCACTAGACCACCAGGGGCCCCAAATATGGAACGCTTCACGAATTTGCGTGTCATCCTTGCGCAGGGGCCATGCTAATCTTCTCTGTATCGTTCCAATTTTAGTATATGTGCTGCCGAAGCGATATATTTAGTATATGTGCTTCGGCAGCACATATACTAAAATTGGAACAATACAGAGAAGATTAGCATGGCCCCTGCGCAAGGATCACTAAACATAGGTTCTCCTAAAATATATATTTTTTTAATGTACAATTTCTCTGCTTTTTTTTCCCTCAATTTTGATTATTTCTCACTATCTGGATCTATCATTTCTGGTTCCAGATATCTTGTGAACTTTTGCATTTGTTGTCCGTTGCCTCCCTTTCCTTAGCACTGAACCTGAGCTGGATGTAGATGAGCTCTTTGCCACCACTGTAGTCCCTCTCTCCTAGGAGGAGGATTTTTCTACATTCTTACTCTCTTTTTCTCCCTTACTCGTCACACTCACAGTGATGCTTACGTTGCCATCCTCCTGCTATACTCTGAGCTCTCTGGGAGGCCTCTAATGTTCTTCTCTCTTTTGCTCTCAGTTGTGTTGGCAG
This sequence comes from Lepidothrix coronata, assembly GCF_001604755.1. Lineage (NCBI taxonomy): Eukaryota > Metazoa > Chordata > Aves > Passeriformes > Pipridae > Lepidothrix > Lepidothrix coronata. The sequence goes on from NW_016690225.1 coordinate 3,554,292, forward strand.
CAATCAGACAATTCACTGTCTTGTCTTCCTTCCTTCCTTCAAAAAGTCTTCTATGCTGTGACAGTATGTAAAGCCAGCATTATCCCACTCAAGGAATCCTGTGAATGCTTTTTCTCTCAGCTGCTCAAACCAACCTGATGAGGTGTAGCTGGTTGTAGTTGGCTTCCCGCCAAACGCCACAGACTACAGCAGAAAACCTCCTAGAACAAAGAAAAAAAAACGGAATAGCAAAAGCTATATAAAATATATATATTTCATATATATCACAGATATACAATTAAGGTACTATGTACATATGAACACAGGAACCCCAAATCACTCCCAAAAGGGAAGCAGGGGAAGGGAAAAGGGAAAAAAGGGACAAAAAGGGACAAAAATAAAACAGGTATGCACAATCGAGAAACCCGGTAACCAGCGAAATAAGGAACTAACAAAATCTCACCACTTCCCTTGATAAAAGCAGGACAGCCAGACCCAGACCAGCACTCTCCCCTCACACGTGGCAGACAACAGCAGTCACTGCAGGCCTCAGCTCCAGATAAGCAAGGCCAACACAGGGACCTACTGTTCTCAAACCTCACTGGAAGAGAAAAGAGCAAGGTCTCTCTGACCGGCCTATTTGTACCTCAGTTTACGTAAAGGAATAGGATGGAATACTTCCTTGGTCACTTCCCTAGTTCCTTCTTGGTTACAAGCTGGTCTCTAGGAAGGTCTAGACTGAAACTATCACATGAGGCAATGAGAATCAGCTGGTGATGATAGTCTAGTAGTTGGAACATTGAGAAAGGTAGAAAACACAGCAGCAGATAGTTTGCTTAATTGACATTCCTTTAAAAAGGTACAGAAGTTCAGGAAGAGTGTGAAAAGAAGGTGACATTTACAGTACTGTGCTGAAGTGACTTTAGTTGTGAGGTGTTCCCTCAGTGACTAATTAGCATCAATATAAGCTAATTGATATCAATAAGCTAAGAGATATAAGCAAATTGTTAAGCACAGTTTTGTTACAAAGATCTAAAATATTTACCATGGTAAAGGATTCCCTCTATTGTCTAAATCTTCCTTCAACTCCTACTTTAGGTTGCTATTTCTAATGTAAATAATTTCCAGCAACAGAAAGGAGAGTTTACCCAGTTCAAATGAAAAATACAACATTAGTATGAAAATGAATGCATCACTCAGAATGATTTGCACCTCAGACGTTGCAGAGGTGCACTAAGCAACCACAGTTGCAATAGAGAGAGATCCTGCTACCTGGTGGTATCAGCTGTCACAAGTGAATTGTTCTGATAGCAAGAGCCAAGCTTAGAAGGAATGATTAATAGTCCCAGCGCTCTAATGCAGCCTGCAGATGTCTCAAGAGCCTTGGGTTATGTAGCACCAACCACTCATCTCTAAGGAGCAGGACTGAAGTCTTGACTGGGTGTTTTGAGTTTGTATTTAGTCAATAAACCAGCTAATGATGATTTCTCCAGACAGTCCAACAATATATCTTAGCTCTATTCTGGATGAACCACTTCCCAGATAACTTAGTTTCCACAGCCAGTTGATATTTACTCTCAGCAAACACAGTTAAATAATGCCAAAAAGGAAGTGCTAACTGCAACAGCATACTACCAATATTTTATCAAGCTGTCATCACAAAAGTGCCTCCCCTTACTGGAGCTGGTAGATGTTTGCCTACTCACGTAAATAAGAGTTTATTCCTTCTGAGGATCTGATTAGCCTAAGCTATCAAGACAACTCACATTGATTGGATTCATGTATATTTTCTTCTGATAAATTCAGTGATACTACATTGTTTATTAAGCAGAATTTGAAGAAAGCAGGGGAAGCAAGTAGGCAAAGAGGAAAATCCAGTGATTTAATCCTCTCAGAAAGGATCTTAAAATATTAGACAACATATCTTTTTTCTCAGAGTACCCACAGCACACTAAAATGCATCTTAGTGATTTGTGGCCTTGAACTTCTGCTTTAAAAAGTTTTTTATCAAAAGGAAAGGGAGTCAGCTCTGCTATTTTTCACTAACTAGGAGATAGGAACAGGAGAATGTAATAGAAAAAAATGTGCTTTCTGTGCACAGTCCATTCATAAACTACTTTAGGAAAATAGAAAAACATTGTTTCTACATTACACTCAGTAAGATTTGATATCTCTTGCTACTCCACTTATCAAAGTACTCCAGTGGGCAAAGGGTATTTCCTTATGAGAACCATAAGAGTATAAGTATCTGTTTTCTCATTTTGATTCTACCCAAAAACTACCAAACTACTAAGAAAAAAAATGCAAATTAAAGTTATTTGGAAATAGGTTCATCAAACATATGCCTTCATTTAAAGAATCAAAGAAAAGGTAAAGAACACCTGCATGGCTAAAAAAGTAAAAATAATAAAAAGGATCCTTTTCCCTCCTTCTGCCTCTGATACGACAGACAGGTGCTTACCATTTCGCATCACCATTGATGGCTTCTTGGCTTTTAAAGTGTTCCACCCATGAGTGAAGAATTACAGGAACAAGACAGTAATGAACTGTCATCCTACAACCCCTTTTCTTGTGCAGAAGTCACATATTTTCCATTCCTCACACAGTTCCAGTCTCTGACTTTACCCTGCATTATTTGCAATCAAAGTCAGGATTTAAAGAGAAAACTATTCAGTTGAGACAGGTAGCAGCATTTCAGCTTTAGTTACAATCACAGTTGACTGCCGCAAAATAGAGCCAGGTTTCTGGGCAAGTACAATGTGTATGGAGAGAAAAAGAGTAATAGAAAGAAATCAGAAAATAGAAAAATATTTTTAAATTATATATTGGACCTTTAGACTGTTAAAATGTTGGATAAGTTTGACTGCTGATGATCTCTCTGCGATTTGGGAGTCTCTCACTTATTTAAGGACATCTGGCTTCTAACCATTACATTTTTCAACTTGAGTTATAGTTCTAGTTATCTTAGTGGTGCATGTAATATGTTTCCAGTAAATGAAGTAAGACTATTTTCTCCTTTTCAGAAAAGGTGAAAAAAAACTTACTTCCTTTACCATTACCTTCCCCAAAGTAATCAAAACAGGCAAATCAAATTAAGTAAATAAATGCAAAATTATTGAAGACATAGAATGATACAGAAAAACAATAGATAAGATATTTACAGCAGATTACCTGCCATCTGTAACTAAAAAAAGATAAAGTGGTCCTTTCTCTCTTACCTCTATTACCAGAATGACAGATATGCACATACATTTGGTTTCTGATTTATATCAGAAGAGTCTTTTAAATAATTAATACTTGTGCATTTTGGAATATAAAGGGTGAAGACCAGTGTTTTCAGAATATCAACAAAATGATAATTGGTTTATGGAAATGTGTCTTCAGGAGTCTTTTTTAAAATTAATTCTTAATACAAGGAATGCTTGCATACAAGGAAAATTGCAAAGTTTTCCTATTTTTAAAGAATATCCCTGCTTCTGGCATCTTCTTCCAGAAGCCACCCTTGAAACCCTCCCCCCCACTACCAAAAGCTTGCCACGTAAACCCAATACCACAACCTACAATATTCAGCTCTCTGTTGTCTATTATTAAGAAGAATGCTGAATGCAGCAGAAGAATATCAAACAAAGCAATGATTCAGCAGGGAGAGTAAGCACATTTAGAAGTTACTGGGACCATTCAAGGACATAAAAGAGAAGCGTATGTGTAAATGCCATAAAGAGACAGAGTCAGAGATTTTAAAATACATGATTCATCTTGGTTAACTGTAACATAATTTGCATAATGATTCTTGTGTGAATAAATTAGGAAAAATAAGATTATTAGTAAATTTTGAGTCTCTAAAATATTATAGTCTGATTTGTAAACAGAAAAATAAAAGAAGAATTTAAAAACACACAGGGCTTTATTTAACTATATTGATAGTGTTTAATTTTTAAAAAATAATTCTATTCCTAATTTAAATCTCAATTACCTTTGCTGTACTGCACTGTCAACCTGAAAAAGCTCTCCAGATGAATTTTGGCAGCCATCCAACTATTGAATCTTGTGACTAAAGTTAGTTGCAGGGTTCCTTTATGTTCTGAGGGACTTATTCACAAATCTTTAATGAAACTTTTATGCAAAAACTGTACAGAATGTATTTATTTTTCTTGCCATTTGTCAGGGTCAAAGTACAAGTTTCTGCAAAACTTGAGGCTTTCTAAAACACTCAGGATGCCAAGTTCTTTGGCTTCAGAGTTGCACGAGTGAAGCCAGAAAATAGATGGATCTGGCACTTTCGAAATTGCTTAAAAATAGAAATATTACAAAAGTTGCGTGCATGTGCAATAATAATACTTGTTCTGACGGCAGGAACAGCATGTACATTGTACTTTTTTTCTTCCTTTCTAGCTCTTTTAAAGACATAAGCTCCGTCAGCCCTCTTAATTGTAGATACCTAACTCGACCATCTTTTCCTTACCTTCAAAACAGCAAACTGGATCAGCTTCTATACAGTGACATCTCACTGTGCTGAAAGTCACTTATTGAAACATCAGTGAACATTAACCTCTTGCTTACACAGGTACAGCTGCAACAAAAAGTTTCCTGCCTTAAAAGTTCCAGTTTTCTTTGTTTTGTCAGTGGAGTTGCTCATTCTGCACGACTAAAGATAGCTTATCTAAGTAATCTGAACTTGCATTAATGGCCTACAAGCAGCAGACATGTTTGGAAAGGTAAAATCTTTTACATCATGAAGGAGGGAAATCATCCTTGTTCTCCACAGAAATTTGTGATCAGTCTCCATTTAATGCCTGGAGTTCATGAGAATGAGTTCCTGGCCTTTGACAATATTTGCATGGAAACTTGACCAACAGGGTTTTTAAGTTAACTAGAAAGATGAATTCAAAGGTGTGTTCTGAGCCCCTGTACGAGCTCCGCCAAGAAGGGACATGACATTTGCACTTCATTACATACCATTATTACCAGCTCAAGCGTAAGTGCACAGCTCTACACAATGTTTTTTGTTGAAGAAATGAAAGGAGCAGCAAACCTATTCTTCTGGAACAAAATTTATTAGAATGTGAAAGACATGGTGAGTACAGACACTTTTTCCTCTTTCCTTTTACCATGCTGAAACATCTCTCCTTGTATGTTTGACTTCTGTGGTTTGGGAGAAACGCAGCATGCAGAGAAGAATACTGAAGAGAGACAAAATCTGTCTGAAATTCCTTAGCAAATCCAAATATTCAATCTATTTCCCCAATAAAAAATGAAGTCTTAAATATAGATCATCTCATCACCTCCAAATTGCAAGCCTATTAATAATTAAAAACCAGTTGTGGAATATTCACGCAATACTACAATGAACTGATGCTGGGCACTATTTAATGAACAGTTCTGATTTCATCTCTGCTTTTTTCATGTGTTCCATCATAAATCTGTTAAACTACATGCTGCTAACCCTGCTTTTTTATTATTTACAATTTTTATTATTGAAGTGTCTGAATGTTTCAAAAGTTGGACTCCCTGTTGTGCTAGGAGCAGTATATACAACTAGTAAATAACAGCCTGCTCACAAAGAGAGTATTACAAAGTTGCACATTAGCATCCAAGAAGAGCTTTTCTGAAACTATGGAAACAACAGAGGAAATTATAGGTGTTGGGAAAAACAAAACAGTTAATATAGAGTAATTAATTCAGATTTGCTCACAGGATATTTCTATGGGACAAGAAAAAGCAAACTTTGACACAAATATACGCAAATATTGGGATTTTACTTATCACTTGTAACCAAAAATCAGCAATCAGGATGTCTAGTGGTGTAATGAGAACGGTTCACGGATGAAGAAGAATTGGTCAAAGCTGAAGAGAGGTAAGGATGATGTCAGACTGAAAACATAGTAGAGGGCATTTTGAAGAGCTGTAGAAAAAGCATTTATTTTTTTAATTTGAATGGTATGGGCAAAAACTGCTGCACAATAGCAGCTGGGAGAGAGGAGTGAGAATATGCGTGAGAAACAGCTCTGCAGACAGCAAGAACAGTGAAGAAGGAGACGGAGGAGGTGCTCCAGGCAGCAGAGCAGAGATTCCTCCGCAGCCCATGATGAAGACTGTCCCACAGAAATCCACAATGGAGCTGATAACCACCCTGAAACCGGCAGCCTGTGGAAAGCCCACGCTGGAGGAGGCTCATGGCAGGAAAGTACAGCCTGCAGAAAGAAATTCACTTAGGAGCCAGTTTTACTGACAGGGCTTGTGACCCCATGGGGAACTCACACTGGACTGGTCTGTACCTGAAGGACCTCATCCTATGTGAGAGACCCACCCTTGAGCCTTTCCTGGGAACTGCAGCCCACAGGATGTACCCATGTTGGAGAAATACATGGAAGACCATATCCCATGGGTAAGACCCCATGCTGGAGCAGGGGAAGAACATGAGGAGAAAGAAGCAGCAGAGGCAAAGAGTTAAAGAGTTAAAAACTGACTGCAATTCCTGTTCCCCATCGCCCTGGACTGTTGGCCGGGAGGAGATGGAGAATTTGGGAATGGCGTTGAGCCCATTCCCTCCAGGAAGAAGGGAGGGGTGGGGGAAAGGTGTTTATATATTTGATCTTATTTCCCATTAACCTACTCTTCTATTAATTGTTAATAAATTAAACTAATTTCCCCAAGCTGAGTCTATTTTGCCTCTGGTGGTATTTGGTGGGTGATCTCCCTGTCCTTATCTCGACCCACAAGCTTTTCATTCTATTTTTCTCCCCCTGTCCTGTTCAGAAGGGGGGTGATAGAGCAGCTTGGTGAGCACCTTGATGCTCAGCCAATGTCAACCCACTGCAAAACCTACAGTTAATCCTAAACTAGGTAACCAACAACCTTCATCGATTCTAATATCAGTGATGTAGTTACATTAATCTTCTGGGGTAGTACTGCCTTTAGCTTGATTATGGAAGTCCATTTGATCAGAAAATAACCTGACTTCACTGATTCAAACATGTCACTTTTCATCTGGAATATTGTAACTCTGTATTGTAACATTATATTGTAACATAACACCTTTAACACTTAGGAAGTTCCAACTAGTGTAAAATACTCCAGCACCTTTTCTCCACAGCAAAAGCAGTCACAAAAATTAGCAAATTTATCTTTTCTTTTGCCTTCTCATAGATTATCAAATCAACTCAAGGTCTTTGTTCTTATCATAAAAGCTCTCCATGACCTGGGCCAAGGCCATCTAACGCTGCAAGCAAAATCTCCGAGATAAACAGCATTTCTCTGGTACAGTGGAAATCTATACAGTGAAGAGGATTATTTGTGTAGTAAACAGACTTTTATACTGGCTGATAGGACTGTGGAGTAAGATCTCTAGACACTCCACATTTCACCAGTCCCAGTACCTTCTAGACAAGTTACTGTGTTACTTGTATATCTAAACAATTTTTGTATATTCTGTGTCTACATGAAAGCTGCTAGAGGATTGTCTTTGTGACTGAAATGTTTAAGGGAAAAGAGAAGTATGTGACAGACATTTTTATGGGTAGGTAATGCTTCAATGAGATTTAGACATTCAATTTTAAAATTTGAGTTACTGCAACTACAGTATCTACAAGATTTTGACACAAGAGTATGAATGGTAGTAGATATATATGTAACTGACCTGATATTATGCACTATTAATGTTATAAATGTTTGCCAAAAGAACTATCTAGCTTTTAAAAATGTAAGATGAAAGTCATATCAGAAAACCATTATATGACAGTTTCATCTGGATACTAGACTGTACACTTGGATTGACTTTAATGCTCTTGCTTTTTGAAGTTCAGAGTTCTGTGGGAATCCTAATTAAAACCCAAATATACACAGTTACATTTTCGGTGCAAATAGTAGAGAATTGCATCCCAATAATTATTATTTTAAAGAATTTTTTTTAAAAATCATTAATTATTTTGTGATTTTTTTAAAATAAGTTTATGTTCCATGACATATCTTGTGGAAAACCAGATCCTTTTAGTGGCAGGATAATTAAAAGATAATCAGAGTATATGGTTTGATGAAGTTATGAGAGCTGAAGTACAAATAACTGAATTCTAAAGACAACTAGTAAGCAATAGCTAACCAGACTAAAAGGCAACAATTCAATGCAGGAGTTAGCACATGAATGATGATTATTTTAATGCATTTGGTCACAGAGTTTGTTTGTATTCTGATCCTGAGACAGTAAAAACACTTATGCATTCACTTAGAGAATATATTTGCCTAACATATATATGTGTTCAACTGAACACCTTGATGTTACATGCTCAGAATTAAACATGTGTTCAAACCTTTTTGCTGAAGAGAATATAGGAGTTTTGCACACAAATGAAAACAACCAAATTTTTAATACTTTGATACCACCAATAAAATTACTGCATGAATTTTAAATTCAGAATGTTATAGGTTTTGCTCATAGTGGTTTTAGGCACAGATTAAGATGTCAAAGGTTTTTTACACACATGGATTTTATGTAAGCATTGATTATTATATTAATAAAAATATAATGTCTGTGAAGATTCAGTGACTGTAACAAACAGTACAGAGCAGTTTTGTGACAAACAATTGATAACTGAAACCATCTACTAACAGTACTGTATACTGTGAACCATTTTTAGTGAGTCCCAAATGGTTTATTTTATCTCACAAAGACAGTGAAGATTATTCCTGGCTTCTGAGAGGCTTGTTATCAGATAACATATTTGAGGGATCTTAAGGTCTGTTTCAATAATTCTACTGAAAGCCCAGCTTGGGAGAATAAGTGAACAAACTCATTTGAACAGTTATTGTTGTTCTTGTGTCTTCTGTTTCTGTAGAAACCACTTCCCAAAATTTATTGCAGTAAAATTCTTATTTATAATCTGATTTAATTTTAAGCAATCTTGATAACATTTTTTCCTTAAACATTTGTCCACAGCTTTCCCTCAACCATATCCACTCTCAGCATAATCATAACACTGTGTGCTACGGCAATTAACATCTCATCTACTGTATGACAATTTGGCAGACTTTATACACTCCTAGAGAGCAATATTATAAAAATATATACAAACAATTTTAAAAAAATATTGTCATGGTTTAGGAATGATGTTCTCCAATTTAGTAGTCTTGCTAAAACCACACTGCCACTCGCCCCTCTCTCCCTCAAACTGAAAGCACAAAAGGCAAAGATCTGTGCCCTTTCAGCCATGCCTTCTTCCGGCTTCTGCCAAAAAAATTAACTCTGTCCTGGCTGGAACCAGGACATTATCCACTCCTTATTCAATACCACCTACTTCACGCCACTATCCTACCCCTTGCAGGGGTGAGCTTCCAAACCATTGGATCAGAATAGTCCTTCAAAATCTGTCCCATTTTCTCCTACCTTTCATGCTGCTCACGACTATCTACCCTTGCTACAGATCTCTGAAGGACCTTCCTAGAAATCTCTTTCTTGACTCTAAGCATGGTGTGGACCTCACTGAGGAGACCTGGCAGACCTAGGAACAAGAGCATGCTTTCTTTCACATCCAAAGACAATTCAAAATTTTCAAAAGCTGTTGTAGCAGGCCTGAAGGAGGAAAAGAGGGTGAAAGGCTGGGGAAAACCACGCTCCCCTCAAAATACTATTCCCCTCACAGGCTGGATACAACTATTAATGAATTCCCACAAGTCGCACCCATGGCCAGGGCAGGAGAGCAGTATTGAATAAATATCCCAAATGACCCCCACTGCCCTTGATGTTATCATGTCATAAACTGATATCCCACAGTACAGCAACAAAGTAATCCTGATCCCTCTCCTTGCTCTGAAGATCACCATGAAGAGCACATACAGGGATATATACAAGGACAGGTGTCACCCCACACAAACAGACCAAGCAACATTGTGACCACAGTCTCTGTACCTAAAACACCAAATGCTTAGATCAAGTTTGTTTCCAACACACTCTAGGCAGATCTGCTATTATGTCAACCCTACATGCCCCACAATGGGCACCATTTAAGGCTGTCCTAGTTTAGGAAAGGTGTTCTCCAATTCAGTAGCCCCACTAAAACCACGCCGTCGCTTGCTACCCCTCCAGCTGAAAGCACCAAGGGAAAAGATCATGGGTTGAGACAAGAACAATTTATTGGAAAAAGTAATGAGATAAGAAAAGTAACAGCAAAATATTAGTAACAAAAAGTATAAGATAAGAAATGATTTATGCAGAAAACCCATGACAGCACCAGCTGGCTGCTCGCCTCACTGGACGGAATGCCCTTCTCTTTGGAAGTGAGTCCCTCACTCCCACCCCTGGCAGTGACCTGAGTGGTATAAAATAATCTCCTAGCCACTCCCCCTCAGCCACACCCCTCCCCTGCTACCGTCAAAAAACTAGCTTTATCCTGACCAGGATCAGGACAAATATTTTGGAAGCTTCAGAATGTAAATTGAAATAAAAATTACAGTCTCTCATACATAAGGGCAAGCAAATAGACTATTGGATAAGCACCTTCAGTTTCTTGACAAAATTATTTTCCGCTTTTCACTTTGAGCAGAACCAATTTAGGGATAAGGAGGTGCAAAAAGTCCTGAGTCTCAGTTTGACTTATGTCTCCTTACAGCTTTTTTATGGGTGCTGGGGCACTAAGAATTATGTCTAGGTAGGCCACAGAGACAGAGAAGTCTTTAGTGACAACAGGCACTCTCTATCAGAAAAACCTAGTTTGGAGTATGAGCTATAAGATGGTGTGCAGGTGGCCTCTGCCATCTTCTTATCTGTTCTTATTCTCTTCTGCTCAGCAGGAGATACCTAAGGCAAACCAGGGAAAAGTTTCCAAATGTTCCATGTTGTACTTTCACTAAGAAAAGAAATTAAGCCACAGAAATGTGCCATTCACAGAATATTTCAGATTCTATTAAACCTTATACCCAACCCAGTTCATAGATCATTTGAACTGCTTGACTAAATCCTTGGTTTAAAAGCAGATTAGTTCAATTTTGGTATGTTCTAGTTTCTGACACAGAGGCTATGGAGCATGTTATTTGCATAACATTTCAGAACTGTTGTTATTTCAGCTACCTTTTAATTTCTGTAAGTATGAGCCTATTTCCACTGTTAGGTTTATTTTCTTCCATGGTAAAAAGATCATAAAGACAGCATGAGGAAAAGTCAACCTATACAGTGTGAAAAGAAATAAACCACCTTTCAGCAAAAAATTTTTACACAAATGTAGCTACCACCAGTTTTGAAAGATCAGTAGTGAGAAATCTAGTAAAAAGAGTATTTAAGCAATGTTCCATGGAAACAGTGCTGGCAGCAATACTCTACAGAGTAAAGAAATTGATATAATGGGTTGGGAATCCAAAAGAGATACTGAAGATGGCCTTCAGGGTAGCTTACAAACAGCCTGCAAAAAGTGAGTGACTGACACACATTTTAAAAGAGTGAACAAGAAAAAGTCTGTGGACAAAACCTACCTGCACGTTATCTTGCAGAGAAGGAGAAAAAACCCAAAGACATTCTTATTTTGACTTTAGGAGAATTTATCTTTTTTTTTAATAGAAAAGAATAAACTGGTAGGTCTTAATAACCTAATAAATTTTTGTAAACATTAAACATTCTCTGGGATTGTAGTAAGATGCAGATGTTTATGCACAGCTGACATATTTCCTTTTTAATTTGGGGGAGGGCATTTGAATTTTTTTAGCTGTTCCTACCCCAATACTTCTTACCATTTTCACAGCAAGGGTTCATGGTTGACTGATGACAGTAGAATACACACTACCCTTAATTCACAGCAAATATTAAACAAAAAATTCAAAGCTTCCATATGGAACAGAAAGCTGAAATAACAGAGGTGGTACTGTGCAGTTCTTGAGCTTCCTTGCCTTTCATACACTTAAGTTATGAAAAGAAGTCTCATCGGGTCTAGATAAGGAAGGACCTGAATGTAAATGACAAGTCTACTTTTGTAAGAAAGCTGCAAGCATCTATAAGCCAGACATCAAGAGAAAGATGCTCAAAAACATACAGGAAGATACTTTGCAGTACAACCTGGTAAGAAGCTGGAGAATAAAAAATACTAGACAATTTTCTGGATAGAAAAAATTCTCAAGATTATGAATAAGGTTCCTCCTTCCATTTAGTACATGATAACGTCAGGCTTTTCTGAATTTTTTTAATATAATATAAACACTGGTGATGTATTCACTACTTGCTTTCAACCAACACATAAACCAGCAGAGAAAGAGATAAAAAAAACGATCAGTGAAAATCAGGCAAACATACAGGGATGCCAAGGAAAATTTTGTAGTGAAACTTAAGGAGGAAAAGGGCTACTTGCAGTCTTTCCTTTACTAGGTACCCTTTTCCTGCCTTGGCAAGCAAGAGAAAGAAGGCTTAAAGAAATATTTCTTCTAGAACTATTACATGTCAAGAATATTTTAATATGTAGACAGATGTTCTTGGGTTTTTTCTAATTTTTGCTTTAGAAAAATACTGAGAGTGAAGAATGGTGGAGGAAGAGAATGAGAGGCCACTAACCCAGAAAGGATTGAAAGGTTAAGATCTGTCAGAAACATCCAAAATTAAATCCTCTGCTCCTACTCAGACCAAGAATTTAAATCTTCTCCCAGGTGAATGTTTAGGGTGGAGGTTGTCATCAGTTCTTGGGTTGAGAAGGAAGATAATATAGTCAGCATAAGTAATTTACAATTTACTAGTCCATAGAGGTAAATAAGTCTTAAATTATAAATTTTCAAAAAAATGACAAGAAAATAATTTAATTACAAAATATTTTTTAAAAAAATTTGATAGTGTCTTACTCTTCTAATACCCATATTTTTTTCTAATAAAATCAAGCATTTTCTACAGAAGAAACCCTTACCACAAATTTTTTCCAATTCATTATGTGAGTCTTACTCTGTGATTTTGCATATTATTTATCATTATTTATCTTTAAATCTTTAGCCTTCTTTGATCTCCTGTTTTCATGTCACTATATGTACTTTGTGCAAAAGCTTAACATTATTTTGTTGAGTGTATTAGTGTTTGTTATTCCTTAGTCTTGTGCAGTACCCTGAGCTGCTATGCATATTTCTATACATTTCTTTTTAAAACCAAATCTCATCATTCTTATTTGGCAAGGGAAGTATATAGTCATGGGCAGTAAATAGGTAAATACTCTCTGATAAGAAAGCAGATAGTGTGGAGACAGCAATGATACTGTACTCTTGCAGATACATCTGGGGTTTTTTTTACAATGTCATAGATGAACTTACAATTTTGGCATTTACTTTATTCTAAAAGTAGTTTCTCGAGGTTACTATTTCTAATTATATATTGAAATAAGTCACCACATCACTTCACAGAAAGTCCAAACTCTCTTTGTAACTCCTCCATTTTCATAGAAGAGAACAAGTAAGCAGTCAACAAATACACAGCAGAGTTACCTAAGTACAGATGCAGCATTTTGCTAAAGTCAATCCCAGGTCAGAGCTGCAGATGGGACAGGACATGGGGCCTGCACATGGATTCTGGATGAACTCAAGGCCTGGGATAGGGTTTGAAGGATCTGGGAATGTGCGTGCTTGCAGGCCAAGAAAGTGCAGGGATACATATATCCTTCAATGATGTATGAAGTGCCTCACTAGTGGCCTCTATTTAACAGAACAAGAAGTAGAAATCCCTTGGGTCTTAACAAAGAGACTCTTTCCTATTTATTCATCATGATTTTAAAAAATGGATCAAAGGACTTGAGCATTTTGTAAATGAGGTTATATGGTAATGCAATAGATAAAGACAAAGGCATAATTTGTGTTAATGCATATTTTTAGTATAAATTACAGTTGCAGCCTGCCATGCAAACTGACTTCAGTGGGTCTGTTTTGCTTTGAGCCTGAGGCTATAACAGTTTTGCTTCAGAGGAATAGTCCCTCTGTGTGTCCAGCCACTGGGTTGCACGAACGTTATTTTTCACTTGTTCTTTCCCTTGTACTCCAGTGTGGCTCCTTGGAGGCTAACACGGCACAGCTGTTTCCTGAGCCTGCTTGTAGTCCTCACCTCAGAACCTAAGAACTGGGAGAATTTGAAAAACACAAAGCCCATCAACAGGCAAGGAAGGTAAGTGGTGACAATCACTGGGTTTTCTGTTCACTGCCATTTGTGGGAGATGCCTGTGATTGGAGATTGGCAGTGTCTGTCCCCCCAAAAGCAGTGTACTGCAATGTCTCTAACTTTGCCTTGTAGTGATGTTTCAAGAAGCACATCAGACTTTATGTTCTAGTGAAAATAGAGTTTTGCTATTTACTTTAATCATAAACTGTGATAAATGTGTATTAGCATATATTTCCCTAAAAGACAGGAAGTATTTATTATCCAATCATCAAAGATGAGCTCACCAGACATGTGATTAGATATGCCTTAAAGCGTCCATTGAGATACTGTAAATTGTGTAAATGAAGACAATTATCACTGTAGCTAGCTAATGATAACTAAGTAAAAGGTTATGCTGTTGTATGGCAACTTTCTTTTGACTAGTAAGAGTTATTATTTTATTATTTCATTTAATTGAATTGAAGGGATTTGCTGATATGATTCAATATTAGGCTTTCAATTTACATTTGCTTTGCAAAACTGTCATGAAAATTTACTAATAGAGGAAAAAATCTATCAACACTACTCTTCACAATAGTAAACAGTAAAAATTATAATACTTAGATATTTTAATGAATTGTCAAAGACAGCCCATTTAGCCTGAATGACTGAAATTTGAAAAAGCACATTTAGTCAGTGCTTTTTTAAAAGTCAAGGCGGTCTCCATCAGGAAAATTTCAGACACAGATTTCAAGTACTGCGAAGTCATAGACAGCTTTTGTTATGAATTTTAATTTGAGTCTTTTTTAAACTCCCAAGACTGAAAGCAAACACTGGAAAATTAAGAAATAAATTAAAATAAGCTATAAAATGCATTGGATCTCAAGGATCCCAAATGAAATTAAACTGTAGTTTGGCATCTAGGATTCTTAGGGACTCCTGCCACTACTGATTTTATTGTTTATGGCAATGTCTGTGCCAAACACATCTGTTAGTTCAAGTGGGGGATTCCATGGCTGCAGTTGTGTACTTTGAAGTCCAGCTTGGCTTTATGCAGTTTTGTATTTATTCAGACAGTAAGACTGCAGTTCTCTGCAAAAATGACTCTATTTGAGGTAATAGTCACACGTGATGGAAGAAACACATGACAGTTACACTATTTTGATAATTTCCAAGTTTATTCCTAAATACTCAGTGGCTGGAGATGCAAAAGACCTTTTGGTTTATCAAATCCATCTCTTGTCAAGCAGATAGGTTACCTTGAGGAGATATCTATTGCCTGATCATACAAAATGAGAACTCATACATGTATACATGCTGTTAGTATCCATGTATACATGTCCATATAGGTTAACCCCAGCAGACACACAGCACTTGCACAGACCCAGGCAGCACCAACAGCCTCATCTTGCTTCCCCTCTCTGGCTGAGCAGGATGGAGGTTCACAGGTAATACACATACTCACAGGTGAATATACACATGCACACAGGTGCAGTGTGTTTCCCACCAGCAGCTGGGCTCAGACACCCAGTTCACCCAGTAGCTGTTCATGGATCCTAGCCTTCCCAGTTGCTCACACCTGGGTGTGTGGACCCCTGAGCCCACAGCCCTGCTCTGCTTGCTGGTGCTCAGACACTCACACACACACACACACACGCTTACAGCACGTACAGAGCCGACCAACATTCTTCTGGCCCCTGTAATGCCCCAGCCCCAGAGCTGCTTGCTCACGGGCTCAACCAGGAGTTTTACTTTAAAATATATGTATAAGGTTCTTTAGTACCTCAAGATAGAGTGAAGAGAATAAGCCACAGACTTGCTCCCAAGAAGTACTTTTATTAATTTAGGGGAGAAAATAAGGGAATTTCGCAAAAGTTCAAAATGGCACCACAAAAGCTAGACAAAGTGTTCCACCACCAGTACGTTATAATCCACAACACGTAAGTCAAAATCCAATCCCTCAAGCTCCAAGCCACCCAAAGCATCAAGAAAGGAGCAAAGAAAGAGGAGTAAGGGGAGCAAGAAGAGAGACAGAGAAAGAGGGAGGGACAGATAACATAGCTACCATTGGAACCCTGTGGAAGACTAGCTTTTACATGTCCAGATGGCAGGGCCACGTCCAGATGCTCTGGTCCCTGTGGCCAACTCCTCCAGGGGTGGTCTCTGACCCACCAGCCACTCTGGGGTTCCAGGCCAGGGTGAGGGGCAGTGTCCTCACTGTCCCTGCCAACCCGAGCCTGGCTTAGGGGCTCCAGGAGGTGTGGTGTGTTATAGTTTTCCCAGGCTGTTTGTGACCCACAGATACTCCAGGGCTTCTGCATGTGGGCTCCAGGGGCCTGCCATGAGGGACATGATGCCATCCAACCTCCATGAGGTTAGATCCACTCCTTCCCCTTCCACACACACACACACTCCCCACAAGGTGGTTCTGGACCAATAATTACTAATCTGGTGTCTAACAGCCCCTAGTAGACACCTTGCCAGCAGTCACACACTCATTCGTACACCCGCGCTGGCTCCTGGCACTGCACTACAGCCAGACAGGCTCTTGTTCTTGCCCCCTACCTGGGGCTGGCACAGGGTATCACTGACTGGGGTCTCCACAGTCACTGGCCACCAGGCACATGGTCCAGTCCAGCTGGTGGTACCCTGACCCACACTCACCCCAGGCTGACAACACCCACCCATGGGCCCCTATGGGGGGCACAGCCAGACAGATTGCTATTTACAGGCTTTCAGCTGTTTGTCCC
>NW_016690225.1:3572713-3773459 GCF_001604755.1 Lepidothrix coronata
ACCACACCCTTCTTCACCACTGGTTTCTTCCCTAAACATCCCATAGTTAAGACTTACGCAATCCTTAAATGCTCTTCCACGGCATCCCATAACATGTCCCACATGCCAGGCAGCACATCTCTGGTTTGGAGGGGGATATGGAGCTGCTCCTTTTGGTCCCATCATGATGTGTGTCATATCTGGACACTAGGATTGAACCTTTCCTGGGACAGCCTTTAGTTTGGGTTCCCACCTGTCCTATGCTCCTCTGGGCTTGTGGAGATAGGGCTGTGATGGGCTCATGACTCCTGGGAGGGGAGCTGTGGCAGGGTGCTGTTTGAGCTGCCCCATCTTCCATTGTCTCTGTTCTCCTTTGTGGATGTGTAGACAAGTTTTTACACATCATCATCACCATTATGGCCAGGCTTCACAAACGAAGATTTGGGGAGGGCTCTACCCATGTTTGTTACAAGCGCGCTGGTGGCTAAAGAGGCCAATTTGAGATGGGCACGTCCGGTTGCAAAAGGCACAGCAGAAAGACTCCTTAGGTGGTATATTCTGCAAGGCACGATTCTTTCTGCATTGTCTTTTCTCCTCAAGAGTGATCCTGCGTGCTTTCTCAAAGGCATCAGCAGCATTATAGATGGTGTGTCTCCAGATCTCCCGACTGGAGGCCAGAGTAGACCAGTTATGATGATCAATATGGCCAAGACTGAGATGTTGTTTCAGGGAGTCCTTGTATCTTCTCTTCGGGGCGCCTCTCTTCCAGCAGCCGGTGGCAAGTTCACCATAAAGCAAGATCTTAGGGAGGCAGTGGTCCTTCATCCTTGAGACGTGTCCTGTCCAGCGCAGCTGTGTTCTCAGCAACATGGCCTCAATACTTGTGACTGCTGCTTGTTCTAGAACAGATGTATTGGTCACATAATCTGACCAGTGGATGTTTAGGATTGTGTGGAGACAGCGTTGATGGAAGCATTCTAGGAGTCGCAGGTGGTGGCAGTAGATGACCCATGATTCGGAACCATATAACAGAGTAGACAGCACAATGGCTCTGTAAACACTGATCTTTGTACTTTTCTTTTACATGTACAACATGATATAACACAATATTTGATATTTATAATATCTATTTAAAATAAATATTATATTTAGAAACTAAAAATTTTGCAGAAATGCAACTTAGTACAAGCCTCTTTCATTCAATATCTTTTTTATTAATGCTAGAGAAAACACAACTTCAAAGGAAAGTCAGCCTGAAGAAGCAGCAACTCAAGATATTTCTTTTTGATTGGGTATGAAAATTGCAAACTTAATCACACAAATATCCTATAATTATCTTCAGTCATAAAATGTACTATATTTTTCCTACTGAGATCCAAACCAGAGAATCTGTTTTAATCAGTTCTCTACACTCTCAAATGTTTTCTGTGCTGCTTTATTACTAATGCCATTTCTTTCAGAAACTGTGTGTCCCTGAGGCTCTGCCAACTTTTAAAAGATGTTTTGACAGCATGGTTTAAAGATGAGAATTAGGGAAAATTCCCATTAATTTCAAGGATGTCAGCTAAAATGTCTGGAATTAATCCAGCATCTGGCTGCAGACAGTGGGTTATAACATCCCTTGTAAGATCCCTTGAAAACACCTGAACTGCAGGAAAACTTGTTTGTGTCTGATGCACATCTGTGGCCACACATCACCACCAAAGCTTTTGTGAAAGGTAAAATCCATATAGAAAGCAGTCATAGAGACAAAGAATAATTTTCAAAGACATCCATAATTTTTTTAGATGTGATTTTTGTCTCACAATAAAAACTCTTGAGGGTAAACACCATGTGTCCAGCTAGCTGCAAACACAATATTACATTTTCACACAATAAAACCAGAATCTCTTTGAAAATAATTTTTTCCCTATCAGACACCAAGAACTCATGTTACTGAATCCAGTAAATCTACTGACATTCTCTAGAGAGCTCTTCAGGGAAGCCAGCAAAATATAATCTTCAACAGCCGTCTCTGTCTAAGCTTTCTCCTGTCCTCGATGTACTCTTCTTTTGAGGCCAGCATAAGGCAGCACATCCCTATTCCCTGTGGCTGAACTCATTGACTCTTGTTTATTTTCATTGCCATCTTATAACTTTCTATCAATCTTATGATGACACTCTGAAATCCACTAAAATATTTTTCTGAACTGTTCATAAAAAATGAGGGTGGGGGCATTGTAATTTTTATGTTTCCTTTTTGTTGTTTAGCCACTGGGCTTTTTTGTAAATCTGTTTTTTTTTCTCACCAGATTTTTTTTTCCTTTACAGAAATGGCTACTGAAGACAAGCTAAATTTAGACATATTTCTTTATCAGAAAATGATATTAAAATATCCTCTCAGAACTGATATAACTTTAATTGCTAAAAGAAATGCAAAATAACCTCCTGGAGATGTCTCCTCTCTTCATGAAACACTATGGACACTTGTAGCAGGAGAATCCCCATTTTCAGGGGCATCAGCAGAGAAATTTGGCAAATATTCTGTGTTCTCTGCCTGTTCCTTTCTAACTAAAGAGTTGTACACACACTATCATCCAAACACACATGAATAAAAGGACTTACAAGTTCATGAATTAGTAAGGGCAACATATGAAAGTGCTTGTGAAAAAAGCATAAATACAAGATAGAGGAGAGGATAACAGGTGAGTTTCATTTACAGGGTACAAGCTTCATTATGGCATAGTTGCATGTACATATCCCAGAATTTTAAGTGCTACTTTTTCAAAATAGCTACATCCTAGATTTTACAAGATATTGAATGCCTGTCATCTTAAATGTTTGTTTACAAGACTTTCTTTTCTATAAATTATTCTAAGGAACTGTAAACTGGTTCCCAGGTTATGATGGTCCATGACTTCATCTGTATTGCCACTTGAGAGCTGTGCTATTGCTTTCTTCAAAAATACTGTCACTTAATTCACATAAAACCCCATAAAGTCATAATAGTATTGTTACACAGAAACAGTTACTGGGATCAGTAGAAAGGATTTTAGTATCTCACCTAAATTTGGATAAATGTGCTGTTTATCTGCAAAGGTTACAAAGTACTTGAGTACAGCAGCATAAAGTTGTATTTATATTATCGTGACATATCCTCATATTGCAAACACTGGTCATATTCAACATTACACATAAACAACTAAAAATATATTTCTTTTATGTGCATTCAAATGCAACCTGTGTAATCAGAAAACTTGCTACTGTGTCAGTCTGTGATAGTACACTATTTGGCAAGAAGAAATCTTCAGGAAATATTCCACAGTTTCACAAGTGTGAATGGATGAAAGTGAAAACTGAAAATACACTCTATTGAGTATACGCCTTTAGGATGTAACTTGGCAAACTTTTTACTCTTGTCTTTCCTCTTTTTTTTTCATTTACATTTGACTCAACGTCAGCCCTAATAAAGTGCAATTAAATCCATTCAGATCATGCAGAAGACTGCAGTCTGTGTGAGATTTGAAGAAACAGTAAAAAAGATTACTTAAAATAATGTAAAACTGAGCTGTGCTACAAATAGGAGCCAAAGAAATTAATAATCAGCAAAAATGAGTCCTTCTTGTAACTCAGCAAGAAGGCTATATTAAAATAGTTAATATCTTAGAGGAAAAAAATGAAGTCAAGAAATCCAGAAATAATTTACATGAATTTTCCATAAAGACATATCTGAGCATTCATATTTCAAACTACATCTGATATTCCCAATGTTTTTCTGAACTTGCTTGTTCAAAGCCTCTGTATGTTCGATGTTTTCTCATATCAAAGATTGTTCTAGAAAGAACTTGGCAGGATCCACACTGGTTCCTTTTAGAAGTATGAATGCCATTCATTAGAATAGCTTTTGAAATTAATTGCTTGTGGTATTTGGGTGAATGGTGCATTTGTGGCTGATGTAAATCACTCATTCCTCACTTGCTTAGTTTCAAATGTTTTTGGAGATGGCTGCAATACATAGCTCAAACCCCAAAATATATAGTAATGGTGGTACAGTCAATAAAAGTAATATTGTGTGTTGGAATACCGGTAATAGAAAACCAAACAGCTAGTGCCACTTAAAATAAACAAGACAGAAAGTGCCTCTACATTGGAAGAGAATTATCTGAGAAATTGCATTGAGTAAACAGTCCTGAACTGGTTTTGGCAGCCTACAATTAGTCAAGAGCTCATGATCATTAAGCATGCCCCAGGAGATAATATCTAGGAATTTGTTAAGAAAACACTTTGCATTCCCTAAAAAAGTTTAGAAACTATATTGTCAACCTTCTTATACTCTCATCATAAAAAGCTGGTTGGTCCTGCACATGATGCTCTTTTGTTCTGAAAGCACTTCTATACTGAAAATTAGAGTGTCAATCCAGATAGTTTCCTGATTTTTATTCCTAAAATATAGTACAGGTGCAAAGTGTTTGTGCAAAGAACTATAATTCAACTGGGGCTGCAAATATATATGTGAACCTATTATGGGGTAAATCAAATCTGCAAATGTAGCAAAAGCATGTTATAGGTTAAACAAATCCAGTCTTTTCATTCTTACAATCAGTGGAAATGTCAGAAATTGCAGGTTTGGTCCCATATAAATATCTTGAATATAGACTTAAGTCACTACAAAAAGAAAATCGCTCTCGCAGCAAAAGTGAAGTTAAGGCTTTGTATGCATTAGGAAGAAGTGCAGTACAGTCACTGCAAATTTGTAGAAAGAAATAGCTATTAGGGCTTTTTGTTTATGCTATATGACTTTCAGGGGTTCCTACTTTAGAGCGAAGTGGTTGTGACCCTTTGAACTGACTTCCTGTGTGCAGCTGGATCACAGACTTTGTATTTAGGTGTGAACCAACAGACAGGAACTAGAAGTGACTAAGAAAGTCACTTGAAAAATGCACTTCTGATCTTAAGACAAAATTCTGTTGCAAATACACTCTTAATGCTTCAGAAGATAGAACCCACCAGAAGAAGAGCATCTTCATTTTGTTCGCACTTTTTACCCACCTGAATCGGTAGACTCTTCAAAAAGACAGTACAAACCCCTTCAAAAACATGGTTCAAAGAGAAGGAGCTTTAATTCTTGTTTACCAGGCCAATTTCACTTTGCATGCCTAATTAAACATGAACCAAACTAGGGGTTGGATTTAAGATCACTCCCTTCTTAGGTGAGGATGGTAAATTAAATATTCATTATGCAAGGACATTCTTTGTTCATATGAACCAAGCAGAAAGTAGGTCTCTACTTTTTTTTTTTTAATGTCCTAACCAGGCCGCAGAATTACTCTCAATAAATATTTCAGTATACTACACAAGGTGAATTTTCTTCAATAGGATAGACTGAGAGCAACTCACTGCAGAACACCTGAAAAAATAGTACTTAGGCTCCTCAGACTTAATCTACAGCACCAGTAAGAGGAGAGATTTGTATTCCCAAGTTCAGGTACAGACTATAATTTAATGGCTTGATCACTTTACTGCCACAATGGAGGTGGACTCAAATTCCCTTAAGCAAAAAAGCATTTATACCCAAGATCCCTCTACAGATACCTTCTGAAAAGGAGGGTGCTTCCTGCTTCTTGGCAGCTGCGTACACCTAGTGCTCCATCTCTTTTGCCTTTGCACATACTTCTCTGTGTGATAGACATAATTTTTTTCCACAGTAACTTGAATGTTAAAGAAAAAAATCAAAGTGTGGGTGATGCTTGTACCTCTACTGAGTCCTTATGAAACCAGGTTTGCTCAGAAAACCTTTTTCCTGATATTTACCGTAAATTTCAGGGCAAGGAAGGCATGAGGAAGAACAGAATATTATAGCATATAATTTTACCCACCCCACTGCCAGGAGGGATACCAGTGAGGTACTCAACAGGCAAATTAAGTTACTGTGTCCACACGCATTATGGATGGTTTAAATGGTATTTTATGAAATTATATTGAGTTCAATTATTACTGCATTTGCCCTGCTGTTTTAATAAATAATCATTAAAATATGTTGCAGCTATGTATCATCTTTATCTTAATGTTTTTAATTTCCCTATCTTTGTCGAAGCCTCAGAGCATTCTTAACTAAGAAGCTAAGTCTAACTTTGCATTTCTGCATAATAGGATGAATATTAACATCAAATACTAATACTCTGGGATTGTAAAGCCTTCATACTTTCCCCACCTTGTGCCTTTTTCTCTTCATAAATATACAAAAAGCCATCTCACAGCTCTGTTTGAAATCTCTTCTTCACACTTTGTTCCTCTGAAATGCCTTAAAAACCCTATGGAAATGGCTAAGGAATAAGTGTGCTGTGACCTCTGTTTTCCATGGGATTCTCATAATTATCCTTACAGTGGGTATTTCATACTATATCAAATCTTCTCATCTAACATATCATTTAAAGAAACAGATTATGCCTAGAGGGTTTGCAGAGCATGAAACCTCTTTCAGTATGGCACAGTTGTGGCAGTCCAACCCCACTGTGACCATCAGACAAGTAGTGCAGCTGTGGCCACACTCATTTCCTTGCACGAAGCCAGAGATCCTCCTTGTGTGTCCTAATCTGGTCGTGTCCTCTGCTGCTAGCAAGAGTGACAGAAGCTGGAGGTCAATCAAGCTACATATAAGATAAAGAGCCAGGAAGAAGTTGTGGTGCTTCTTTGACAATTCAGAAGCACTAGTGCTGTTGCAAGGCAGCATAAGAAAAGGTTTAATGGGGAGGCAAAGCATCCTGGATTCTACTACATGGCTACAACGTGTGCACTGGGTGCCTCCCCAAGTGCAGAATAATGCTTTCCTATTCCTATTGCTCCTTTGCTTCCTTACACACGGTGAAGCTGATTTCTAACTTCTTGAACAATTGCTAAAAGCAGTATCCATGTTGTGAATGGTTACACTTCTTCCCCAGCAGATCAGAGGTAGATTGGTCAGATTTACAATGTGTTTCATAAAAAGAAATGAAATCTTGCAAATAGTATGCACAGTAATACATGCATATATAATTGAATGCAGGAACACAGTAGCAATGCTCTATATGTCAACACATCACCAATTCTTTGCTGAAAGTTCAAAGGAATTTGTTTAATTTATTGTACTTCTGAATTAAATACATTGTTATATGTTTAAATATATGTTATCATTTGGTTGTGATCATGAGATAGATTGTCTCAGAGAACGACCAGTACTCAGTTTAAAACACAAAATGAAGTCCTACAGAATGCAAATTACAGAACAAGTAAATGTAGAAGTATTGACACAATGTATTCAAATCAATGTTACCTATAATTTATGCCATGAAATAGAAAACAGTATCTTTTCTCTTTCAGATATTTTCTTGTCATTTGTAAAGAATTTTTCTTGGTTACTTTTTTCCTTCCAGAAGTGCAAACTTCTTCCTGTCAGAGATTATGCTTGCTTTGCACAGTAGAGGACAGCATGCATTTTTTTCTTTTACTGCTGACTCTATTCACATTTTGCCTGATATGCTTTTCCATCCTCACCTTCACCTTCTGCACCCTGTGAACATAAAAGATAAAAAATAGATTAAATGCAAGGGAGCTGAAGAAATGGGGATGATCACACAGGTTTGGCTTCCTGTGCTCAAAGCAATATTGTCATTTTCTCCATTACAGAGAATATCCCATGTACATGTGGGATTCAGATGAAAGTGCATCATTACATTACAAAATGCAAGTCCAAATTTGGCTTAGTC
Source organism: Lepidothrix coronata (assembly GCF_001604755.1). Classification (NCBI taxonomy): domain Eukaryota; kingdom Metazoa; phylum Chordata; class Aves; order Passeriformes; family Pipridae; genus Lepidothrix; species Lepidothrix coronata. The sequence continues at coordinate 3,580,414 of NW_016690225.1, forward strand.
CCTTATTGACACCTACTAATTGACTTAAAGATAACATTTGACATGCATAAAGGGAACAGAATCTGACCAAAAAACCCTTTGGAATTTGCAAGTTTTGTTTATTAACCATAATTGTTATTTGAGTAAGCTACCTTAAGATTTTTCTAAAACAATGCTATTCTGCAATTATAATTTTTAGTGCAAGTTGCAAATAAAATGGTGGGGTTTTGTCTTTGTATTTTAAAGTGTAAACAGAATTATTTCCCCCCTCAAAATATATTTTCTTTCTCATCATAAAAGAAATAGAGGTGTCCATCAATCTTTGATTTCTACCAGGAGTGTTGATTAATGTTCTGCTGTAGCACAGACATTCTCATTGTGTGCATGTATGTGTATTTGCGTCCCTGAGACAGAGACCTTTTCTCTCTCTCTTTTCTCTCTTTTTCTGGCAAGCAGAGCAGAAGGATCTATTTTTTGACAGGCTGCCACTCTCGAGAGGGCATAAAATCTGCATTTCCTTTCATCTCTCTGGATTAGTGGATTATCCTGCAGTCTGCTTGGTGACTGAGATACTTTATACCCTTCATCTTTGAGTTCTTAAAACTAATATAACAACAACAGGTGCATTTTAATATTTGATATGTGTTGGAGAGTGAGAGATTTTATCACATGGCTGATTGGCATCTTTAAATCATAATTTTTTTTTCACAGAGACCTCGTTTTAGCAACTAACAGTATCATAATAAGAAAGTCACACTTTTCATTTTTACCTCATTTTGTGATAAAAGCACATCAAACAAAAAAGTTGGAAGCCTGCCTCTATTATTTGATCCAGTTTTAGAAGGGAGGAAGGATGGGAGACTAGAGAAGAAAAGAAGGGAATTAATTAGAGCAGCAAAAACTGCATAAAGAGGAGGGTTTCTATGATGGTCTCAAGTGTAATGCTGGAATAAGAAGCAAAATTTAATTTAAAAACAAACAAATAAACAAACAAACAAATCCAAAATCTTTAGAAGAAAGTGCCATTCCAGTTAACTGCCTCCCAGCTTCCAGCTTCCAGGCAAATTCTAACAGATATAAAGGAAAGAACTTGCCATCCCCCCTGCCACAAACAGAAATACCAAAGGAATTAGAAAAAGAAGCTGGAGTCTCCCACCATTCCCCACTGCCAACCATGGCACTCCCTCACCCTGGCCCTCACCCTCACCTAGAGAGCCTCAGTGAGCCTGGACCAAGTTTCCTGGGCCAGGTGTGTGGTAGCACTGTGGTTTTTTCCTCCAGGTGTTTCAGGGAGGTAAAACCAGCAAGTGGCCAAAGATGTGAAGCAAACAACAAAAACAGAAATACCAAATGAAGGGAAAAATGAAGATGAAACTCCCTAATTTTGCCTACAGAACAGGATTCTACAGTCCTATTTTAATATTGGATCTCAGCAAGGCTGAAATTTAATTGTTCTTCTAGTTTTAGGTACGTTCTTTCTTTTTCTAGGTCTTTCATTTTTATGTCAAACCCTTCTCCTATTTTTATACTCAGTTGCTAATCTATTTTATCAATAATTAAATTCCACCATCGATCAGAGAGTGTACGAGTCAATTAATTTCTTATCTATGTTTCCAAAATATCCTGTTACTCTTTTTTTTTCCCTGGTTTCTGCTGGGGTAGGGTTAATTTTCTTCATAGTAGCTGGTACAGTGCTGTGTTTTGGATTTAGGATGAGACCAATTTTGGTAACACACTGATGTTTTAGTTGTTGCTAAGCAGGGGTTACACAAAGTCAAGGCCTTTTCTGCTCCTCACTCCACCCCATCGCTGCACAGTCTGGGGGTAAACAAGAAGATGGGAGGGGACACAGATGGGACAGCTGACCCCAACTGACCAAAAAGAAATCCAAAACTGTATGGCACCATGCTGATCAACAAAACTGAGGGAAGTTTGTTGAGAGGTGGCAGCCTGCTCTTTGGCAATTAGATATCGGTCAGCAGGTGGTGAGCAATTGCATTGAGCATAACTTCTTCTGTATGGTCTCTTATCATTATTATTTTCCCTTCCCTTTTCTGTGCTATGAAAGTGACTTTACCTCAAACAATAGGTTTTACTTTTGTTTTCCAATTCTCTGCCCCATTCAACTGTGAGGGAAGTGAGCAAACAGCTGTGTGGTGTTGAGCTGGCTGCCGGGTTAAACCATGACATTTTGTTTCCACATAAACTCTAATGATTCTTAATGTTTTCATATATATTTAATCCTTTATGTATGTGCTTCTCAACAAAGATCTAGATTCTCCTCATGCCCTGCATTTGGAGTTCTACTGAGCATCTATGCCCTGGCCCTGTCTGTAACAGTGATCGTCATTCATTATGGGGTAGGCTGAAAGTCTCTGAGACCTCTGGGGATCTCACTATTTATTTCTGGTAGTGTCAGCAGCGTATGAAGCATTTTTAGATACTCAAGACCATACAGCCAATTCCTAAAGAGGATCATACAGTCTCTAAAGGGAGTAAGCTCGAAGGAAAAAAATAACAAAGGGATGTTTGTACAAATCTCCTAGCTCGCTGCCCGAGTGAGTAGCAAGATATAGCAACCTGTGTTTGCAAACTGTGGATACAATAAATAAGTGAATAAAATGCTGTCTTGTAATTACGGTCATTGCATTTTCAAGTTTGGGTTGTTTTTATTGGTTTGGGAGTTTTTTTGTTACACTTTACAGTTTTTATTCCTTAAAACACTTAGATATTAATTTTTTTTTACACTTTGTCAAAAGGAAAATGATAATAAATGCTTAAGAAATTATTTTTGACATCGATGCTAAAAACACTTAATTACATGCTTAAATTTCAGAATACCCAACATAACTGAAACATGAATAAAGGTTTCAGTAGCAGCACACTCAAGAATAAAGACAATATCTTGAGATAGTGGTTGTGCAAGTCAAACTAAATAAAAGAGGTTGATAGAGAATAAAACCCTCATTTTTTAGGCCTAGCAAGATCAGAAATAAAGACCATAAGTTTTAAAGCTGAAAATAAATTGCTATAGCATGGGCATAACATATGGCATGGAGAACAGCTTTGACAAGGAAACAAGATACAAGACTCAAGCAGGTGAAATGAGAAAAACTAGCTATAAGTGCACTACTCTTTACATTGATATTTCAGTTTGATACCAGCAGTAAGACATTTGAAGCAATGAGAACAGAAAAAAAAACAGTGAAGAAAATTAAAGAACTGAAATAGTCCGTAAGAATGAGAAAGAGGAAAAGATAGAAAGTCACCACCAGTGAAGCATGAGATAGCAATTAAAATAGGAAAAATTCTAGAAAATATGTTTCCTTTTTTGAGACAGTCCAGAAGCATGGGCCACTGGCAAGGGAGTGAAAAATGCACTGAGGCTTAGCAGGCTGAGAAAAAAGAACTGTCATCTACTGCAGCTGTGGGATTTAACACTTGGCAAAGTTCTGTGTCACTCACAAGTAAATGGCTTCAGTAGCCTGCAAGTTTGCAACTAGAAAGTTGGATTGTAAAGTAACTATTTTAGATGTGGACTAAAATAATACAACCAAAAGATTAAAAAATGCATTCATTTGCTACTATGCATTTCCTTGACATCGCTGCAATGTAATCAGCATTCTGTGTCAAAATCAGTGGTGGAACTTTGAGAACACTGCAGGGCTGTGACACACTTAACAATGAAAAAGTCCATTTTAAAAATGCAGAATACTCACCACTTTCTGGTTTTAACTATCAGCTTTATTTGGCCATTATTATCATAAATTTGCATTATATTATACAGATTTATAAATAATTCTAAATGTAAAATAACCAGAAGTTATTAAATTAGGAGGTAGGGGCTCCCATGAGAAACTGTATGAAAGATGCAAGAAGCCTCATATTGTGAAAAAAAATGCAGCTATTATTAGGTTAACAAATGTCTAGTCCCAGATTCTTCCAAAAGCAGGACCTACAAGCTATGCTGTATGGCCTGATCATAGTTACTGGCTGTTTCTCTTTTAATCTTCCTGGCTTAGCAGACAGAGTAAGCTAAGTCAACAAAGGGTAAGTGTGTTGGGTTCGTGTAGCCAGGTTTTGGAAGTAGGGAATTTTACATTGTTGGCTTCTGTGAGAAGCTGCTGGAAGATTCCCTCTAGTCCAAAAGAGCCAATGCCAGCTGGTTCCAAGATGGGCCCACTGCTGGCCGAGGGTGAGTCCATCAACAATGGTGACAGTGCCTCTGGGAGAACGTAGTTAAGAGGGGGGGAAAAAAAGCCCCTGTGCAACTGCTGCCAGAAAGAGAAATGAGACTATGTGAGATGAACAACTCTGCAGGCGATGAGGTCAGTGAAGAAGTAAGGGGAGTAAGTGCTCCAGGCACTGATGCAAAGATTCCCCTGCAGTGCATGGCGAAGACCATGGTGAGGCAGGCTGTTCCCCTGCAGCCTGTGAAGAACCCCATGCTGGAAAAGGATGTCTGAAGGAGGCTGTGATGAAGCCCATGCTGGATTAGGGTCTTGGCATGACCTTTACCCTGAAGAGAGAGGAGCCCACACTGGAACAACTTTGGTGGTGGGACTTGTGACCCTGTGAGGGACCCACACTGGAACAGTTTGTTCCTAAAGGACTGCACCCCATGGAATGAACCCAAGCTGGAGCAGTTTGTGAAGAACTTTCACCCTACGACAAAGAGACATGTTGGAGAAGTGATGAAGGATTCTCTTCCATGGGAAGGACCACACACTGGAGCAGGGGTAGGGAGTGAGGAGGAATGTGCAGCAGAGACAACATGAGGTGAACTCGCCACAACCCCATTCCCTGTCCCCTTGCATTGCTGCAGGGGAGGAGGTAGATAACTTGGGGCTGAAATTGAGCCTGGGGAAAAAGGGGGGATGGAGAGGGAAAGAAGGGAGGAGTAGAGGCAAAGTGTTTTAGGGGGAAGTGTTTTACACTTGACTTTTATTTCTCATTATCCTACTCTGATTTGATTATTAGTAAATTACCCAAGTCAAGTCTGCTTTGCCCATGATGGTAGCTGGTGAGTGATCTCTCCTTGTCCTTGTCTCAATCCATGAGCCTTTCATTATATTTTCTCTCCCCTCTCCAGCTGAGGAGGGAAGTGATGGAGCAGCTTTGGTGGGAACCAGACATCTAGCCAGCATCAACCCAGCACAGTAAGAAAGGTATCCTACAGTCTTTAAGCTTCTGGAGGTATCTCCTGGAAGTCAAAGGGCTTTTCCTAGAAATAGTAGTTATTTACAAAGTCAGCTGATGTATCTCAGTAAGGGCCTAACACACAAGGCATGATACTGGAATATCGTAAAGCAAGGTTTCAAGAACAAGTATGTCCATAGTGTTAATGTATCCACTTCAGAGAAACTTTCAAGTGCAGCTAACAGAACAATATAATGTTTAAACTTTAGCCCCAGGAGTTTCAAACTTGCAGAATCTAAAATATTTTGATTTTTTTAGTTTAAAAATAATGCTTAATTCCAAATTTTTCTCTGACTTGTTTAATACTTTCCATTTCCTCCAAACCAGACATTCCAATCAATTAAAAAACCTTACTATTTCAAACTTGAGATTGAATTAAAAATTAAAATATTTCAAATTAAATAGTTTTATTTTAATATATAGATTTGGTATATTTAAAATTAACAAACTAAAAATAATTTTCATTCCATTTTATTCTAAGGCATTTTCCAAGTCAATGCATTCCACATAACTATTCCCACCTCCAAAACTATGATGTACATTCCCTTTTTCTTATTATATGACCTTGTATATGTTCAAATTATCCTTACCACATCTTTACTAAATGACACATAGCAAACTTTATTACTAAACTGTCTTTGATATTATTTTTCTACCAGTTTTCATTTCACCTATTTATTTATCAGTATTGATTTTATATTTCTTCTAGGACATTGATAAAGACACTGAACACTGGTCCCCAATGGATGCACATAGCAGGACAGTCTGTAAACTATAAGCATTCTGTAAGTACAGTAAACTATAAGCACTCAACTAGTGAGTATTTAATATATTGAATATGGGTTTTGTGAATGTTGTCTGTTCAGGCATCTTAAGACAAATATCTCTGTGTTCTATCTCTAGCTATATTATAAAATTCAGTTACTATCCTAAGCCAAATGTAATCTCATCAGAAAGACACCATTTGTTTGATAAGAGCTGTTTATTATAAAACTATACTAATCATCATTAATTATGCCACTATCTTTACTGATTTTATCCCATATTATTCTCCATTGCTGCCTAAGATGAAAGCCAAGCTAGCTTATCAGAATTCTTCTCTGTCAGAGTTCACACTCTTAACCTTTCTTATATTTTGTTGCAACAAAAAAACCCACCAACTTTTCTAATGAACAAGTAGCACAGAACTGGAAGGAACATCCTTGGCCCATTGCAGCTGCCACAGGCAATCAAACTATGCAGTGCTCGTGTATGCATATTGATTGCCAACCTAAAAGCAATTTGATTTTTTCCCCTCATCGCTATTATTAGAAGCTTGTGCCAACTTTTCCCCATGTTTAGCTTGTATATACTTGCCTTTAAGTCAGTATTATCATTTATAGTCAATGGTCAAACTCCTTGCCAAAGTATTTACTCTACTCTTCTCCTCTGAAGTATTTATGCAGTTCTAAACACCACAGTTTTATGTCTTTCATCTTTTCTATTGCTAGGCTCAGCAAGGCACTATATGATAGTCTAATCATTCTGCTGAACACAATATTAGCTTTTCTCTCCACCTGTCCTGCTTTGAAATACATTTTCTCGTGTATGGCCAAGCAACACTCAGTATATATTAATGGGTGTACTGATTTGTATTTTTCTTATTTTAATTGGAAATATATGACATTAGCTGGAGCTTGTACTTCTTTTTTTTTCAAAGACACACTGGATCTCTGGCTCACAGACATCCTATGATTGACTAATACACCCATCTCTCTCTTTTTCTCTGTCATTTCAAATGAATGAGGCCAGTTAGTAGCTCTGACTCAAGATCAGTAGTTCACAGCCAAATCTCTTCCAATGATCCAGTCCTGTGATTTAAAAATGTTTAACTTATTTAATGGTTGCTGTTAATCATCCTCTTGAGCTACTAAGAGAAGAGAACATATTTCACTTTCTCTGGAAGATATGAAAAAATTACCCCACTTCTTTCCAAAGACAGAGAAGCATTTAAGCAAATGTATCAGACTCCTCTGTATCATGAGGATGATCATACTTTTCAAGATCTTATGAAGACTCCAAATCTATGAGGGATTTAATCCTCATGATGATAAGTCTCCACTGTCATCTTTTTATTTGGGTGATTAGAAACACTGTGAAAAAAGGGGAGAAATTGAGGATTCACAGAACTTCGGAGTTAAATAGTCATAATTACCTAATGATTTAGCTTTAGATTCTTCTTCTGTGTATCAGAAAGATAAAGAATGTGAACTCTTACAGTGGTATTGCTAGGTGGACAGTTGGACTGGATGATCTTGAAGGTCTCTTCAACCCTTGATGATTCTGTGATTCTAACTTTTAAGCCCTTTTCTTGAAAAACAATCCCTTTTTTAGGTGTTTTGGAGTGGTTTTGTTTTTTTGGTTCTTTTTCTAAATAAACAGAATGTATCTGAGTCTATTAACCTTGAAATCAACTTACAAAACTTTGTTATCTGGGGCTTTACTACAGGTCTTGGAAAATGTAAGGGGTGGAAGTAATAGAGTGGTGGAAAAATAGAGAGTAGCTGGAAGTGAAACATCATTTCAATCCCTATCCCAAAAAGGACAGGTTCAAATCATAAAAAAATAGCAAACAGATAAGTCATCTATTTTAGAAATACACAAAATAATTAATCTGTATTTGTTGCATGACAGAGCATAAAACTATGATACCATGGGAATGGTAGCTGGTCTCCCTTTTTAATTTGCCACTTCGGCACTTTTAATCAGTGCATTTCTTCCCCTATCACACAAATTTATGAGCTGTGTGACTACTGGCTATTAGAGCTTGTTACTATGGCTTAAATTCTCATTTCTGTCAAAAATGAGAGGCAGAACCAGACTAACTGCACTGTACCAGCCCACTGATGTTTCTAAAAATGTTTAGACATTCCTGGTGAAATAATCCATCCCAGGTTAGAATAATTCCTGATAAGAATAAAATTGCTTACTGAAAGCTGCTAAAAGCCTTAACTGTAGCTGTGTTTGCCTGAGAAACTAGTAGGTAGCATCCTTGAATATGATCCTGTAGGTGACAGGCATTCCCATGTTTTACAAGTGAACGTCTCTAGACCTTTTATGTTTTTCCACATACAAAAGAGAAGCACTGCAACAACTCTGGTAATGGACGGTCCCCAGACTGGGTAATAAAACACTGCCTTGTACGGGGATTAAGCAGCACTTCAAACACATGACTGTTTACTGTGGAGAAGATGACTAACAGCTTTTCATGTCTGTGAATACTGCAACATGACATGTTGAGGTAAATTTATTTCTAGTACACAGTGAATCCCTTGGGTTTTTTAATACAAAATATCCCTACAGAGTAAGATACACCTACTTTCATTTAAGGATGATAGTGCTAACTTTCTCTTATGTGTGTGATACTGTGTGAAATGCTCAGATAGCTGATCGAGGTAGATAGAGATGGGTGAGCCTTTGGAGAGACTCACAGACTAGTAAAGGAGTGATCTCAGTTAGAACTAAGTAAGACAGTAGTATGTTTTCCCCTTCTTCCTCTTCTTACCTGTTTTGAAGTGTTTTGGAGACAGCTACTTTTTTCTTCACATCATCCATTCACCTTCATTCATTATGGTTTTGGCCATTGGGGAAGGAGGATGAGAGGAGACATGAGATGCTCAAAAATGTTATCTGAGGCTCAAGTGCTGCCATGGCTGTATATAACCTAATAAAGGTAATAAGCTTTTAGAGTGATCACAGATCACCACACAATATGCCGAGTTGGAAGGGACCCACAAGGATCATCGAGTCCAACTTCTGGCCCTGCTCAGGATGATCCCCAAGAGTCACATCATGTGTTTCAGAGTATCATCCAAATGCTTCTTGAACTCTCTCAGGCTTGGTGTTGTGACTACTTCCTGGGGTTCCAGTGCCCAACCACTCTCTGGGTGAGGAAGCTTTTCTAATATCCAACCTAAACCTCCCCTGACACAACTTCAGGTCCTGTTGCTCGTCACCACAGAGAAGAGATCAGTGTCTACCCCTCCTTCTCCCCCTCGTTGTAGACTGCAATGAGGTCTCCCCTCAGTCTCCTCTTCTCCAGGCTGAACAGACAAAGGGACCTCAGCCACTCCTCATATGGCTTCCCCTCTAGGCCCTTCACCATCTTTGTTGTCCTCTTTTGGACACCCTCTAATAGTTTAATAGCTTTCTTATATTGCGGTGCCCAAACCCACACACAAAGGTGAGGCCACCCCAGTGCAGAGCAGAGCAGGACAATCACCTCCCTCAGCTGGCTGGTGATACTTTGCCTGATGCCCCCCTGGACAGCGTTGTCCCTCCTGGCTGCCAGGGCACTGCTGACTCATATTCAACTTGCCATTGACCGGGACCCCCAGGTCCCTTTCCGTGGCATTGCTTTCCAGCATCTCGTTCTCCAGTCTGTACAAACATCCAGGTTTGCCCCATCACAGGTGCAGAATCCGGCACTTTCCCTTGTTGAACTTCATATGGTTGGTGACTGCCCAGTTCTCTGTCAAGGTCTCTCTGCAGGGCCTCCCTGCCTTTGAGGGAGTCAAAGGTTCCTCCCAGTTGTGTATCATCTGCAAACTTGCTTAGTATCCCTTTCAGTCCTGCATCCAAGTCATTCATGAAGATGTTGAAGAGCGCAGGGCCTAAGATAGAGCCCTGTGTTACCCCGCTAGTGACAGGTCACCAGTCTGATGTTACCCCATTCACTGTTATCCTCTGTGCTTGACCCATGAGCCAATTGCTCACCCACCACAGGATGTGTTTGTCCAGAAGGATCCTGGGAGAGATAGTATCGGAAGCTCTACTGAAATCCAAAAAGATGACATCGACTGGCTCCCCTTAGTTAACTAGGTGGGTTACCTTGTCATAAAAGGAAATCAGGTTTGATTTCAGGACTTTCCTCTCATGAAGCCATACTGGCTGTGACCAATGACTGCATTGTCTTTCAGGTGTTTTCCAATACCTCCCAGAATAATCTTCTCTGTAACTTTACCAGGCACTGAAGTGCCATTGACAGACCTGTAGTTTCTGAGGTCCTGCTTCTTGCCCTTCTTGAAAACCAGTACAACATTCACCAGCTTCCAGTCAGCTGGGACCTCTCTGGGTTCCCAAGACTGCTCAAAAATCATCGAGAGGCTTTGCAATGACATCAGCTAACTCTTGGAGGATTACGTCAGACCCCATAGATTTTTTAGGGATCCATCTGGAGCAGCAGATCCAACACAATTTCAGGGTCAACTAGGAGTTGATAATTCTCCTATTCATGGTCCCCCAGCTCAGGACACTGAGACCCCCTTGGTCTGTCTTCTCTGCCAAAGATAGAGGCAAAGAAAGCATTAAACACTTCTGCCTTGTCTCTGTCCCTGTGTGTAAGCCTAATTAGTAAAGGGCTAATGATATTTCTATACTGCCTATTGCCATTAATATATTTGAAAAAACTCTTTGTATTGTCCCCCACATTTCTGGCCAGCTTTGACTCCAGTTCAGTTTTGGCCACATGGGTTTTCTCCCTACAGCCTCAAGCATCATCTCTGTATTCTTCCCATGGCACTTGACCTTGCTTCCACTGAGCAAAACCATTTTTTTGCCTTATTTCCAAGAGAAGATCCCTGCTCAGCCAAGATGGCCTTCTTCCTCACCTGCTTTACTTCTGATATTGGGGAATTGCCTGTTCCTGTGCCCTTAGAAGCTGATTTTTAAGTGACCGGCACTGATGGGCCCCAGCACCTGCAAAAACATTTTCCCAGGGGCTTTACTTACTAATTTTCTGAGCAGCCTGAAGTCTGTTCTCCTCATGTCCAGAGCTGAGGTTTTGCTGCCACTTTTCTTCCTGTTGACAGAGATTTTAAAGTCGATCACTTTGTGGTCACTGTGGCCAAGACAGCCACCAATCTTCATTTCACTTACGAGATCCACTCTGATGACAAGCAGCAGATCAAGGAGGGCATCTTTCCAAATCGGCTCCCTTAGTACCTACTCCATAAAGTTATCATCCAGGCTTTTTAGGAATCTTCTGGCCCGGGTTGTACCAGCTGTGTAATGATTCCAGTTAATTTCTGGTAAGTTGAAGTCCCCCATAAGTACAAGGGCAGTTGACTTGAAAGTGTCCCTTAGTTCCTCAAAGAATAAGTTATCAGCATCATCATCCTGGTTGGGAAGCATGTTCCCAGAATGACATCTGCACCATTTGTTTGACCCTTGATTCTTACCCATAGGCTCTACTGTGAGCACCATACATTTTAACCATTCTATTACATACAGTGGCACACCTCCCCCCCTTCTGCCCTACCTATCCCTCCCGAAGAGCCTCTAACCACCCAACAGGGCACTCCAGTCACAGGTCTCATCCCACCAGGTTTCACTTATGCCAGCGATGACAAATCTCTGGAACTGGGCCAAAGCTTTGAGCGCCTCTTTTTTGTTCCCCATGCTGTGCGCATTAGTGTAGAGACATTTCAGGTGTGCTACACTGTAGCTAACACTTCATGAGGCAGAATGAGGGTTAGGGTTAGGGTTAGGGTTAGTGCTTGTTTCCTCAAGTTTTGGCACACCATCCCTTTGCTCATCACTGGTGAGCCTGGTTTTGTCCCTTTCCTCCTTCCAAGAAAACATCTGTCAACAAGCCCCATTAGTTCCTGTGCTAGAACTCTTTTTCCCCTCTGAGGTAGGTGCATCCTGTTAGGTGTTAGTAGACCAGGTGTTGAGTACATCATCCCATGGTCAAAACCCCCAAATTTTTCAGATTACACTAATCTTGGAGCCACTCATTGGCCTGATGGATCTGCCTATTCCTATCAATATTATTCCTCATTACTGAAAGAATAAAGGAAATCACTACCTATGTTCCTGATCCCTCTACCAATCATCCCATAGCCCTGAAGCCTCTTTTGTTTGACCTAGGATTTCTCTTGTTTTGTTGCTGCCAGTTTGAACAAGCAGGTAGTAATTAGAGGGCCTTACTAGACTGGAGAGTTTGCTGTCTCCCAGGGGCTCAGAAAAGGGACATTACTGGCAGACTTCCCCGTGAATTGGTGTCTTTTCCCTGTCTGAGAGGGGATCACTGTCACATCAATGCCTTCTTTCAATTTCATTTTCCAAACTCAAAATAAAATTATCAGATAAAACAGAGTGTTTACCTACCCTAGGCTGCTAATGCAGAAGGCACCATTAATTTCTCTAATATAACTAATATAACTTCTCATTCCCTCAGCCTGGCTCTCTTCCATGTGCCCCGTCAGTGCCCAGCCTCCAGTTCACCAGGTTAATGCCCTCCTTGGTGCACAGGATGGAGTCTCTACTCAAATGTCTCGTAATATCTCAGACTTGTATATGAAATGAATGTCCTCTTTCCAATCAGCCATGCATTGGAAACCCCATTTCTTAATATATAATCCCTGTTCCTTAAAATTTTATATTGGGTTTGGCTGAGATGGAGTTTGTTTCCCCGTAGTAATCCTCACAGTGCTGTGCTTTGCATTGGTAGCTAGAAAGGTGTTGATAACACACCAGTGTTTTAGCTACTGCTGAGCAACACTGGCACAGCATCAGCATTCTCTCCAACATTCTATCCCCAATCCCCCCATCAAGGGGCTGGGGATGGTCGAGATCCTGGGAGAGGACACAACCAGGACAGGTGACCCAAAATAACTAATGGGATATTCCATACCATATGATGTCAGCTCAGATATAAAGGCTGATGGAAGGAGAAGGAAGGGGGGCATTCATTATTTACGAACTTTGCCTTCTGGAACAACTACTTTGTGTGCTGAAGCCCTGCTTCCCAGGAAGTAGCCGAACACCGATTGCTAATGGGAAGTAGAGAATAATCCTTTTTTCTTCTCTTTGCTTGTGTGTGTGCAAACTTTCACTTTTGCTTTAGTAAACTGCCTTATCCCAACCTACGAGTTGTTTTCCATCTTATTTTCTCTCCCCTGTCCAGCTAGGGAGTGATAGAGTGGCTTGGTGGTCACCAGCCAAGGTCAACCTACCACAACTGGGCATACTCCTAATAGAGGTAGTCACTGGTATCTACGGAAAATAGCTAGAGAAATCTTGCAGGGTAGTTTGGATTTCACCACAGTTTGAAAAATACATTACAAGTCAGTATTGGATTCTTAATTTGAATCTTAATTTGCATACACGTCTCATTGGGATTTTAGGAACCCTGTGTATTATTTTGGGATACACTTGGAACTTTCTGTTAAGTTCTGCACTAGCTGGAGCTATAAGTAATAATCCTGTTGTGAACCACATCTTAACTCTGTTACATCCCTTGGACATGCACACTGAAAAACTTCCCAGGATACATTTGTGAAGAGACATGGACTTGTATTATAAAGCATTCCTTTTTGACAAAAAATGACTCTGAGATGGCAACCAGTGTTTCCTAAAAAAGGCACAGCTGGGATTCACAACCTTAGCAAACCTGGCAGAGCTTTCTGTAATCTATGGCTCCAAATATCACAAGGAGAGATGTGAAGGACATTGAAGTAGTCTAGGCAGCAAGAAAGTACCTACATGACACTCATAGCCAGGAGTCTCCTAGTGGTAGGTGTCTGATGAGGTCAGTCTTTTCTTCTACAAGCTGCAGATGAGAGAAAGATAGAAGTTATTCATCTCCCTTAGCCTGACTGAGTCATCATTTACCCCAGGACCAGGTCATGCATCAAGAATGTGAAAAGACTGGCTTCTTTGTTTGTCTGGTTTCATCTGAAAGTGGATGCTTTCATGTCCCATAGGAGAGTGACATAATTGCTGTCCTTTTGGTGAGGGGTGGCTCTTAGACTCCTGAGTGGAAGGTGCTCCGCTTCCAACAGAGAAGTAGTATTTGAACGAATAAGCGACAAAAAGTCTGGTGGTTATCACCATCAACTCACTTGGGATGAAACATCACTGAATTTGACTGTCTTCTGCAGTCATTTACATAAGAAAAAAAGAAAAGAATGCCTTCAACAAAAGGATGGGTACAGTTGGTCCCAGTGTATTGAGTACTCTGACAGTTAGTAAAATTTTCCCAGCAAATCATAGAATCATTTAGGTTGGAAAAGACCTCCAAGATCAAGTCCAGTCTTTGACCAGACACCACATGCCCACTAAACTGTATCTTGAAGTGCCATACCCACTCATTTTTTGAACATTTCCGGAGATGATGACTTCACTACTTCCTAGGGCAGCCCATTCCTGTGCTTAACCACTCTTTCAGTGAAGAAATATTTCCTAATATCCAACCCAAACCTCACCTGCCACAACTTGAGGCTATTTCCTCTTAGTCTGCCACCAGTATCCTGGAAGAAACAAAGAACTAAGTTCAAGAAATTAACAGAGAGAAGGATTTAACATCAGTACTTACACTTTATTTTTGACTGCAGCATGCAACTGTGGATGGAGACTAGGCAAGAAACAAAATGCCAAGAATTTACCAAGACTGGTAAAACCATTCTCAGTTGTGTGAAAGGCAGCATGAGACAGAGGTTGTTGGTTGAAGTCTGCCTGGACTTTAGTGGCACTGCTCAGCAATGGCATCTCACTAATAGAAATCTAGGTGATAAAAGACTGAGTGCTGTGATGGATGGCACTTGATTTAGAGTTCTGATTTTAAATCATTAGGAAGGCCTTTTCCCATCCTTTGCTCTACCATTCTCTTATTAACCTATTTTTTTGCAGTCATATGAATAATAAAATATCTGAACATTTAAAGGATATATTATATTTCTCTTTCTTTTTGTCATTTTATGCTTATCCTATGACAGCTGGATAAAATGTAACTTGAAAAAAAGCCAGTCAACTCTTCTAGAAGTATCTCTACTTGGAGACGCTCTTTTAGAAAAGTTTGATTCAGCACCGTGGGGTTTTGAATGTCAGGATGAATGTTTTATAAAACTTATTTGCTCAAATATGGTTCCAGAAAAAAAAAAAAAGGCAGCACAATGGTGAAGTTTTTCATTGTATCTTGTGCTTTGCTTTTCAGGAATTCAAGGCATGAGCAAAGTCAACTTCTTCCCAGGGTTAAGAGCATAATTAATTGTATAACAACATTATACTCTATATCACACAACCCTGTATCACACAATTCTTATTAAAGTCATATACATTCTAGCATGAAGAAGTAGAACAATTACAACTGATATGAACTGGTATAGTTTCAAGGATAATGGATCTTCTTGGCAGATCTCATAACATTTCACAGAAGCATTTGACAAAGGCATCTGCATCACAGTAACAAAATTATCTCTGAGGTACTTGGCAACAGCAACAGTATATTATGACATGCATGTTTAGGACCTCACATATTTTATTTTTTCTGCTCCTTTTGTTTTCTCTTTTGTTGCTGTGTTTTCCTGACCAGGTTTTTCTGACTTCTTTAAATAGTGTCTATTCCAGCTTGTCCTCCTCCCTGGTATTCCAGAATATTTTTTTTCAAAAATTTGCATGCTTTCTGAAGAACTCTCTCTACTAAAAAGAGTATGGAAACTAAGAACCCATGTGGCCCTCACTCTCATGAAAAATTCATAGTGATTTAGACATAGTGATAATTGGACCACAGAGATATGACAAGTTTTTCTTACTCTAGTTCTCTCTAGAATTAGAAATTATTTTTGTTACTTTTATACATCTTTGTTTAATTAAATTTCACAGAAGTCATAGGAAGTAAAAATGGAAATAAGATGCTATTTTTTTACAGTAAGGATAATTAACACTGAAAAGAATTGTCTGAAGATATTATAAGTAGAACAATCATTTAGAAAATATGCTCTATTTTAACCACAAATTAGTGCATTTGCTAAACAAAATAATAGGTACTAGCCTATGGTTGTCTTGGGCATGTTGGTGGGTGACATATTGCCTATTTTGGAAAAAGAATCAGAGGCTTCCAGAAAATACACCTTTTATAAATATTACAATGGTCGGGGGAATTTGTGTAATTTCTCTTAAAACCATAAAAATACAAAGAACATTAAAGAAAAATCCCTAGCAATATGTGCATGTCCTAAAAAATTTAGTCCTCTTCCTTCCACTTTTTAGAAGTCAGGAGAAATAAGGTTACATTACAGTGTACCAGAACTCATTTGTGCTATCTGTTCTGTAAGAAAGGTCACCACTTGACAAGTTTTTCATACTGATAATGGCCTACTACAACTCAGTAACTTCTAAAGCTGTGAAGAAGTGAAGTTAGTAACTAACTTCTCTAGTTAGTTTCAGCTTAAGAAAAAAGCTTCTGAAAAGCATGCAGGGTTTTGTTTGCTTATTTTATTTAAAGAAGTTATTGAAACTCTGAAGCAATTTTTCCATTTATGAATTTTTTCCTAGGAATTACAATGTTCATGATTTCAGCACTGTAAGAAAAGGAAAGTTCTGATTTTTAGGTCTTGTACACTATTCAGAAACATGTGAATCTAAGCCTTCTTCTATCTGTATGTGTAAACTTTCTACTGTAGAATGAAAGGCGATTTGTTTCAGAACAGGAGCCTCCACTCATCTGCACTGATACAGCCAGTTTAATGGTGCTAGTAGCTATAAGAATTTCCTAGGCATATAAGTGTCCTGGATATATATAAAGGTTCCTTGCAGCAAGTGCTTAATCTATGACCTATCTAATGCTCCAGAAACAGCAGAAATTACCAAAAGAGACTGTCACTACAGGTTACTTTGGCTGTAAGTGGTACTTTCACATTTACCATGGCACAAGCTTTCTCCCAGATCGTTGGTGTGCGTGTTTGCTCTTGTCAGGTGAAGAATTTACAAAACCAAGTTAATTCTACATGTTCACCCACTGTCTCTAGCCAGAACAGCCTAATTATCAGCCTGTCTCTGCTGTGCCTTGACTGTGGTGTATAGAGCCCTGAACTAGCAGAGATGCAACTCAGTAAATCCACATGGTGCAGATCAGCTCCATGGCTGACCTGACAAGCCCCTCTTTGCAGCTCTCTTTGTTAGCCTGAATGCACTACTGCACAAATGTGGCTTAGCCTGCAGTCAGCCCCAAGCTGATTCACATCAAGACAGCTCAGGGAGCTCGGCACCATGCACCCACTGCTTCTAGTTCTGATTATCACTATCAGCCCTGTATCAGTCGCCTTCGTGATGTACGCAGACTTATATGCCTCTTTGGAAGCTCACTTAGACAATTCACCATTGAAAAGCTTTGTTTTCTCATGCAGATATGGCCCAACATTTCTGTTAGGTAAACATTAATACTTCTTGGAAATGCTGGTATTTGAAGAAGTTACCAGTAGTTTCGTTTTAATTACATAAAAGTGATCATTTAATGGCAGGAATTATTATGTAGTATTCATTTGTTTGTATTTTCAGTGCTAATATTTTTACCACTAATCCACTGGCAGCCATTCCTCAAAAAGAGAGAAATTCTTTGATGCAGAACATACAAAAGTAAAATAGCAGCTGTTTGTCAGCATGACTTTAAAGCTGACCTTTAATGTGAATTGAAAGTTAGAATTTCTAGGAATCTTGCACAACAGAAGGTGAAAACTAGAAAGACCTAGTCTTTCTGCATAATTAAAGCACCTATCCCTTTCCAGTCTACATAATATCCATAACTACATGTGAATTATGTGATTCCCAGCTGTTTGTAGAATCTTTTATTATAATTAAGAACAGCACAACAATATTTTTAAGAGCTCAGAGACGTCGCTATGATTCAGACATAGTATGCCAGTTGCCCATCAGAGCTGCTCTATCCTTCCCCCTCCTCAACTGGACATGAGATTGAGAGAAAAAAAAATGAATTATTGCCAATTAATAGCAGAATAGGATAATAAGAAATAAACCCAATTCTTAAAACATCTTCCCCCACCCCTCCTTTCTTCCCGTGCTTAATGTTACTCTTAAGTTCTCTACCTTCTTCTCCCCAGTGATGCAGGGGAACAGGGAATGGGATCTGTGGTCAGTTCATCACACATTGTCTCTGCCACTCCTTCCTCCTCAGGCGAACTCATTATCACACTCTTTTTCTTCTCTAGCATGGAGTCCCTCCCACAAAAGACAGTCCTCCACAAAATTCTTCAGTATGAGTCCTTCCAATAGGCTGCAGTCCTTCATGAACTGCTTCACATGGGTCACTTCCTCAGGGTGCAGTCCTTCAGAACCAGACTGCTCCAGCATGGGTCCCCCACAGGGTCACAAGTTCTACCAGCAAACGTGTTCCAGTGTGGGCTCCTGTCTCCATGAGGCCACAGATCCTGCCAGGATCTTGCTTCAGCACGGAGTCCTCCATTGGCTGCAGATGGATCTTTAGTCCACTGTGAACCTCCATGGGCAGCAGGGTGAAAGCCTGCCCTCACCAGAGCCTTCACCTCAGGCTACAGGGAAGCCTCTGCTATGGTGCCTGGAGCACCTCCTCTTTTCCTTCTTCACTTGGTACTTGCAGCATTGTTCCTCTCACATATTCTCACTCCTCTCTCGAGCTGCAGTTGCACGGGTTTTTTCCCCCTTCTTAACTATGTTCTCCCAGAGGCATTACCACCATCACTGATGGGCTCAGCCTTGCCTAGCAGCAGGTCCATCTTGGAGCCAGCTGGCATTGGCTCTGTTGCACATAGGGGGAAGCTTCCAGCAGCTTCTCACAGAAGCCACCTCTGTAGCATCACCTGATAACAAAACCTGGCCACACAAATCCAATACATCTGCAGGGTCCCATCATCATTATCAGAACTCAGAGGATAACAACTTTTCAGTAAATGTTGTAGTTTTGTAGAATGGTTCCGACATGAATAATTTAAGGAACCATGGCAAGACCTTATTGGTTGCTTCTTATAACATTATAAAGAATAATGGTAGCACAGGCCTTTGTTAAAAGCCTGTATCCATGGAGAGATGACATTTAATATGATTGGAAAGGAATGAGCTGGCATTGGTCCAGCCTGTAAGTGTTCCTGCTTTAGACCCCTACAATTAAAGTGGTTAATGAGAATCATGTTAAACACAAAGTAGTTCATGCCAAAGTTGAGAAAGCACCATCATGCTCCAAATTAATAGGGGGAAAAAGGGACAAATTAATTCATTTGTCCCTTTTTTTTTTTTAGTTATTCCAGGGAAAAGCAAATTTATTCACAATCAGCTTTTGATACATTTCCCTAATTAATGCAATTTGATAAAATGAACAAATTCGTGATGTCATTAGCTGATCAGTGCTTAATGAAGTTGGCTGTATGAAACATTAACTGCAATACTAAATCCATTTCCTTGACTGGGAAATAAACATTTATCATTTCACTACATTTACTCTGGAAGTTCCAATTGTGAGGCTTTATCAGCATAATCATCATGTCCTGAAAAAAATTATCTATTTTGATCAACGTCATCATTAAGCTCAAACTAAGATAGAATTCTACCACTTGGAAGCATGGAAGAAGTTAAATAGACTCTTTGAAAACCTGGGCTTTTTACCAATGATCTGATGGACAACTGTTCAACTATAAATGAAAATGACAGTACTTCTGTTATCAGCTTTGTTCAGCTACTCTTTCTTCCACAGAGATCTGTACACCAAAATGATTTCTGTAATATTCCTGTTTTCACAACAAAAGGCATATAAACTTTTATTGATTATGGAGAATATTTCTAGAAGGTACATTTAAAAGAATGAAGCTTTGATAAGGACATTCACGTGGAAAGGAGTGATAAAAAGTTACCGTTGCCTCCTCTTTGGTTTATGTGTTCAGGTTTTGTTTTTTGTTTTTCTTTAATAGGGACTATGCTATTGAAAATATGGAAAAAATTCAAGCCTGCTGCTTAACATTGTAGCATTTGTTCATGTGAGGCATCCTTACTTATTAAAATCTGATAGGATGTAGTATAAGCAAAGGTTATTTATATAGGAGCTATTGGACTCAGAGGCAAGTTTCTGATGTTTTGGACTTGAAAACTAAACCTTTTGAATTAAAGCAGAAAATTATGCATGTTCCTTCTAAGGAACATGGTGTTATTGTCCACTCAAAAACTCAAGTGCTATATTAGTTACCGAAAGGAAAACATCAGAATACTGGAAATTCTATTCCTAATATTAAGCTATCCTTTACATTTAGCTGAGCAGAAGACATGGGACAAATCCTATTTGGAGCTTTGCAGAAGAAAGGGGAAGAAATATTTCCGAGAACTGGCTCATAAATCATGTTTAAAATTAAATGGCTAGAGAAAAAAGGTACATGGTTATGAGGTTGTTATTGCGCTGATAAATACTTGAATACTTCTGTATCTTAATTTGCTACATTTTCACTGGTGTGAAGCTATAGAATTGCAGATTAATGGTTTAATAAGACATCAATATTAATTTGTTTTCATACAGTGAAATGCTGTGATGAAAGAAATTAGTACTCAGTAACAGATAAAGAAGGAATGAACTGCCAGTGTTTAAGTTATAAGCAAGCTCTTTAAGGCTTTAGAGTGGCAGACTGCAGTTTTATTAATTGGCCTCATTTAAATTATTGTCTCCTCTCAGTTTAATTTTCCTCGCAGTTTAATAATAATATTTCAAGGAAGAGGTCATTAAAACTAAAATTTGAAACTGGATGTTTGGCTTGAACAAATAATTGACGGCAGAAACAGCAGAGTCTGATTATTCAAACATTTGTATATTATTTATGCCAAAAGAATTGAGGCTGTAAGCATCAATTCAAACTTCCTGTATAAATTCAATAGGTTTTGGCATCTTGGTAAAATCAAGTATGATATACAAAGTTACTTCCAGGAAGTAATCTGTATATCAGAACTTACAGCCTCTCTATGTAATTCAGTTTGTCAATGACACTTCTTTCATATTTGTGTATTGACTTGTAATGAAAAAAATTATTTTTAGGCAATTTAAATCTTAAAATTAAAGTTCAGTTTGCCACGTAAACTTCTTGAATGCTAAGTGAGTCATATAAGAGGGGGAAATATCTTTCTATCACCTCATAACGTCTAGTTGATTAAAAAATATCTAGGTAATTTTTGGTTTCTTAACATCAAAAAGTGAAACCAGTGGAAATTTTCAAATACTAGATCACCTAATTCTGAAAGTGATTATAACATCACTTTTCAGTATTTCAATTTCAAATAAAATTTAAAGAAAAATCTCTTGCTGTAAACTGGTAACATCTTCCACATTTTCTAATCTGAAAAAAAGCTTGTATTATTCTCTGGAAAAAAACTTTTTATTCTCTGGTAAAAGAGAAATTCCAGTAACCACTGCCACAAATTCAGACTAGGATCAAAGTCTGGAAGTCTGTTTTCCCTGACAGTGACTTCTCACAACTCATTGAGTTGTGTAACACTTCTCTCAACAGAGTGTTTGTAACTGTAGAAAAACCCGCAGTATCAGTCACAACACAGTTTTTCTGTCATTTAAATATACTCTTTGAAAAATAAGTGTTTTTACAGTTCTAGTAGTTTGTTTCATCTAGTTGTAGCTAGGCAACTAGCATTTTGACAAGATTCTACTGTCACTGTTAATGTCTCCAAATATATGTTTTCCAAAACAATAATTACAATTTAACAGTAGTAAAACAACATGGCAACTATCATGGGACACAGTCTTTCAGGTCTTCATGCTACAAATTAAGCCAGTGCTAATTATATTACTATTGCCAGAAGCAGCCAATCACTTTTCTTACATAAAATCAAATGTTGAACTATGTAGTTTTAAGATAACAAATTTAACAGTTATTTGCATAATGTGTAATGAATTATATAAAGTTTTCATGGTACTCCTTCTGAAGTAATTTTAATTACAGTAATCCTTGATATCTGTCCATTTTATGTTTATAAAGTCAGCAGTAAAACATGGCTTGCTCCTATTCTTTGTACAAAGGTGGGATCTTCACCACACATTTTCATGACACCCACTATGCTGCAATAAGCTATCGCAAGTAGCCCCATTAATTTTTGCGAAAAGGCCTCTCCTAATATGTAGTATAGTCACATTTTAAAGCATTCAATCTGTGTTCATTCCTTCTATATGAAAGTAAGGTCTGTTGTCTAGAACCATCGGTCTGTTATCATTCCAGTGCAGACTGCTATACAAGATATGTAAAGTGAGGGACTAATCCAGCAAACAACAGTCAAACTTCACTCAGATTCTGCTCAGTGAAACCTGAGAGGAGCTGAATATTTTGCATATGTGGTTCATCTATATTGTCATTAATAAGATTATTGAGCTAAAAAGGCCATTATCACAGAGCTGCAGGTTATCATGAGCTTAACTTGAAGCATATGATTAAATTCCAGTGACTTCAAAGCACATAACAGCACAAAAAGAATCACTATCATGTTTAACTTCTATTACACTTTTTAAGGAAAAAAACTTGCAAGTTTCCATATTGATGATAAAATTTTTAATCTCTTGACAAGGACAAAAAACCCCAAGTACATTTGTTTTATCAGGCATGTGATATCTATTTTGAATAGTTTAGCTTTAAAGTTTTACAGAAAATCTTCTACAGTTCTGTATCTTTGAATATGATTTAAAAAAAAAAACCAAAAGTTGTATCACAGCTTTATGTAGTATTATTTCCAGAACTCCAAATAAAATATTACTGAAATAATTGTAGAATGCCAATAAGTTTACTCCTGAATTCCAACCCTTATGTCTGCCTCTAAATTCCTAGTGAATGTTTTGTCTTTACTAATTGCACTTATATTTCATGGAATAATATTAAATTGCAATGTGCCCAAATACCTTTGAAAATATTCTTTGCTAATATACAAATAACCAATTGAAAATGTCTAATTTATGACATTTCAATTTGTGACTTTGTTCTTCCTTCAGCCTGAAAAATTGATTTTATATTCTCTTCTGCTTTTCCTTGCTTTGCAAGGAAACATTGTTTCCTAATATTTCTCATTCAGAATATAGCAGCATAATATGGGAAATGGGGAACACACATCTTTCATTGATTTACTTTTAATTAGATGTTTAAGGATAGCTGTTGCTTCTCTGTCTCCCTGTTTTCACCTTTCTCTTTCATTAATAAAGAAGAAAATAAAGAGAAATCTTAACCTTTTTATTAAATTTTTTAGGCTAACAAGCCAGATTAAAATAAAGCTGACATTTGAAATTTAAAAGAGTATTTTCGTTTCTTTTTCAAAATGTCATTTCTGTATGAAAGTTATATAAATGAAATTATATTACGTAAAAAATCTGAATAAGATTAGTATTAAAAACATACATGCAAGAAAAGTGTTCCTGTGGCACAGAGTGAAATAGTGCATTTTTAAACCATGAATATACTGTTCAGTCTTCTGTTATTGTGGCAATAGAGACTCATATCAGACTGGAGTATGAATTGAATTAAACCTGCATTATCATTAATAGTGATAATTCTGTCATGATGAACTCAGTTTGGCCACAGTTATACCCAAATGCATCAAGTGCACCCTCCAGCTGTCTGAAAAATCAGGGAGATGGAGACCAAAATGAAAGCAGCAGTAGAGGAGAGAACTGCCCTAGTAAGAAGCCATCACGACTTCAACGTTTCTTTGCCCTTCTGTGCTTCTGGGCAACTGGCATGATACTTTTACAACTTCCATTAGTAAAATACTTAAAAAGAGACAGGAAAGATTTTATGAAAAAGAAAGTCTGCTGCTGAGAGAAGTAGAATAACTGAGACATCAGTATCACTTTACACATAAATAGTTATGGGAGGTTTTTGCAAATAATACTCCTGTAAACCTATAAAACACGTACTTGATGTTCAGAGATGTGCTCACCTAAACTTGCCCAAGCTAACTCTTAGGTGTTTGATCTGAGATAAGCAGGTGGATTCCCTCTGTTAATGAAAAGCAATAAGCCTGTGTCAGTGGACAGTGCAAACCATACAAGATGTGCAAGGAATGTTGCTGTCGATGATATCTGCATTATCTGAAAAAAAAAATTAGTAACTGATTTGTAACAGATGCTTAACCTTTCAGAGGTGAAGTGAGATGTATCCTACTCATATTGAGACTATTACATCAACATATTAACAACAGTTGAAATCCTAGAAAAATATAAAATTGATTGTTATAAATTCTATGTATCTATGACTGAGTTCAATGAAAGACTGATTTCTCTGTTTCTATTGACATTTCTAGAGTTAAGCAGCTGAGTGTATAATGAAATAATTTGCTGCATTGGGATCTTGATATTTTTTTCTTTCTTTCTTTCAAGAAGTCAGGTAAAGCAAAATATAATCATAGAATCATAGAATGGTATGGGTTGGAAGGCACTTTAGAGAACATCTAGCTCCCATCCCCTGCCATGGGCAGGGACACCTTTCACTAGACCAGGTTGCTTAAGAGTTCCATCCATCGTGGCCTTGAACATTTCCAGGGATGGGCCATTCACAGCTTCTCTGGGCAACCCATTCCATTGCCTTATCATCCTCACAGAAAAGAATTTCTTCCTAACATCTAATCTAAACCTACCCTCGGTTTGAAACCATTCCCCCTTGTCCTTTTACTCCATGGCCTTATAAATAGTCTCTCTCTATCTTTCTTGTATGGTCCCTTCAGGTGCTGGAAGGTTGCAATTAGGTCACCTCAAAGCCTTCTCTGGGTTGCAAGTGCATATTGTTGAGTCATGTCCAGCCTCTCATCCACCAGCAACCCCAAGTCCTTCTCAGCAGGGTTCTTCTCGATCTGTTCATCCTCCAGTCTGTATTGATACAGGGGATTTCTCTGAAAAAGGCATAGTTCTTAGGGACACTACGTGAAATATAGCAAGAAATCTCGTTTCCAAAATACCTGGTTTATATTATAAGTTCATTTTACAATTGCAGGCTGTGAGGTATACTGAAGACTAATATTGTATCACTACATTTTAAATGTATAACCAAGGCGTGGAGCTCCATACACATACACATACACACAAGTTTGCATGTGTTTTCTACATGTTGGATTAAAAGAGTATGTTCTTGTGCCCCTGAAGCCTATCTCACCATTAAACAGCCACAACTGTTGTTTAATTCACCACAGACATAGCCGTTAAAAACAAACATTTAGATGTGAAAACAGCTTGGTGGCCTGCACAGTGCTAGTGAGACGAGCATGGGGGGGGTAGCTGCAGAATGTGTTGTGACTCTTTGAAATACAGCTATTTGTAAGTTTTGCTGTGAAAACATCAGTTAACTTGAAAAAAGAAAATAAAGTCATACTCCTGCTCTGACCTAGCATTATCTGTTGAAGTTTTATTTTCCCTTACACATTATAGGAAACACTCTAAGAAATAATAACTCTTTACTTGGAGTTCAGCCAAAGTACTAGCTGCCCAAAAGAGACTTGTTGAAAATAGGTAACACTTAAACTCTTTACACAGTTGCTTCTATTGCTTCATTGGCAAGCTTAATGTGTAGCACAGGAGCTCTCAGCTCTGTTTGTTTTTACCAGCTACATCTGGAGTAAACTAAACACATAGTTTAGATTTCAGTCCTTCTTCAGTCTAGATTTCAGTGGTTACTCCACACTGCCCTAGTAGATAGATGATCTTTGCAGATTTACCATCTGTAGAAGCTCGTAAATCATTCTAAGCTCAGTGTTTACTTAACATTATTACTGTCACATGGCACTATGAGGGAATTTTTTTTGGGAGCTAAGAATAACTTGTTATCAGATATTGTTGGAGTTATTATTGTTTGGATGGAGGATAATAAAGTTATAAAATTGGAAACAGATTTATTGCATATGTTACTGTAATTTTATCTCTTCTTTGAGGAAAAAACACCCACTTAATTATTTCATAGATATACGATGATATTATTATCATTATCATTATCATTATTATTTTATTATTCCTGGAGACTTTAAATTGTTTCTGTGACAAAACAGTGTCCTAAGAACCCTGATGATTAAACTGGAGATAAAAGTTTCACATTTTTAATGGAATTTCGAAAAATTTAATGAAAATTTTTCTAGTTAAAGGATGGAATTAAACTTACATGATGATTAGAACCCTGACAGTTTTTTTTTTAAATCTTTTAGTTATAGAGAGGAAAAAATGACTGATGTAAAAAGGCAAACTGACAGGATACTCTTTTAAAGTTAAGCACATAGGCTAATACAGAAAGAGAGAATTTTAAACACTGAAAATTAAATAATCAGAATCAAAATCCAGGAGATATTTGTACACAATAATAAATAGCTGTAAATAGCACCTTCTAGAAAATGTAAATATTTTAGACTTTTAAATATATAATTATTTAGAAATGTTTATATTTTTTTATTATTCAAGAACAGCAGACAATGTCTTAGAGCAACTAAGCCTGAAATCAGCTGTCTCTGTGCCTTTATCTGAGTCAAAGTACACTTTATGAAAAGAGGCAACCTGACTATTTCTTCCTATTCATGTCCAAACCTCCTTTTATTTCATGTTTCCTCAAAAGAGTGGTTAAAACCAATCAGACTTTGCTAGATGGATCTTATTTACTTGTGTCTTCCCAGAGGGCTACTCTGGACGGATTTTCTGGACTGTATCTCAGCAATCTGTCACAAGAGTAAGTGCTGGTGACCACATCTATTCACACAATTCTGGTGAACGTTTGTACCACAATATCTCATTTGTTTAGTTACACAGTAATTCAAAGGCTCATCCAAGAAGAAGGAATTCCAGATTCTTTTTTTTTTCTCCTGGTATGAAGGGACTGAAATACAGCTCACACTCTGCTTTTACCTTAAGAACACTACCTGATAACCTCTACCGCTAGTTAGGCGCTGCTAGTGCGTTCCAGAAAGACAAAACCAGACTGAAATTTGAGTGGGCAAGCACACAAGAAGGAAGTACACAAACCCACAAGCTGTTTATTGGAGTTTGTGCCAACACCATCAAGTGCTTAGAAGTAGCAAGATAATTATTTAAAGATAGCTCAGATGAGGGGGTTGAGTGCACTGTCAGTCGCTTTGCAGATGACACTAAATTGGGTGGGAGTGTTGAGCTGCTAGAGAATAGAAAGGCTCTGCAGAGGGGTCTGGACAGGCTGGAGAGATGGGCTGAGGCCAATGGTATGAGGTTCAGCAAGGCCAAGTGTTGGGTCCTGCACTTGGGTCACAACAACTCCATGCAGCGTTGCAGGCTGGAGGCAGAGTGGTGAGAAACCGGGCTGGTAGAAAAGGACCTGGGGTCTTGGTCCACAACCGACTGAACATGAGCCAGTAGTGTGCCCAGGGAGTCAGGAAGCCCAGTGGCACCCTGGCTTGTATGAGAAATAGTGTGGCCAACAGGACCAGGGCAGTGTTTGTCCCCCTATACACAGCACTGTGAGGCCACACTTTGAGTGCTGTGTCCAGTTCTGGGCCCCTCACTACAGGAAAGACATTGAGGGGCTGGAGCGTGTCCAGAGAAGGGCAACAGAGCTTGTGAAGGGTTTGGAGCAAAAGTAGTATGAGGAGTGCCTGAGGGAGCTGGGGTTGTTTAATCTGGAGGAAAGGGATTGAGGGGAGACCTTGTAGCTCTGTACAACTACTGAAAGGAGGTTGTAGCAGGATGGGGCTCAGCCTTTTCTCCCAGGCAGCTAGTGACAGGACAAGATAAAATGGCCTCAAGCTGTTCCAGGAAAGTTTCAGGTTGGACGTAGGAAGAATTTCTTCACCAAAACAGTAATTAAGCATTGGAATGGGCTGCCTAGGGAAGTGGCTGAGTTGCCATCCCTGGAAATATTCAAGAAATGACTGGATGTGGCACCTGGTGCTATGGTGTAGTTTGGTGACTGTGCTTGGAAAAGGATGGACTTGATGATCTGGAAGGTCTGTTTCCAAAAGTAATGATTCTATGATAAGTTAAATGTAAAAATAGAATACAACAAGTCACAATATATATTGATTAAAAACTAACATTAAATCCTTTCCAAACAGATCAAAAAGAGGAAGCTTGCCAGGCAATATATAGAACCAATGGTGATCGAAGTGCAAATGAGTGTTATAGAAGAGAAAGTTGTAGCAGAAAAGTTAATTATTTTTTTTTCTTCTATATTCACAGTGGAGGACCAAAAGGAGGTACTCTGGCCAGAAGCCCTGTTTGTGAACAATGTACTGGAGGATATACCTCAAACTGAAGTGTCATTCGAAAATATTCTAGAATAAACCAGTGAAATGAAGAGTGAACTTGACAGACCCAGATGGTATTCTTCGAAGTATAAAATTGCTGACCTATTTAATATGTGTGATGGTTTCACTCTAGGCCTGGTATGTGTGCTATCTGTTAAAATTGCTTCATCAGAGTTGGGACAGAGGGTGTCAAACATAAAGGCAATTAAAAAACAAATTTCTAAAATAAATCCTCCAAAACTACAAATAAGAAATTTAATTTCTATGCTGGAAAAAATGGTGGAAAGTTTAATAGGAGACAGACTGTGGATATACATACACACACAATCACAGTAACATATGGCATTCTGGGGAAGAACCAACCAATGGCTTTTGATTGCAAATCTACTAGAATTCTTTAAAGAACTAATTCCCAAGAACTAGAACCATCAAGTTTCTACAGGCTATTGCAATCTCCATAAAGCTTTTGAAAAAGCTTTTACCAAAAACTCTGAAAAAAATCTGAGCTGGCATGGAATAAAAGGGACATTCATCAGAACTATAAATAACCATTTAAAAGATTAGAATTAAAAAATAGGAATAAGTTGTAGGTAAGTGCAACTGACTAAAGTGATAATTAGAATCCTATAGGAATTAATGCTAGGATGAGCTATTCAATTTATTAATTAATGATTTTTAAAAGAATCTGAATGAGGTGACAAAACTTTCTAACAATACTAAGTTATTTGAGGTCATAAAGATGAATATTGACCCCAAAAAAGTCAGAAATTAATCATTGGATGCCAAGTGTCCGAGAAAGAAAATAGCAAGTGTAATTCTGTGTTTATTAAAAGGAAATTGTTTTTATGAGGAAAACCTACTCTAATTTCAAATATACAAGAATAGGATCTTAATTATGAAAAAGGCTTGGGATGTTACATCAATAATTTTTATGCAAACATCAGCTCAGTGCTAAGTAATTGTCGATGAAACAAGCAAACTGTAATAAAATATTAGGAAATAAATGCCTGACAGAATAAGGAACATCATTACACTTTTACACAGTCCAGAGCAAGCCCATGTCTTGATTACTTTTCTGTGAGGCAATTTCAAAAATTATATGGTTTAACTTCAGAAAATGCAGAGAAGAGTGAATGAATTTTTATATGAGGAAAAATAAGTAGACAAAGATTCTTCAGCTTGGAGAAGACATTAAAGAGGTCTTTAAGAGCATGGAATAACCTGGAGAAAGCAAATAGAGAACAATTACATCCTGAAACTTATATTATGAGAACTACTGGAAATTAAATGAAATTATGAGGTAGCAGGTTTAAAACAAAGGAAGGAGGTGTATTTTCATGGCATGTATTAATACACATTTGAAGTAATTCCTATCAGTTGTTGTAAATGCCAAAATTTTACAGAGTTAAAAAGTATTTTTACTAATTCGCAAAAGTGAAATTCATAAAAGGTCACTTAACGCAAAGTTATAACAACCAGTTCAGAGTTTAATTCCAAAGAAATCACACTATATGCATGTTGTAATCTTTTTCATATCCTTCTTTAGATATCTTTACAGGTCTCAGTTCTGGTTGGTTACTGATTTTATGCAGCACAGCTGTTTCTACTTTGTACTTCTCATATTTTTTGATAATCAGAAACTCTTTCTTACTTACATATTACATAAAGTTGATGAGAAGATGAAAGCATTAAAAATAAACAAAACCAAAAACAAACAAAAACACCCACCACAAAACAAAACCGGAAAATAAGTTGAGTAGAACAAAAAATAAAATTAAGACCAGTACCTCAAGTTTGCTTATAAATGCTTTCTAAAATAACCACTTTTACAATGCATTCTGAGTTGCCATAGCTTCTAAAGAGCTGAAAACAGTGCAATCACTTCAACATTTCAAAGAGGTCTCTCTAAATTTAGATACTGTTAAAATATATTTCATTTCCCCCTCAGTAGATTTCTTTTCATGTTCACAAGTTTCATGAGCAATGTTCAAATAGTTATTGAAGTTCTTTTGATTTTGCTACTCCATTTTTTCACTCTCTTTTTCGATATTACCCTTAAAATTGCTAGATAATTTTTGAGTCATTGTGTAAGTATAGCTTCCACACAGCTCTTAGGAAACAACAGATTAAGAATACACTCTTCTAAGCAGGGAAACAAAATGCACTGTTCTCTAGATACACTGAATTTATAACATCTTCAACACTGAGTTTTATACTTGTTTTTTTCTTTCTAACAACAAATTTTTTGTCTCTAAAAACCAATCAAGGCTTTGTAGGAGTTTGAACTAGGTCTCCTGGAGCAGAGCTGAAGTCATATCAATGTCTCTATCCACATCTGATTGAAGAAAATGCAGCTTCAGTTCGTAGCTCATTGCTTTTACACCTGTCTGCATCAGATTTCACTTGTACCTGGATATGACATTGGCTGAACTAACATCCTCTCTTCAGTTCACTTCTTGCTACTTAATGTCAAATACTATTATTACAAAAGTACCAACTGGAGGCTGGAGGAAAGGTTGACTTGGTTTCCAAACAAAGATTTCAGGTCACAGGAGAGAGATACAAATTCTGCATACCTAGTGTATTTTGACATGAAAAGACAGGTGTTATGAGCAGTTAAGTCCATCTATTCATGTCAAGAGTTAATTAATTTAATTCTCTGTTTCATGACATTCATGGGACAGAAATTTCCTAAGCATTTTGAGATGTGTTGGTAAGAGAAATAAAACTCATACTGCCTAACATGACAGATTCCACTGTTCCTTTGGCAATTTTGAGGTCTTATCTAGAATTTATTGCAATAGAAAGAGTGAATTCTATTTTTAAAATGCATTATGCTGACACAATCATTAATAATAGCACTATGTCCTCATGTGTCCAGGCATGAATAGGTAGAAATTCTCCATTTCTTTTCTAGTCAGCTTCTGTATGTAGCAGAATACTATAATTTATTTGGTGTGTATAACAACATGCTTTTTAACTACTTTTCACTGAAAGGTCATCAGCTCTCTGTCACTCAGAATTTCTCCATACTGTGGAAGGTGCCTGATTTAGTTCATGTTTGTAAAGAGCTGTGAAAATGAAGAATGCTTTAGATATGCTACTTTGATCAATAATACCTCTATTTCACCAGAATCTTCAATTCTAATTTACAGGAGCCCTACAGCATAGGTGTTCATATAAACAAGGCACTGAGATAACCTGCATAGGCAGAAATGGCATTTTTGCTAGATGTGTATTTTAGCAGAATTTTAGTAATTTTGTAGTGATTAAGATTTAGGATGGAGTTCAGTCCACCTAATTTGGACATTTCTTTGCCAAGGGGCACAACCGGTAGTTCATTCCTCTTAATGTAAGTACTTAATGTCTCTACTCGGAGTAGAAAGAAAAGATTGCTAAAGATTCAATTTTCTTCTGAATATTGGTCTTTAACCAGAAAATTAGAAACTGTGAGGATAGTGGAATCCAGTGCAGCAGAGCTGATCTGAAGACATCCATACACTAGTGCTGTATTGGTCCTTTGAGCCTTTTATTTGCATTAAATGTGGGGGTTTTAATTAGACCAATTAGACTTTTATTGGCTCATAAACAGAAACTGTCATTAATTCCTAAGTACATTTAGGACATAGTCTAGTTTACAGTCAGACTAAAAGATTTCTCCTAACAGTAATCAGGCTTCTCCAGGGACCTTCATAAATGCTAAGGATTAAGGACACCTAACTCTGGATTAATAAGGAGGTCAAGGCAGGAGATGTCTTCCTGAACGGGTACTTCTGAACAAGCATATAGTAGTTATGCTTATAACAAGTATATAGTGTAATTAAGTCTAGTCTTATACAATGTTGTTAATTAATTAAGGAGGTACCTAATTAATTTTGTATAAGGTGTTAGGAAAACAGATTAGATTGTCATGTAGCTACTAGACATCTAAATCCCAGTTTAGGGAAGATTTTGTTAGATTATATTCTTTTTTAGGTGTGCATACTGTTCTTTGCTTAATCAATTGAGCAGTTTTGTGTATTGATTAGGTGAATTTATGTGCCTAAATTTCATTTTAGACTAATTCTGGGTGTGATTGTCAATATATTGAAATTGGAAGAGTGAGTAGCTTTACAAGATTTTTGGATTCATACATGAAACAGGTTTAAACTGGGAGCTCAATGAAAGAAGAAGTTTAGGGCACCTGAGAGGAATTCAGAAAAAGTCTGTTGTACTGATACCCCAATACCCTGCACCCACTGGTGCAGCCTGAGGAACATTGGAAATCAGTCATATAGGAGCCAGGGCAAGAGTTGTCAGTGACACAAATACGGGAAGGTGAGCAAGAGGCTGTTTGGTGGAACTAAAGAGTACTGCATGTCATAAAGCTGCACATCAATGTTTAAACTTTTGCCTTGTTGTGAAATATTTTCCACTGTTGCAAAAAAAGATGCAGACCATGTGGGATGACATTAAAAGAACTACAGCTTGTCAGACCTGTGAAGTCTGCTCTACCCAGAGATGGAAAAGCTCCAGCTGGAGTGTATTTCAGGGAAGGAGTTGAACCCTCTGAAAAGAGTATTGAGTAGAGTACTGACTATGACAAGAGGTCTAGAAAATAAAACTTTTAAGAAAAAAATAGGAATTATGTAGATAAAATTTAAAAAAATTGACCATCTAATTCTTTTTATATATATATATATTTTCATAAAGCTATGGGCACACATTTTTTCACATACTTGGGAATTGGGGTATTGAGGAAGAAAGCATTCTCTTTTGCATACTGGTGGTGCAATGGGCTTAATTTGCATTAAGAGAGGCTGATATTCAATTTTAGGAGAAAATTTTAATATCAATATTGAAACACTGAAGCAGTGAGGAAAGTGAAGTGTTTCCAATACTGGAAGTCTTTAAGAACAGATTAAAAAAACATCTGGTGAGAATGATGTAAATGTAACCAATCCTGCCTAGATGTCAATACTGCCCAGACACCCAGTTGCTTTTAACTACAGGTAATGAGTGTCTGCTTTTCGGCAGTTTGTTTCATGGATTTTTAAAAGATTTGAGAAAGCCTAATGAAAGAGAAATTAACTCTGTGTGCTTAAGTGTCTTAGAAAAGAATCATATTGAGAAGATACAGGGTGGGATTTAAGTAAGACTGATTTATATGACACCAAGGTGAATGGTATGGTTCACACATCTGCAGGACAGGATCCCATCCAGAGGGACCTGGACAAACTCAAGAAATGAGACCATGGGAACGTCATCAGGTTTAATAAGACAAAGTGCAGGGTCCTGCACCTGGATTGGGGTAACCCCTGGTATTGATACAGGTTGGGGGATGAACAGATTGAGAGAAGCCCTGCAGAGAAGCACTTGGGGGTGCTGGTGGATGAGAGGCTGGACATGACCCAGCAATGTGCACTTGCAGCCCAGAAAGCCAAACGTGTCCTGGACCGCATGAAAAGCAGTGTGGGCAGCAAGATGAGGGAGGTGATTCTGCCCCTCTGCTCTGCTTTGGTGAGACCCCACATGGAACACTGCATCCACGTCTGGAGTCCCCAACACAGGAAGGGCATCAACCTGTTGAAGCAAGTCCAGAGGAAAGTCACCAAGTAGATTAGAGGAATGGAGAACCTCTCGTATGAGGAAAGGCTGAGGGAATTGGGATTTTTCAGCCTGGAAAAGAGAAGGCTTTGAGGTGACCTAATTGCAACCTTCCAGCACCTGAAGGGACCATACAAGAAAGATAGAGAGAGACTATTTATAAGGCCATGGAGTAAAAGGACAAGGGGGAATGGTTTCAAACCAAGGGTAGGTTTAGATTAGATGTTAGGAAGAAATTCTTTTCTGTGAGGATGATGAGGCAATGGAATGGGTTGCCCAGGGAAGCTGTGAATGGCCCATCCCTGGAAATGTTCAAGGCCACGTTGGATGGAACTCTAAGCAACCTGGTCTAGTGAAAGGTGTCCCTGCCCATGGCAGGGGATGGGAGATAGATGTTCCTTAAAGTCCCTTCCAACCATTCTATGATTCTATGATTATATTTTGCTTTACCTGACTTCTTGAAAGAAAGAAAAAAATATCAAGATCCCAATGCAGCAAATTATTTCATTATACACTCAGTTGCTTAATTGTAGAAATGTCAACAGACACAGATTCTGTTTTCAGTCTTTCATTGAACTTGGTCATAGGCAGGGGATGGGATCTAGAGGATCTTTAAGGTCCCTTCCAACCCAAACTGTTCTATGACCCTATGATTCTTAATAGTTATTTAATAAAGAAGTATGTTGGTGGTCAACCAACTCTAGCAGAAAAAAGGCTGTT
Source organism: Lepidothrix coronata (assembly GCF_001604755.1). Classification (NCBI taxonomy): domain Eukaryota; kingdom Metazoa; phylum Chordata; class Aves; order Passeriformes; family Pipridae; genus Lepidothrix; species Lepidothrix coronata. Next base: position 3,614,914 of record NW_016690225.1, read on the forward strand.
TTTTGTCACCAGTAGATCCTACACAGGTCATTGAAATTTTCATATTTCTTTCAAAGCCTCATTCAGGAGGTTTCCTCTTATCTGTCTGACTTATTCTTTTATTGTTTCAACATATTTGGTTACATTTTCAAATACCAAACCCATGCAGAACATATCTGTGGAGGACGGTTACCTCACCTGAATTTTTTTCAGCCACATTCAACACTGTGATAGGGATGTGTTGAAGGGAGTGGTCTTGTTCCAGGAAACTTGGAAAAAGAATATAGAGATTGATGGATAGTTTTGGAGAAAGACACATGTATGGAATCGGTATTTGTTAGCAGTCTTGGAAGAAGAGTAGGAATTGAGATTCAAGGAGAGAAATTGGAAACCTGAGTCCATGCAATTTCTGATCTTCTCTTGCTGATTTTGGTCACTTCCTGTTGGTTTTAAAATGGGCACATGTTGTTAAACTGTTTGAGAGGTTTTATGACCTGAATGAAATGTCTTTGAGGTTGTCGAAATTGATATAGAAAAGAAGTAAAAAAAAAAAAAATTATCTTACATTTGTGGCAAGGACTTTTGAATGCTAAAATACTTTTGTTTCTACCATTTTAGAGGATATATTACCATAAAAGCTCAACATACATACGTTTAAATAAAAGGAAGGAGAAGGAAGAGCAAATCTAATTTAAGCACAACAGTTTGGATCTTTGCTTGTTTTTTTCTCTATGACTTCTGGACTTGGCGGAATTTTCCATTTTTCATTTTGCTTAACAATATACCTGACAGCAGTGAAACATCAAGTACAGAGTAAATATTCTCTCTGTTCAGTGGTCAGAGATTTTCCGTAGCATCTATCTTTTACAATTATAGCACCACCTCTGCAGGATATGCATCAGCCCATATTCCAACAACATATAAAAAAATATTTTTTCTGTGTATTTGATGTACAGGGAGGTTTTATACAAAGAAATTCTATGTATATTATTTTTGCTGTTTGAAGGGAGTTTTGGTAATGTAGGACATAGAATTTATAGCTCTATTAGAGAAGAATATTTTTGATGGAGAAAAGTGGGGGAAACAGGAAACTGTATATAAATGCCCCACAGAACCTGCATGGGGGTTTTTTTGTGCATAACAGGGCTATCACTCTTTAGTCTCATGAAGTTTGATGGTTCTACTGAGCCTTCAGGTCCAGGAGGCACGGAAATATTAGAAATAAATATATTTGGAACTGAAAATACAAGGTTGTAGTATTTTAGAGAAAAGCCTGGAAATATGATGAAGAAAGCCCCTAACATGTTGTATTTATTTGCTAAACTCTTGTTCTAGTTAACTCTTTTCATATTTACCTAATATGTAAGTAATTTTAAATTTCTTAAGCTGCATAATATATACTAACAGTTCTCCTACTTGCTCTCCAGAAAGTAACATAGATTAGCAGAACAAAGTTGAAGCTATATGACAAAAACTGTGTACAAATTTAATGTTTTAAAGAATTTTAAAAGAAATTAAAAGGTGTAATTCAACTTCATACTTCTAATTTTCATAGTGCTATATTGACTTCCATCCATAAAAGATATCTTTTAATTTTGGCATGAATATAATAACATTTCCTTAAGAGTAAATTCATAAGGTTATAACTCTTCATTTGAAGTAATGTAATTTCTAATGCAACTTCTTTCAGAAAGGTGTTGAAATGCCTTTTTAGAGAGGGCTCAGACACCCATCTTTGAACAGCATAAAAAAAATCATCCATTCCTTATTTCTCTCACACTAATGTTGTAATCTGTCCTTTTTATTAAAAGGAAAGTTAAATAAAATAAATATTTTCAGTATTAAATGTTTAAACTTTAGTAAAATTCATTGTTCTTTCCATCACTCAGAAAGGAATAACTAGGTCTATTCCTATATCCTTTTATGCCCAAACTGAAATATTAATGGTCTTTGTCAAGAAACCAAAGATAATTCACAGTTGCTGCATGGAAGGTGATTGATGATTTGATTCCCACTGAGATATGCCAGGTTTAGATCCAAGTAGATTTACGGTCTCATAGTTAGATGGTAAAAACCTGTTACACATAATGGTGCTCCTGACCAAAAGCAGGTGCCACTAGCAAAAACATGCAGGTATTCACTTAGCAAGTGTATATTTTCCCATGTGAAATCCTAAACCAAATTTAAGTCCTTGCAAAAGGTTTATATTCAGTTAGAAGAATTGCTGTTGATTTATATGTGTTTTTGTAAAAAGATATTAACTTTCTTTGGGCCAGCACATGCAAGCAAAGTCAAACTAGTATAGTTCTGATTGCATTAACTATAAATTCAACAAAGATAGAAAATTGGGCTGTTTCCCTCTGAATGAAGATTTTGCAGTATTGTGCAAATATGATACCATACTTTCACCGCAAGATCTTAAGCATCCAATTCAAATTGTTCCTCAGCTGTAATTTATAACCTATATATGTATTGCATCAGATGTTATTATTATAACAAAACAAAAGAAAAAAGATCACAAGAAAATTACTATAGAAGCATAGTATTCTTGCAAAGTGGTTTTGACTCAAATGATTTCCATCATGACAAATAATTGGGTCAATAGTATATTTTAAAGGATCTGGACTGTGTCTCATCTAGTCAGCTGCTCCATCCCTAACAATGTCCAGATTTCACAGAAGCTAAATGTGGTATAAAATGATACTCATGGAAGATCTCTCAGAAATCTCATTCAAATTCGTAATAGCTAGACATCTGCTTAACTAACAAGCCTTATTGTGTAGCTTTAGCATAAGCAACTCTTACATGGGCTTTTAATCACCTTTTCAGCTTTTCCTATCACCCTGCTGACAGAGATTGCTGCCTCTGCAGCAGGGCTGGCCAAAGGGTTGTATGTCTGTACTCTTCTAAGATTACTAGGATTGTCCTAATGCAAATTCACCTACACTGGTGATGACAACTTGTGTACTTGTCTGTGAACCCGACACCCAGACCATGCTTCATTCTGCTGACTCTGCTCTATCATGTCTCCAGAAGTTGTTTGAACCCTGGCATGAGGAGTCAGTAATATCATACAGGAAAAATTTCTTCATTCAAATTACATATCAAGTGAAAGACCGCCACTTTTCATCAGTATGCTGAGAAGGACGAAGAGTTTTTGAAAAATATGCATGTCACTGCCTTGCTCCAAGACAGATCAGCATTTCTGGAAGATACAGTTGCATAAATAGGTACAGTTAAAATGAACTTTTGTTTATCCTACAAGTTTCACTGTGCTGACAAGGTTATCTTCCAAGGACAGCAATGTTTTGTAAATTTTTTGACATGAAGCTATGGCAGAAAGACAAGGTTCAGTCTTTTTAGGTATTTAAAAATTGTCTTCTTTTGTAGCTGTAGAGTGAACATGTGTAATCTTCAGTGATTCTCTGAATTATGCCTTTAAACCTTCAGTGATTCTCAGAATTATGCCTTTAAACCTAAATATTAACTGCGTTCAGATTTTACTAGTCTATTTTCTATAATCAAGTACTTAATCATACTGCTTGTAGCAGTGCTCCAGGTTCACACTGGAAAATGCCTGCTGATCGCTGCCTATGTCCTACTTTAAGCAAGTGCTAGAAGAGGAGCAGCTTTCTTTTACTGGTCTGAACAAATCCTCCTCTCACCCTTCCTTACACTCTGTCTCTGTTCATTAACCTCTTCTTCCACTTCAGAGAATTTATTGGAGTCATCATCTCTGATCATAAGTGAACTCTACTCAGTGTTTCACACTATCCTTCCCTCCATGAGATGCTTGTATTCCAGCCACCTGCAGTGTTTGCTGCCTGGGCACAACAGCCTCCTCAGCTGTATCAATTAGAGCACATGTGCCACTTTTGACCTGCTGCTGGTCCTTTCCTGCTCTAATCATCCAGTGGGAAAGATCAGACACAATTTGTGTTGAGGTGTTGGAGTTCTCTATAAATAGGACTTGCTCTTTCCCTCGTCATTGATTTTCAATCAGATGGCATAAAAGCCTAGAATATACCAAAATTTTAATGTTCACAGCAGGAAGTAATGTAAGGAATACATATGGTAAATATCTCAAGCTGTATGTTTTTGTTGGGATGGAGTATGATGTGCTCCTTTTGTGCAATAGTAATGTTAAAACACAACGAGAACACACTTTCCCTTTAGAAAAAAATATATACATTAAGGCAAATAATTCAGGTAAAGATGAAATTGTGGAACTCAAGTGAAGAAAAATCAGTATTAGATGTCCCTGCAGTAGGAGAGGACTAGCAAAATGAAACCTAATTTACAATGGAGAAAACTGGTCTGTAAGGGAAACTACAGAATTTCCCTTGTTTTGGCTCCTGTGAGATCAAGTAAATTTTTCATTGCTTTATTGTATTCTCTGTGAAATAGAATATAAAGGAAATTGTAAGATAATGAGCTTTGTCCCTCTGAAAAGACACACTGAGTTCAGATAATAACTGTAACATTATCTACTGAAGACAGATTTTACAGGTAACTCAAGAGCCATTATTGCCCCACCATGATTAATTAGTTGCCTTGTGTAAGTCAAGACTTACTAAAGTACAATTTGAACCAATCTAATTTATGTGAATCATGTATGTTTGTCCTTTTACAGGTTAGGATAAAATAAAATGTCCAGAATACAAAAAGACATGTCACATTGTAATGTAGTCACAAAAGGTGTAGTTTCATGATAAACCTGTCTCAGGCCAGGTTCCCATTCTGTCGTGCTTTGCTCTGCCTTCATGATGGGCCAGGTGTGCCCCAGAAGCTACATTACGGACAGTGCTAAGCCAAATGCAAAGCCCAAGCTAATATATTTACTCCTGAAGAAGTCTTAGCCTGCACTTACAGCAGGCAGAGCTAAGTCACTTACTACCTGTCAAATAAGTTTTTTTATAGCTGGGCAGCTTGGGGCAAGGGTAGAGAGAAAAAGTATCCATACTCATAACTGCACACGTTAATAAACACTTCACCCTTTTCTATGAATGACCAAAATTTTCTGGAAGATTTTTGTCTTGCTTTTAAATAAATCTTGTATGTGCTTAAATTAGAAATTATATAATTGATATTTAATAAATTGCTTTAAAAATTTTTATGTCAGGAATAGAATATGTATTTTTCAAGACACAAGGAATTCATTTTGTTATCCTCTTCATCATCTTTAAATTTTCTAAAAAGTCATGCAGTTCTATGCCAATGACCTTCAGATGTTTTGTAATTTCCAGTACAGTTAGATCAAAGAAAGTACTCTGGTGTTTCTAAGTAAGAAACAGAATACTGGGATATGTGTGCAATCCCACTCCTCTCCTGCAGTGACGTCCAGAAATTAGGTAGGTTCATCTGGCAAATTCCAATGTTTTCATTCCTTACATCTTATTCTTGAAAGAAAGGAATCACTGTTTTGACTCTTTATTTTTAAGAACAGTGTTGGGACAAAAAGCTACTGTTTGTTTCGAGGAGCAAACATGGAAAATAATTACTTTTATATAATGTGTTCTTTAGTTTAAATACATCTTATCCTAAACCTAAAGGGAAAACTTCTCTGATCTGGGAAGCATCCTAATTGCTAGGGTTCAGAGCAAGCTGAAAGGACAATCTCTTGTTCCTTTCTTCCACTGCTGTTGTCCAGAAATTAATCACGAGATTCATAGGGAGAAGAGAGTGTGAGATAGAAAACTCTGAGAATAAATTAAAGGCTGACATCACAACATAGAGGGGAGGAAGTCTTTGGGTTTTTCTCGTAGTTTCAGGCTTGTACATGAATTTTTTATTCAGTTGGTATTGGGGGTAGGGGGGAAAGATAGGACATAGGATATCCTCTCTCCTTACTCTAGGCCTGTACTCAAATCACCAGGAAGCTCATGGGGGAAATGTATCTTAACAAGCCTCTAGTTGAAACCTTCAGTTTCTTGGGCATATGTGCTAGTTATCAGGATACTTTTCTAAGAGGTCTGCTTCAAAAAGAAAAATCCTAAGGAATCATGCATGATTTAAGTGATCATCCCTCTCGTCATTTGCCAATTCTTCTGCAACCGTATGAATCTCAGGATCTTCAGGGAATCAAGGCAGGACATGGAACGAAACAGAGCTGGGATGGATCTGAGATGGAGCCTAGATGCTTGAGCAGAGACAGCTCTTGAACTGCAAAGGGAGAGTGCTCCTGCACAACCCTTCAGGCCTGCATGGATCCAGAAGGCTGTGCCAGGGGAGGTTTAGGTTAGACATTAGGAAGAATTTCTTCACTGAAAGGGTGATTAGACATTGGAATGAGCTTCCCAGGGAGCTGGTGGAGTCACCATCCCTGAAGGCTGACACAGACTGAAAAAAAGTTATTTAAAAATTATTGCTGGCTCTAAAATACTCGGGGGGGGGGCAAGGGGCAGAGGAGGCTCTGCCAAGGTGGGATGGTGCTCTGCTCCACAACCCCGCCCCCTTGAGAGCCTGTAGTGCAGCTGTCAGTCACTGGCACAATGGGAGCACTGCCCCACACCACACCCCCTGGAGCCCCTAACCCAGACAGAAAGGCTGGAACACTAGAAGCCCCACCTGCTGGGGCGTGCCCACAGGAGTCCAGAGCAAATAAAATCAGCACCACATGGTCTTTGTCTGGTCACTACCCTACTGTTCCTGGACTTCTGGTAGCTGGTTCTACACTGGATCTAAGGCAATGGCTATGATTCTCCCTTTCTCTCTCTCTCTCTTTTTCATTTGCTCACTTCTTCCTCTTCTCCTAATTTCCTTCTCTTGATATTTGAGTAGCTTAAACATAGATGGGTTGGAATTTCTAAGTCAATGCTTTATGAAATGTTTTATGTTAATTGAATGCTTCTTTAAACTTTTGCCAAGTTCCCTTATTTTCCAAAGTTTGCCAGTAAAAGTGTGTTATTTTGACCCCTTAAAAAGCATCATAACATTTTTCCTGTGTGAGGCTTCAAGATATAAAAGAATTGAAGGCCCCTTGTATCTTTTTGATGTAAAACCCCTTCAATGATCTCATGACAAGAAGTCTTACAGAGGTGTTTAAGGAAAGACTGGAAGTGGTACTTAGTGCTATGGTCTAGTTGACATGGTGATATTTGGTCATAGGTCGGACTCAATCTCAGACATTTTCCAGCCTAATCGGTTCTGTGATACTATGGTTCTATGTTTGGGAATTTAACCCTTAGTGTTGAACTGTGGCTAAATTTGGCTTACAAGTCTGACTAAGATTTTTCTGGGATGTCTTTATAGGATTAAGCCTACATGTATGTTGTGGTTTAACCCCAGCCATCAGCCAAGCCTCATGCAGCTGCTTGCTCACTCCCCTACCATCAGGATCAGGGAGAGATTCGGAAAGGTAAAAGATAGAAAAATCATAGGTTGAGATAAAGAGAGTTTAATGGGGAAAGCAAAAGCCTCACACCAAAGCAAAGCACAAAAAGGAATTAATTTACTGCTTCCCATGTGGCCATCTCCAGGAGAGCAGGGCCCCATCACATGTGATGGTTATTTGGGAAGACAAACGACATCACTCCAAATGTCTCCCAATTCTTCCTTCTTCCTCTCATTTTATATACTGACCATAATTTCATATGGTATGGAATATTCTTTTGGTCAGTTTGAGTCACCTGTTCCAACTTTGTCTCCTCCCAACCTCCCATGCACCCCTAGCTTCCTTGCCAGCATGGCAGTATGAAAAGTAGAAAAGGCCTTGACTTGGTGTAAGCCCTGCTCTGCAATAACAAAACATCTCTATATTATCAACCCCATGTTTAGCATAAATCCCAAACATAGCCCCGTACCATCCACTGTGAAGAAAATTAACTCTACCCTGGCCAAATCCAGCACAATATATAGGATCAGCCTGCCTCACTAGGATCATCATCAGAATGGTGAAATTCTGATTTCGCTAAGATTTATCCTAAATCTTAACTAGGACTGAAGTGTAGTGTTTTTTAAATGTAAAGCACATCACCCTTACCACACCAATGTTATGTTAGATATTTGGCCAAGCAATCTCTCAAATGCAAGGGAAAAGGTTTGCTGATTTGCAAGTGTTAGCACTGGTCACTACAAATCTTCATGCTTGGGTCTTCTCATAACTACAAAAATAAAAATTACCTTCTTACTTTTTTCTATGTCCTAGTTTAAACATGGATAAACCAATAATTTGTCTCCACCTTATTCTTATTAAATTAGAAGATCATGTTGCAAGGGTTCAGTTCCTTTCTGACTGAGTATATAACCTACTAATTATGTCAGTTCCTAGCAGCTAAAAAAAGGTGGCAACAGCGTATGCTTGCATTTTAAATTATATTGTCATTCTATAAAAGCAATTATGTTTACTCGCAGAATAGGGGGTATGAATCCCATTCTCTTCACTGTAGAGGTAGGGAATGGAAGTGGCTAATAAAACACTGTAGTACTTTAGTTACACGTGAGAGATATCCTCTACTTCCTTTACACACTTTTGCTGTTGGATGCTACAGTAATAGATAATTCCTGCTGTGCTGATCATTCTAACTTTAAAAAACTAAGAATTTGTTATGAAATAGTTTAAATTGCTTTCCATTTTGTCAAGCTAACTCCAAGAGCTTGGTCTGTATAAATCTGGCTATGAAATAAGAACTTACACAAACAATAATTTTTGGCTTTCTATCCTCAACCATGGTAACTTGACAAAGGCTTTTTTTTTTCTGTTTAAGAATGCCAAAAGTGAACTAGTATGCCACTGTGCTAAGCGTGGTAGAAATCCAGGGAAAAAATACGTGTTCTGTCACAGAGAGTTTGTAATCCAAGTGTAAGGGAAGAGGATGTGCTCTGGCAGGTGGAATTGATGAGGCACAAGCATCTTCTTACACCATCAGTTGAACCAATGAGTGTTATAGCTGGGGAAGTATAGTTCTGCTGTTGAACTAGATTAGAAACATGGACATATTTACATTTAATCTTAACTAAGAGATCTTACTATTCGATTAACTTCTGAGCAAATACCCATCTGGACTGGTTCCAACAGAGCTGGGGGGCTGAGCAGACACTTAATCGTAACAGATTTATAGACTTCATAATACTACATAAAACTGAGAGGAATTAATGGGAGAAAGAAATAGAAAAGACTCTAAAACCTCCAGACTTTTCAGTAAATCTGCATCTCAATCAAGTAAATATTTCCTTTTTTTGTCATGATTAATCAGCATACAACAAACCCAAGAGAGGATAGGATCAATAAGTAATTGGCAAAGTAATAATTAAAAGCAAAGCTTTCCAATGTCCTTCATTTTAAATATTTCATTCTTGTCAGTTGCTGAATCCATTGGGTTCAAGGATGTGCTTCCCACACTCCAAATACTTTAGTTAGTTTGGTAATAATGTACTTGAGTCAGATTCACTGAGGAGGAAGATGAATATACTGTTCTGTGATACTGTGGTGCAAATGCACACAGTAAAAATTGCAAGAACTCTTGATGTTGGCTTTTAAAAAGCCTGGTTTAATTTATCATTAAGTAATCCAGACACACAAAAAAGCAAGAATTAACACACCTTCCCACCCCGGACCTCACCCTCCTCCAAATCTGAAAAGACTTGCAGAAGCAGAATTTATTAGGAGATAGGACAACAGGAAATGTTTCACTTCAAAGTAGAAGGAAGAGAAACTTACAGAGTTTTCATTTAGGAAAAGAGATGAGAATGAATCATCTATTTATGCCTAAGACTTTGTAAGTAATCGTTAAAGATTCCAAGTGTACGCTAACTTATACAGAAGATCATCCATATATGTATAAAGCACAAAAAAGGTGCCATGTCAAATTTTGACATGTATTCAGCTGTTAGATATCAAAAATTTTGAATAGGAATGACAGTTCCTAGGAAATGTTCCTTCCTTTGCTTCTAAAACACTATGTGAATTCTGGCAAGTCTTTTACTTGAAATTATATTATTTTCCAATTTCTAACGTATTATTCACAGGATTATTCAGTATGAGAATTTAGTTCGTGTTTGTATAGCCTTCTGGTATTTTAATGAAAAATGAGGTACTAAAAAGCTAAATATCAGTAATCCCAATAAAAGAAATCACCTCTGGCATGAAAAAAAATACCAGAAGTGTATTTTATTTTAAACATTCACTCAAGTGTTTTTCTGAGTTGATTCTGTAGCATCACATTTATTTTAATATTCTGCATTTTAAGATACTGCTATTTGAATGTTGTGGAAGATATGGAATATGTAGGCAACTACATTAGCATATTCTTCTCAATTTCTTTTCCTGGAAGACATTGAAAATGCCTTTTGGCAAGTAGATAGTCTATGAATTTATTTTAAATAAAATCATAGAATCCTAGAATCAACTGGGTTGCAAAAGACCTCCGAGATCATCAAGTCCGACCCTTGATCCAACATCGCTGTGGTTACTAGACCATGGCACCAAGTACTGCATCCAGTCTCCTCTTAAAAACCTTCCGGGACGGTGAATCCAGCACCTCCCTGGGCAGCCCATTCCAATGTCTGATTACTCTCTCTGTAAAAAATTTCTTCCTCATATCCAACCTAAACCTGCCCTGGAAGAGCTTAAGACCATGCCCTCTTGTCCAACTGCTGGTTGCCTGGAAGAAGAGACCGATGCCCACATGGCTACAACCTCCTTTCAGGTAGTTGTAGAGAGTGATGAGAAGATATGGACTTCAGCAAAGACTTTTTCTGATTAAGGTTTTCCTTTTTTTATTCATATCTCATAAGTATAATTCGGAATTTCATTTCATAGCTTTAATGTGAAGACTTAACCCCAAATAATCCAAATCACCCCACATTCTTCCAGTGCAAAATTTCGGACACATTGCCATGCATTTCATGGTCATTATGTTAGAGCGTCACAGCCTGTCTGGATGAATCCATGGTATGTACAGAATAAAAAGTTAATAAGAACAGAAGAGTTGCTGTTTCTGTTGTTTTATGAAAGTTCTCCCATTTGCTGCAGTACAAAGACATGGATTCAATTTTGTTATATCAAAAGCTCTACAATTCTTTGAAAAATCACACTATGTTTGAGACTAAGAAAAATGAGCTCTTTAGTAAAAATAACAGAAAAATGATATATCACATAGTGTATAATCTCTGCTTGTCACCATGATCTTAAAGGTGAACTTAACTGCTTGCATAAGTTAACATGAAATTTGATTTGCACTAATCAGCCAGAAGCAAAGGGAACGTGAAAAAAAAAAAAAAAGTAGTAATTTCTTGTTATATGGCGTATATTTGCCCACAATACAACAAAAACAACTCAGATCTGCTTAGAGCTAGTTCAAGTAATAAAATTGTTATAATTCCCACTCATTTGAAACAGCCTAATTTTCTGCAGAATAGGTTAAAATCTATTTTAAGGGCAATCTGGAGTGTTCTGGTGGCCCATCTAGTTCTAGGCTGGCTAGTTCAGACTTTACAGAACTTTTTATAGAAATATGGCATGTACTAATGAGACCCTCTTCAGGCATTTCACTTTTTCTCACGTGTGCCTATGATTGACATATATGAAGCAGAGCAAGAATTTTTCAGTTGTACATTGGAGGAGTCTATCTAATGCAAAGATTGATACATTTTAGGAGACCAAATTATTCACTGGTTGCACAGGTCAGTATAAAATGAGCAATATTCACATAAATTCATGAACACAGACTTGATAACCAACATTAATAATGTCTAGATATTTAAGATGTAAATCTAACTGTTGTTCTTCCATTAAATGCAAATGGGTTGGAAACAGATGATTTTTAAGGTCTCTTCCAACACAAACCAATCTATGATTCTAGAAGTGTCTCAGAATTACATTTCTGTAAGTTAGATTGCCAAGACAAGCAAATTAATTATAAGGACAAAATATAAGTTATTCATTTTAAAATGGACTGAATAGAACAAACTCAACATTTCTCTTTAAGAACAAATTATTTGGGATAAAGAGATTGGTGTTGTTCGGGTGGTTTTTTATGCCTATTTCTGCTAAGATTGTCAATAATCCTACAGTAGCAAATATTAAAAGCTAACCAAAAATGAATCACCTCCCAAAATCAATCATTTTAATTTTGCTTCATGTTGAGACTTTCTAAATATTTCTGAAGACTCATCTACCTGACCCACGGCCATATACTAGAGGTCAGGTTCAGCATCAAATTTTACAAAAAAAATGAAAAACTACCAAAGGAAAAGCTGGAGACAACTAGATCTTAACATTACAAAAGTACAGACTTCGTTTCTTTTCAACTTAATCTGAGGTAGAAATGTACACTATCACTCCAGGAGCTGGAGCTCTTTCCAATGTTACGGTGGTACTATTTATCAAAAAAGCATTTCTTTTAAATAACTAATGAGTGTGACTTGATGACTGCCAAGTACAGGACACAGTTATGGTACTGAGTAATACCAAAGCTCAATCTCCTTTGTCTTTCTCCTTTTCCACTGCTACTAAAAAAAAAGGATGCCATTAAGAGAGAAAGACCTCTTAAAAAGATTGTTGAAGTGAATAGTCTGTGAATTAGCCTTAGAGAGCAACTTCAATACCTGTGTCTGTCTAATTCGACTTAAAACAAAAAATGTCAGCCTACTTGCAGCTGGTGGAAGATTAGTTTAAGAAAAAGAAGGGTAAACATTAGGTCTGTGTAGATATTTTTATCATTAATAACTAGTAGGTAGATAAGAGTGGGAAAAATATGGATTTTAGAGAAATTCTTCAATGTGGTTTCTAGCAAAACTGGATTGAAGTCTGTCTTTTCCAATCTTATTCTGGTATTGTTATTTAAAACCGAATTCCATGCTTGACAACACTGGTACATGTTACATAAAAATTAAGCAGGCTCCCGTATCTTTTCATGTATAAAATTAAGCCTGTCTCTTCCTCATATGACAGCAGGTATGTCCTGTCATAAGATTGAGAACAGAAAAATTTAAATCAGTGATTGCCATGTGCCTGCGATTGTTGTGTACCTGCAGCTCCAGACCAGTTTTGCTAGGAATGGCATCCGGGAGGGGAGGGCCAGCACTTTTTTCTGCTGCTAGGGCAGAGAGCCCTGCACCATGGCTTCAGGCTGCATGTGACAGAGCAGGAAGATAGGCTTGGACCCAAAAAGAGATTGAGGGTGCTAAATCTGGCAGCAAGGTCTATGGGTTTGTGCAGCTTATAGCCCCAGAGCTGTAGGTCATTGAAGCAGCACGAAACTCCATGATCCCTAATGTCCCTCATTATTACAGGCAGAGAAATGGTGAAAGGAATAAAGCAACCTACTACAAGGCCACAGAAAAGTGCAGACCCAAACCACAAATGCAGTCATCTCTCCAAAGTCTGTGGTAGTGACCAGACTGTGGACACCACCATGCCGGTTTGTCAATGTAAGTTATTCCATGTCTGGGGCTTAGCAGGTTTACACTCTTCTAAATAGTACTGTCAAGCCCAGCAAGGCAAAAACTCTACTACAGATCTCGCTGTTGAAGATCTCCTCCATACTGATCTATCTGTTCAAGATCTGTTTCAGTTCAACACTGCTTCATGAAGGAAAGTGATAACACCCATTCAGTAAACAGACTGATTTTGAAATGCAGACAATTCTGCCAAAATAATAAAGCAAAGAACAAGCCAGGTTGCTTATTCATCTCTGAAACCTATGGAAAACCACCAATCAGATCCTTAATTTCTAAACCCTCATTGATGCTTCTCAGCACTGTGACAAGGAGCTCACCAGCCTGTCCGTTTTTAACAAGGACCCAGCATTTTCTGATCTGGTTGAACCATCTGCTTACAGGTTCAGTCAAGGGCAAGAGGATAGACGTCTGAGACATCAATAGTGAACTGATATTTAAGGGGAAAATATTGTATGAAGTGGAAACCATTCACGCAACATAAGAAATTTTATACAGTCGGTTCCATTCACAGACCTGCAGCATTCACAGTTTGTCTCCCAAATCCTTGTCAAGATATTTTCAAATGGGTTGACACATGGGCAAAACATTGTAAAGTTTACAAAACATTGTAAAGATAACCACAGCATCTCAGAGTTTTAAGAGTTTTAAAAGAAAGCAAGTGAACCACTAGTAAAGTACAAAGATATCTCTACTCAAAACATTTCTTTAAGACTTGCTATATGGGTTTATGTTCCCATCTTTGTATATGTACAGTAGTGCCTCTATGGTGAAAAAAACCCAAGTCACAACACAGGGGTATTTCTTCAGTAGTAATAAATGTTAGCTGAACGCTGAATTTATCAAGATTTTAAAAAGTGTAAAAATAAACAAATATACCATATATATAATATTAGACTAAAATAAATAGTGGTTGTAATATTTGCCTGAAGCAAAATTGAGTTTTCATTGTATTAGATGTTAAACTTAATTCCATTGACTAGGAGCTTGAGAAAGCATATTAATGTTATTTAAAGCTATTTACCTTAGTATTCACATCAAGCTGAGTAAATTATTATATGTAATATACAAAGACCTTTTCCACAATTATTCTGCAAGTGTGTCAGATCTTTCACATACATATTTTAATCAACTTAGCTCCTATGTCTGACTGTTCTCTACATAATGTTTGAAAGACCACGGGAACAGAATATGACAGAACTTTTAAAGCTAATACCCAAAGTTCTCATGCTATAATCTGGGACATCAATTTATTTCAACTATATCTGATTTTTGAAACAATGACTTCTGACAGTGTCATTTTCCATTTTATAACCAATTTCTATTGGAGACAACTGAAATAGATATTATTTCTTCCTTACTTCCTGATAAATTCAGTTATATTACAAGTTTGAATTGCCTTTAAGTTTCTCTTCTCTGCTTCTTGTTCTCATATTAAAACAATATTTTTTCCCTTGGGTGTTTCCTCTGCCTGCTATAAGACAGTGGTTCTGCTCTATAAAACCTAACACTAATATTATTGTGTACCTGTTCATTTTCTCATACCATTAACCTTTTCTCAGCTTTTCAATATGCTTCTATGCATTAGACTTGGTATATTTTTAAGAATTACTATTTTCTTTCTATGATACTTCCAGTAATTAAATGTTAAATTAACTTCTTAGGCTATCATTAAGCTAGCAAAAACATAGTGCTGTGCACTGCATTTAACAACATCATCTGCAACTTGTCTGTGCCTTTTTCTTTATGTCAAAAGATGCATTCTGAAATGTGTAACATATGAAAAACAGTAAGATAAATTTAGCAGACAAAAGGAATACAGGACACAGTGGTTTCCTATTGAAAAAACCTGTTGTTGGCTTCTTTTTGCACCTGACACGTTAGCAAGATTTGGGTTTTGTCTGGACTTTTCCCATTAAGAAGAGAAACTGGTGATGGAGGTATGGGTTTCTTCCTCTGTGCTTATTTCATATGAAAGTATAACCCCACTTTCCTGGAACATGGCAGAAACGAAATGAAGGGGCTGTGTCTTTGCATCATATCTCTCCAGCAGCATTCAGCACTCCTCTCTCTTAGGAACAGTTTTTTGGAAGGACAGCCTCTTCCTGTCCCTCACCCCTTCTGCCCTGACTGTACTGACAGGGAGAGCACACTTGAACACAAAATTCAATTTTCACAAACACAAGAAAGATGCATCTGAGAGGCAGAGTTCTGGTATGAGCCAGTTGCCCCTTCCTGAAAAGCCCCTTGTGCATTAAGATGACAGCCAGAGAGAATCAGGGTCTGCAGGACAAGAGAGTTTGAACTCTACCAGTGACCTGATATGTGTGAAGTCTTGTCTCTCTGTACCAGAATTGACTCTGCACAAAAGGGGAGTTAGTGAATCTGGTGCCTCTCGGTCATGCCAGCTCTGTGACTTGTGGTACCCCTTTACCCAAGGTAACTGATACAAACTACATCCAAAAATTCTCAGATAAGAAAATGATTGGTTTCAACCCGTTGACCTCAGAAATCTTGCTTATAGCATGAATTCACAAACCCAGCATGGGTACCATCAAGAGGGCAGCATGGTGTAGAGGCAGGAACAGACAAACAGAGGACGACACTGAGTGAAAAACTAAACTATGTTTAGCATTGAAGCTTGTTTGTCACCAAACAACAAAGTGAACACTGACTGAGATCCTTCACACGAATCCATGTTCTCTAAGTTATGCACGATAGCTTCATACTTGTAGCTATTTGTCTTAATTTTCTTGAGTATTCTAGTACAGATAGTTTTTATTACTCCAACCTAAGCTGAAAATAGAGAAACCATTAATAAATGTGGTTCTCAGATGTAATATCATGATTTTGAAAAAAATTCAGGGAAATGTTTCTACCATAGAAAATATATGGATAAATAAGAGCGACATAAAAAAAAAACCCAAACCAACTATCTACATTAACTTCAAACCATATTTGGACATTAAATAGAACAGTAACAGGAATTAAAGTGAGAAATTTTACGCAAAAGATTATTTCTGCACAACTAGATCAAAAATTCTAAGAAAATACTGATATGGTGGCAGGAAACCTCCAGAGAGGAATTGTTCATCTCTAGACTACCTTTATATTGGCAAATCAACTCAGAGTACAATCACTTTCTGACATAAATGCCAAAACACAATTAATGGATCTTGTCTCCACTGCAAAATGAGGGCAACAACCTCCAGCTCCCTGTTCAGAACAAATCTTGGCTTACATGAACCCGTGATCTGTGCTTAAGAACTGTTTGGTACAGTGTTAAAGTCGCCCAGTCCCAAAATCTAAAAACTTCCCTGTTAAAACAAATAATTTACAATTATTAAAAATATTCTTTTTACAGGGATAAGCACCAGTTAATTAGAATATACACCTAATGTTTCATGTGAGGGACTGGGAGAGAGAAGTCACAATGGTTTATAATACTATTCTAAACACTAAGCAGTATATAAACTTTGATCAATTTATGACAGTTAAAGAAAAACCAGAAAAAATTTATTTATTCTTCAAGAATGCTTATAAATCCAAGGTAATAGGTCATACACAGAATCACAGAATGTCTGTGGTTGGAAGGGAACTCTGGCAGTCATCTAGTCCAACCTGCCTGCTCAAGGAGGTTCACCTAGAACAGGTTTCACAGAATACATCCAGGAAGGTTTTGAGTATCTGCAGAGAAGGAGACTCCACAAACTCTCTGGACAGCCTGTGCTGGTGCTCTGTCATTCCCACAGTAAACGAGTTTTTCCTCATATTCAGATGGAACTTCCTGTTTTCCAGTTTGTGTCCATTGCCCCTTGTCCTGTTGCTGGGCACCGCTGAAGAGAGTCTGGCTCACCCTCTCAACATCCACCATTAAGACATTGCACACATTGTTAAGATTCCCTCTTGGTTGTCTCTTTTCCAGGCTAAACAGGTCCAGCTCCCTCAGCTTTTCCTCAAAGGATAGATGCTTCAGTCACTTAATTATCTCCATAACCCTCCCCTAGACCCTCTCCGTTAGTTCCATCTGTCTTGAACCAGATTTATCTCTGTGTAGAAAAGAGTTGATCCTATTTTCTTTGTAATATTTCTTACTAATTCTTTATAGAGTTGCAATTGTTAATGGAATTTTTAAATGTATCCGTGTTTCAACAAGAACTAATCTTTTTTTTTCCTTTTCTTAATGATCATACTAAAATAGCTCAATCAAGCAATAAAGACTGATCCACATAATACCTCTCATTCAAGAAAAGTCTCTACTTGTAGAGAGAGTAGAAAACTAGAGCGGCTATTTGGCCAACATCAATAGTGATGCATTGCGTCATTAATTAGATTAACCTACTAAATCCAGGAGCTTTTTTTTTTTTAATTCCTAGATTTACTGCAAAATGCTTAATAACCCTGTGACTTTTGGTCCTTTCAATTTTCATCAGTAATGTAAAAATAAATTGATGGTGAGCTGTTCACTGTAACAGTTATGAGAAGGTATTAATCTTGGGTATAAAGGGTGGGCTGTGTCATTTTTGAACATGAGGTTTATTTCCAACTAAAAATATAGAGTTTGTGTCGTGGATCAGAAGCACACCTGTACTAAGGATACCTGTGTGGGATATAACTGATTTCTGTTCTAGTCTGTCTTCATTTCTAAAGATCATTAACACAAGAAAAGGACCTTTGAAGACTGCATCGCTTCAGAAGTAATATGTGCAAATACTGCACCATTTGACATCTTTATTAGGAACAAGTTGTCCCCTGTTGTTTAAGGTTTGAGGAAATATATTTTGTCAAAGAAATACACCAACAGATGTGAGAATGTATCAGCAGTATAAAAGCTGAATAATAGTACAGGGATGATATAGTAGGAAGCATCATTAACTTACTCTGTTCTCAGACATCCACCACTTGCAGTTGTCAGATAGAGAAAACTAGAATTATTTAATCTGTGCTTATACTGCCATTCCTATTCTTGTCTTGGTTAATGGTAATTAATAAGACAATTTGTTATTGATTGTTACTTAGAGCTATTGAGATAAACAGGGGTAGAGTAATGATTTAGAGATGAAGCAAAATCTTTTTGCTGAATGAGCACTATTATTACACTTACAAGCAGACTTTTTTTTTAAATAAATTAACACTCATGATCAATGTCACTCATTGATCAATATTGACTGACAGTCAGACAGCTAACTGTGTTATGTGTAATTGAATTTTCTTTTTCAGTAAACTGTTTTCTAACTTGTAACAAAACCATCAATGGATAACTTAAACATGCTTACCTAAATGGCTGTAATAAACATAGAAACACAGGGTTGGGACCTTCCTTATATAGTCAGAAAGTTCATTTCACTGTTTCTGTGGGATGCAATGCTTTAATATGAAGGAAATGGAAAAGAAAAAAAATTACACAACATTAGTTTTTGCAAAATATTCCTCTCAGGATGACAACGGTGATGCATTAGTAATATATTCTCCTCAAAAAATCTGTGGCTGAGGACCTGAACGTTATATCTTGAATATAGCTCAGCAAAGATAGGAAATATGCAGAAGAATCTCTGTTTCTTGGGATTACCAAAGACTATTTTCATCTATTTAGTGGTCCTTGATGTAAGTTCATTTTAATTCTCTAAAAAGGACTTGCTTCTCTGAAAAGGGGGCTATCATCACTCTGCACCCAGCTTCCTTGAGCTGAGACTTCCATACCTAGACCCACTTTCTACCTTCTTATCGCAGTGACACATACAAATGTCTTAAAGGTGGGTGTCAAGAGGATGGGCCCAGCGACAGTACAAGGGCAGTGGGAACAAACTGAAACTTGTTTACTATAAGAGTGACAGAACACTGAAACAGATTGCCCAGAAAGGTTGTGGAGTCTCCTCTACAGATACTCAAAACCTGCCTGGACGTATTCTGTGTAACCTGCTCTAGGTGAACTACTTTAGCAGTGGGAGTTAGATGAGAGGATCTCTAGATGTGTCATCCAACCCCAACCATTCTACGATTCTGTGATTCCATAACTCTGTACTTAAGATATTCTATATTAATATGGTGTAAGAATTTGTTCAGTCTGCTTTTGTTACACATACCAAAGGAATGGATAACATTTTTCTTTAGACTTTCAATATATTTGAGCAGTTTTCATAATGAACAATAAGGCCCTGTAATATATTAAATGTTTTTAACAAACTTGAAACTACAAGACCAAGTTCTCTTTTTACAATTTTATTGTCTATAGGCTGTACCAAAAGCACAAACTTACTTTTATGTTTCAGAAATACTCCAGATCATGAAGATCTAATGTGTTAAATTTGTAGGGCAGAAAGACACAACTTAGAAGAAAATTAATACTTTAGTTTCAGTCTTTCTACCTAAACAGAATAGAAAGTAGATTTGTATGTGCTTAAGGGTAGTGGAGCATGAATTGCACAATAGCAAAGATTTTTAGTATGATTGCCTATGACTGTAATATAATAGGGGAAATGAAATTTTGGCATAAATAATCATGTTCTATAATTGCAAGCTTGATGACACCACAGAAAGATTTTTGGAGTAGGCAAGGCATTAGGTGGATCCTAATTGTCTAGGCCCAATGGTATTATCTTCTCTGTTCTAGTTCCTTCTAAGAGTGTTAACTATATCTCAATGTCTCATGGATTTAAGGCTTTTAGTCTACTGAGGAGTGGTCTATGAAAGATTATTTAAATGAAAAACTTAATGAAGCATAATAAAATCTAGTTAAACCCACATCTGCTACTTGATTTTGATTTTAAACTTGATTTCAGACTCCAGCATGATACCTACAGTGTTCATTTTTTGTTACCAGAAATCTTTGAGCCTCGCGATCAGCACCTGGCAGATAGTTGGAAAGGTGTAAAGGCAGATATTTTGAAGTGTACAGCAACATCTCCTGTAAGAGCTAAAATTACATATAGTACAAGGTGAACTGTTTACTGTGTAATTTTCTCTTAATTTGTGCAATAATTCCAAGGCGTTAGCACCAACCCACTGTTTCAGTAAGACAACAGCTTTAACAGAGAACAGAATGTCGTTCCTTCTCTGGATAGATTAGTATTACTGAGAAATTAAAGAGCACTTTTGTGATATGAAATAATTAAATTCCAGTCTAACATCTGAATTAGCATAATTTACCTCCTAAAACTGTAACTTCTAACCTCTTTTTGACCTGCTTTTACTAAAGACATAAAATCTATATATATAAGCTAACATATATATTTTACTAAAGACATAAGTCTATATGTCTATATATATAGTTAAATATATTCTGCTCTTTACAGCAGCACACAGATTTCAGGAAGATAAATTCCCAGTACACAGAAGGACATGATTTTTCAAAGCACAGAACAGAATCAGGCTTAGTAAATTCTTTCTTTTAAGTAATTTTTGTGGTTGCACAAAGTTTTGTAAGTTCTTACCCCAAATTGTCTAGACCTATAAGTAAACTGCTATTTTAAAGGCATAATTTAATTCATATAAGACTATTTCTCCAGAAAAAACCTAAAGGCTTTTCAGTACACCATAGCTAATAAGGCTTCTTTTGAATCCCTTCAGAGCATGAGGCCTAATGAAAAGAGAGCACTCACGACCATTTTTGAGGCACTGTGTAGGGTGCAAGAAAATGCATATCAGTTCAAACAGAGTCAATAAATCAGTACTTTGATGGCGAAGTATTTTGAAGTCAATCTGTTACAGTTAATGGGATTTATTTTGCAGATAGCTGTCCATAAAAAAAAAATGCAATTCTAGAATAAATTTAAAAAACATTGAGAATAAAGAACTGATCTCAATACAGTATATTCTCATTACAATTTTCACTGCCCTGGGAAAGGACTTATATCAAGGCAATTAGGGTCTTTATTGGCTCCCATGACACAAGTTAGTCAACAAATACCCCAGTACTCTCATATTTTTTTCTTTTTTCTTTTTTTTTTTTTTAATTATGCAGTTGATGTCATCCTAAATGCCTATAGACACCAATTAAACTTTGAGCATTTGCGTCATTTCTGAACAGCAAGAGTAGTTCTTTTAAGAAAGGCCATAAGGAAAATCAAACGTATACTTCACTCTTTTTTAAGTAGTAATTTAACCATGCCAGTGAGGACTTATGCTAGTGCAGCAGTGAGATCTGAACTTTGAGTGGTATTAATTTCTCAATCTAACCTATTAAGAGAGAAAAAATTGTACAAATTTAGCTCAAGAAGTTGCTCGGGGACAGTGAAATTTTAAATACATTTTTCATGTGAAATCCATCCTTTTGCCAAGGGAACAATTAAAAGTGATTTTTCAACTATTTTCTTTTCCTTCATATTTTTCAGAGTTCCTTTTGCTCATTTACTACCGTTCCATAAACTCCAAGCTTCAGACAACAGTATACATCCCAATACATTCTTAGATTCATGGGTGTTTGTTATAATTAATCTCAGAGTTAATCCCCTTAATGTGTTACCTATTCACCTCTGTCCACACAAGAGTTAGTCCAGAACAGTTCCTCAAATCATCAGCTAATTTCTCAGTCCAGTACTGCCAAGTGTAACCAGCTGCTCTCTTGTGTGGACTGTTGGACAGTTAAAACTTAAGTCAGAAAAATGGGACTCTGTAAAACTATGATGAAGACAACATGACTTTAGAAAGAAGGAAAAGTCTGCTTTTTCTCTTTCTTCCCTTCCCTGTCATCTGCCTACTGGGTTTCTGTGTTTCGGAGGAGATGAGCATCTCTCCATTGAAGCATTTCCCAAGCAAAATTTTCTTGCTCGAACAAGGAGTTGAGGAAAAATTTAAGGAAAATTCATTGTCTCCTATTAGAATTTCTCATTCCTATGGTCTACTAAACCTATTCTTCATTCACACAAACAATTCCAAATAAGTTTGCTTCTCATCACAATTAACTTTTCTATTGAATCCTTGAGGATTTTATGTGAATATGCACATGCATGAAGGTACACTAAAGCCTGACAACCACATTGGATTGAGAAACAGGTGAAAAAAGAGTGAGAAGTAGAAGAAGAGAGTCAGGGATCCTTGCATCTGGGCCTCCAAGGTGGGAAAAGAGATTTCAGGGCATCCCGGGAGCTGCACAGGATGCACAGGTGAGCATTGAGACAATGCTCTCAGGCACATGGTTTGATTCTTGGGGCTGTCTTCTACAGGGCCAGGAGTTGGACTCGATGATACTTGTGGGTCCCTTCCAACTCAGGATATTCTATGATTCTAAGAGTGTTGAAGGGCAGACAGCAGGACTGGCTGCACCAAAGGGCACCTTACTTACCACAGGACACAGTGGTCTAGGAAATGTAGTATCATCAGGCAAGATCATCCAGTGATAAATAAACCATTTGACCTTGTAGTAGTACAAAAGCTTTAAGAGATTTGAGACCTTACAAACAAAGCTGCAGTATAATATCTCATCTTAAAAAAGGGAGAATTTTAAGAAAAAATTCATAGAGTATTCCTGTCTTCCACAGCAATGGTGTTACAGTCTTGTTCTGTTTAATTACCAAGTGTCACTCTATCAGTGAAATAGTTCCTTAATTACATAATTATTTAATAAGAAAATAAATAAATTTTATTTGACTTCAGATTTCCAGGGGAAAAAAATCAATTATTCTTAATTCAATCATTATTTACTTAGTAATCATTTATCAGTTTTGGAAATGTTGTTGGGCTTCAGAGTCAGCTTTGTTTGGGCTAATTGAATACTTTTAATTAAGATAGCTGATCACAATCCTTATAAGTTTAAACACAGCCCCAAAGGCAGCATTTGGTTAAAAAAAAGTTCAAAGAAGATTAATATTTGAAGTACAGCATATACTCTATTGGTTTGCCAACTGAATTACTATAGAGGTTAATAATCAGAGTTTAGAAAACACTGACATAAGTTTAATTCCCTTTTTTGGATGAGGTTACTAGTCAAATTAATTGGTGCCAATCCCTAAGAAGAGCAAAAATAGTAACTTCATTATTTATAATAGCATTTCATAGAGATAATTCTAAATACATGCACAGACCATACTCTCAGAAAATGTGCTTTTTGCTACTGTGACATGGTAAAGTTACATTGTACTTCTTCAGAAGACATATTAGTATTATCTGTTTACAAACAAAAATGCTCTTTGTTACAGAAAAATTTCAAGATGTGCCAAACAAGTAAAACTTCAAACATCTCCCAAAGATATTGAATCACTTACTTAATCTTTTCCCCTTTATTTGTTATCCACAAACACAAGTCAAAACCAAAATTTTATTTACCAAAATGTTCAGGGAAACAAACTTCATGTTGATTCATGAGAAAAGGGCTCAGAAGCCACATTAAAACATGGTGGATTTTGAGTCTGAAAGGAGAAAGAGATGATATTTGGAAGCATAGCAGTAGAGAGGTGATTAAGGGTGAAGTTATGAAAATGCTGCTGTCTATGTTTGTTCTTTATGAGAGTCCCTTACATGTTCATGTTTGGCCCATCAGTACAGAATTTTATAACATGTCTCAAATTCACAGGCTTTGAAATACCCCTTGGAGACTGAAGGGACAGTGAAACAGGCTCTACCTATGAAACACTTCTGTTTTATAATTAAAGTTTTTGTTTCTTCTGTACAGAGAGAATCTTCTGATTTTCTTCTCTGCTGTCACACTAATGTGAGTGTATACTTTTTGAAATCCTGAGTATCGCTATATACCTGAATAGTACTCCAAATGTTAATTTTTGGGCTCCAAACTGTTCTACTCCTTAGGTACTGCTTCACACTCTGTTTAATAAAAAAATTTTAGTTCTGTAAACTCTGAAGACAGAAAAGACCCTTAGGTCACCTAAAATATCCTACAGATATAGGATAATAGAATTTAAAGAATTACATTCAGGTATTTCCCTTTGAAATCTAATAACTGATCCTTGATTGAGGCATGGGTAAACTGTGAATTGAAGGAAATCCATTCCTGTTGTGAAAATATGAAGATATTTAGGATCCAATAATTTCCATTATCTTCTTTGTGACTACTGATCACCCTTACAATTTAAAAAGTCTGACATTTTTCGTTTCAATTCTATACCGTGAGTTTCCTTTTATCTTTGTATGTCAAATTAAAGATACACTTTATATACAGAATTTTCTGCCTATGATGATATTTAAATAATAATCAGATCACCTCTCAGTTTTTTATTCATAACATATAAAGAATGAGTTTATATAATCCCTGAATTATATAAGAATTTGATTTGAAAGGAACCACTGCAGGTCATTTAGTCCAAGCACCTGCTTAAAAAAGGGATATTTTCATGAATATCACCAGATTAGTCAAAAAAAGTTTTGAAAACCTTGAAGGACAAAGATTCCACAACCTCTCCTGACAGCCTATTTCAATCTTTGCTCACACTTTGCAGTGAAAATATTCTGTCATAACTATTGTGGAATTTCCCTGCTGCAAGTGTGAAAGTTCTGTAACACCCTCCTCTTAAGACATTGTCTCTGGCTCCAAAATCATGTTTCAGATTACTTCTTACACTTTCTCAAGAGCTTTTAAAAAATCTGGTCACCAGAATGCCAACGCTTGCATCACCAGTGCTGTAGGTGTTCCTAAATCACTGAACTGCCTGCATCTTTCCTGCCTACATCCTTCTTTTTGCCTTTATGTCACCTTAGATGCATTTGTCGTGTTTTGTGGCCGCTATGATTGTCATATGCTATTTGAGTCATTATTGTTTGGGGTACATAACCTATAACCCATAGCAGTCTGTAGGCACTGGTCTTAGATGGATAGCTTTGAGTGTTTAAAACACATTTTGTTTGAAGTATCCCAATTATTGAACAAATCTGGGATGGTTCAGTATGGCCACATAGATTCACCTCTATTTGTTACTTTATTAAATTTTATTTCATCAACACTATTTAAAAATACATTTTATTTTCAACAATAAATACATTTTATTTTCATCAATTTTATATTTACTTCCAGATTATTCACTAAACATTCAATAGCATTTAACATAGCTCTCCTGAAAAACCTCAAGTAGAAGCACACCATTTGTTGGGAATTCTCAGAGATTCTGCTTTAATCCATCTAATGTATATTCCATTATAATTGTCAAGTATTAATTTCATACTGTAGTATCATGGAGTATGCAGTCAAATACCTTACAAAAGCCCTTAAAAAACATCTATGTAACTGACATCATAACCATTACTATGACTGCAAAATACAGTATCCTGGTTTTCCTAAAACCCGCTTTCAGTAAAACCATGTTGATTGACACTAACTACATTCTCATTATTTAATTCTTTATTAATTATAATAATTATATTTTCATAGAATCATAGAATGTTAAGGGTTGGAACAGACCTTAAAGATCATCTAACCCCTGCAGGAACACGTCCCAGTAGACTAGGTTGCTCAAGGTGTTATTCAACCTGGCCTTGAACATTGTCAGGGATGGGACATCCAGAACCCCCTGGACAACCTCTTCCACCACCTCACAGTAGAAGATTTCTTCCTAATATCTAACCTAAATTTCCCCTCTTTCAATTTGTACCCATTACTCCTTTTCCTGCCACTACAATTCCTGATGAAGCATCCCCCTCCAGCTTCCCTATAGGCCCCCTTCAGATACTAGAAGGTTGTTATGAATTCTCCATGCAACCTTCTCTTCTCTAGGATGAACAGCTCCAATTTCCTCAGTCTGTCTTCTTAAGGGAAATGCTCCAGTCCTGCTACTAACCTCAAGAACAGTTTCTTGTTCTTCTTATGTTGGAGACTCCAGAACTGTATGCAGTATTCCAGGTAGGAGCAGAGCAGAGTAGAGGGGGAAAATCACCTCCTTCGACATGCTGGCCACTCTCCTTTTGATGCAGCCCAGGATTT
This sequence comes from Lepidothrix coronata, assembly GCF_001604755.1. Classification (NCBI taxonomy): domain Eukaryota; kingdom Metazoa; phylum Chordata; class Aves; order Passeriformes; family Pipridae; genus Lepidothrix; species Lepidothrix coronata. The sequence goes on from NW_016690225.1 coordinate 3,641,153, forward strand.
GTTTGGCTTTTTTTGGCTGCAAGTTCACCTGCTGCTTCATGTTGAATTTTTCATCAGCCATCATCCCCAAATCTTTCTCCGTGGGGCTGCTCTCATTTAGTTCTCTGCCCAACCTGTAGATGTGTTTGGGATTGTTGTGACCCAGGTGTAGAGCCTCGCACTTCACTTTGTTGAACTTCATGAGGTTTGCATCAGCCCACCTCTCAAGTGTGTCAAGGTCCCTCTGGATGGCATCTCCTCCCTCCAGTGTGGACACTGCACTCAGCACCACACAGCTCAGTGTTGTCAACAAACTTGTTGAGGATGCACTCAAACACACTGTTTTCAGTGTCAGTGCTCAGATTTTATTCTTATACGTGCAGAGCATATGCCAGTTTAGGTGTCTTAGGGTCCCAAATAATATTAAAAGTTAATATTCTTCAGACATTCAGGAATGGCTCTGATCCTGTAGTTTCCTACTTTTTGATGACATCCCTGGCATCATAGGAAGACCTGATAAGAACTCATAGAATGAGTCTGGTTTGTCTCAGAATTCAAGAAAAAATGAGTGAGTAAAGGGAAACGAGAAAATAATATTTTTACAGATCTTACAAATAGTTCTTTCCTTCTTCTCATGCTAAAAGAACATGATAACCAAACACTTGTGAATCATCATGCAAGTTTGAAAAACTGACTGGTTTTCAACCAGATTTGTTTTGCCAAAGACAGAATTTTTTGCTCCTCTTTGTGACAGCCAGTCAGACTGAAAAAGCCAGAAACGGAAGGCTGTGATATGTTTGTGCTAAATCCCAATGATTTTCTGGAATATTTTTTGTGAATGATAGCTATGGCATATTATTCCTTCATATACCACTCTGCTCTTATTTGACTATTGGCTGATTAGCTGAAAGTATGAAACTGCAGAGAAATTATATAGAGAAAGGAAAAATTATGCTATCCATGCCTTCTTCCATTAGTACAGTATTAGTTATTAATTCTGCAGTTCAGACAGAGTAGGAAGAAGGTTGTTTGGCTAATTGTAAGGACTGCGAGGGTAACCGGATATTCTGTAAAACGGAAAACTAAATGTTTTACTCCTTATAAAAAGCAAGTCAGATAAAGCTGATGGATGAAACCAAAGGATTTCCAGCTAAAAATGTCAGGAAACTAAGGGCTATATAAATGCCTTGAATATTCCAAGTCACTAGCCTATTCAACTTCAGTTACTTAATTTCTTAATTAATGGGGACCCATAATTAGAAAGAGTTAATACATGAATATTTTATAATTCAACAAAATACAAACTTATATTACAGTTAAAATGTACCAAATGACTGTTCACCTCCAATTCAAATAAATAGTTGTACTATTTGTACAGTTTATACAGTCAGAGTATTTTTTAACAACAAAGATACTGGGAAAAAAACAACATTTGTATCAAAATGCTGCCAGAGTTGTGCAGTTAGTGTGTTTGGAAGCTAGTTCCCTAGAATACTGAATGAGATATGTGCAATTAATTATCCTTTAATTGCCAAATATATCATTAAAATAAATTCGTTATCCAGGGTAAGTTCTCACTACCTGGAAATACTGCCATTTACGGAAAAACAAGGTTTGTCTTCAGTCTAGTCTACAAAAACATTAGTTTGTGATTTATGATAGAATATATAGAATCGTGTGGTAATATAGTAGGAAATAGATATTTCATTATAAATTGGATGTCCTTGACTGAAAATATTCTCATAAGCAAATTATATATAATAAAGAATACAAATAATTTTTAGAATACAATGTTAAATATATATTTATTTCCGATTTCATTGAAAACAAATCTTCAATTGGGATACTGGTTGCAGGGTTGTTTTGTTTGGGGTTTATATATATATATATATATATATATATATATATATATATATGTCTGAGCAACACCTGGCTTTTGATGTTGATATATAGACATTCATAGTTTTACGTATTCAGTAAAAACCATCAGCACATGATCTTGCATTTGAATGTTGAACAAAATCTGTATTCAGTCAACAAATAATGAAAGAATATTGCCAGATGGATCCCGCCAGGTGTTACAAATTAATTATTGATATATTTGGGGGAATATTTAAAAGCATATTAAAATACAGTCTTCCTGCATGAGATTGCTGCATTATATTGATGCCTGATGATTGTATATCTTTTCCCTTTCTACCTTACACAAAATGTTCAAACAGATCCTTATGAGAAAATTGAAGACATCCACTGTGGCAGGTTATTATGTGGTCTGCTGAAATTAGGGTTTGGAAGAGATTATTTCAGAATGTATTTTAGAAAGGAATAATAATTACACAAAAATGTGTTTGGAAGTTTTTCTCTGCTCTCTTGATTAAGTGCATATTTCAATACCAGCTGTGATGCACTAATAAAAAAAATAACAATAAAAATAAGCACAACCTCTTGTTAATGGTCTGATTATATTTTTGAAGTGCTGAAGGACAAGTAGAAATGCAATTTGTCCCATCTTTGATTTACAAGGTATGATGAAATAGTTCAGCTGACAACATTAAAGATTGATGCCCTCTGTTCCACAGAGTAGAGGCAGCAGTAGAAAAGTCACCATAGAGGCATGGTAATGCAATGTCTATCAAGACTCTCCTTGGTACAATAGCTCATTCTTTTCCAGCTCAGTTTCACTGTCTCAGTTAGATGGCAAACAGCAATGACAGTGGTTTGCGTGATATTAATATTTGACTCAAACATCTAACCTGAGGGAGCTGAGCAGAGACCATCTCAGGTTCCCGATCCAGTTTAGAACTGATGTAGTGATGTGACCCATAAACTCAAACACTACATTTTATTTCTCTTTCTGTTAAAACAAATGAATTTTATTTTTGCAATGCCTGAAGTGGTCATTAAGCCCATTTCTGCTTGAATATACCCTTGAAATAACATTAAAATAGAGCTTCCCCTTCTGTAAAAAGCAGTCTTCACAAAATTGCCCTATCATTATATCTTGCTCTTCATGAAAAAAAAGCAAAGGTGGGATTCATTTTACCTAATTTTGGCATCTATAATTTTAGAAGGCTAACCATAAGCTAGTAAAATTTGTGTCCTTTTTCAATCAGGAAAGAAAAATAAGTGCCTTCAGAATTTGACCTAATTCATTTGACCTATTCCATAAACTTCCTTTACAATGAAATGATTCTCCTGTATCTATCACTTTACATTGACTATGTAAAAATATAAATATATATATATACTTTTATATATATATTTACATATATATTATTCACAGAAAACTAAACATATTCTGTGTACAGAATAATTTTATCCTCAGATATCTTGAAAAAATTGCTTCAAAAAAAGCTCACAAAACCTTTTGCCTAATGTCATGCTACCCATGAAAGAAGGACTTTTACATCACCTGAACATTTTTAACAGGTTCATATCTTTCTAGAGTAAACATCACAGCATGAAGGAAAGATATCAGGCTAATGTTCATGTCCAAATTTGATGGTCTATGTTATAAAGAGGGTCAGACAAATGGAACGAGTCAGTTCAAAGTCAATTGCCTACTCATTGGTATCTGCATGGACACCTCCCACAAATGAGATCTGTGTTTGTCCAGTGAGATTTTATATGACCTAGGGTATCCTGTGCAGGCTCTTTCTACCCTTCTTATAGGGCATGAATCTCACATATATCCTGTGTCAGATCTACAGAGGTACCTTATGACATCTCAAATTACCATAGGTGTCCATGAAGTCAAATTAAACCACTAGTTTATGTAATCAGTGAAACCCAAACTGTAATTCAGCTATCTCTAATCATAACCACTGTACCATTTCATTGCCCTAGCACAGGCATCCACCAGGATGCCCAGTATTATCAGAAACATCTGCAGGAGGGCCAACAGACACCACAGAGGCTTTCTGGAAGGATTGTGACCTTCTGGTGCACAAATCAGATGTGAGACTGGAAATGGTCAGCTGAAATTCTTTCAAGGCTCTTCTAGATTCATTAGTTTGACTTCCATTGGCTCTAACGAGGTGCTGAGCTAACCAGAATGGCAGTACATAATCAAAAAAAATCACCCCCTAACTTCAAGTGTTTTAATCTTGAGACAAATTCTGCTAATGAAACTTTAGAACGGTCTCTCTAAATTCCAGACTTCAGAGCTGGTTTTCCAGACTTCTGAAGTTAAATTAAAATTGAGAACAGAATTTGCAGAAACAGAATTTTTGTTGTCCTCTGTCTGCTTGCTCTAGCTGAGAGAAATGATGACAGGATTTCGTCTTGGCACATCAGAGCAGAGGGGCCAGAAAACCACTGGGCATCTGTCAGCTCTTCAGGCAGGAATTCCTCTAGCAGATGCAAAGTCAACACAAGCAGCTTCTCCATCATCTTCTCACTTTCAGAATAGAAATTTTGGCTATGATAAAGGGGGCACAGGCAGCATATTTGTCTACTCCATTGATTTCTTGGCAAGATTTTAGCCATCTGACTCTCTATCCAGCTGAAGCAACTTGACCAGTCCTGGAGTTCTCTTTTGTAACGCTCAAAGTTTAATTATATGTGAAATGCATAGTGATGACTGTTTCTAAAGCTGCCTGAACCGTTGCATCCTGGAGCACCATTCTAAGTGTCTTTAAAGTCTCAGTGAACACATTTAGAAAGGAAAAAATCTCTTCCTTCACAAACCAACCTCGGTGCTCTCTATTTGATCATTTAGGGCCTTTAAGATTTAGAGGGAGAAGGTGTGAGACCTGAACCATGCAGACTCATCTAACTACCATATGGCAACAACTTTAAAATTAAGGACATGGCATAAATGGAATGGTTCAGACAGAAGAAAGGGGAAAATTAAACTGGTTGTACTGTCAGTGGGCATCTGGCATCTTTTCATCTCTCTGTATACTTGCCTTGCTTCATAACATTGTCTTTACACTCTTTACGTTCCAGAGACCAATAAATCCACATTTTACTATCCCATTCAACTGCATAGGCACAGGAGCAGGTTTGTTGCTGGGCAGGATGGTATAGAGGCCAACAGCAATTTTAAATCAGGTATGTCTATTATCACCAGCAGTAAGAGTTAATGAAATAGACTTCAAAACAACAACCAATGTGCACATAAATGCATTCTTATCTGACACTATAATTGGCTACAACCCAAGTGAAAGTATGTGAATTATAAGAAAATATTGATACAAAGAACATGACTGTAGGCAGCCAAGAAGCCCAATTCTGTCTTCCACCTTTATTCCCAAGTGAAAAATAAAAGTTTTGGCTGCTGTTTTGTCTTCCACCTTTTCTCTTTGTAGAAAAAGGAAGGTTGTTCTCTTGCTTTCCCTTTCTATCCACAAAAGAGACAAGACACCTGTCTCTTCTCCGACTTCCACCTGATCCCACCATTCTTTGCAGGTCCTGGTATGAAAAGTTCCTCTTTCTTCAGTTTTCACAGGTGGCCATGGATACAGATTTTTTCTCATGAGGCTGCCTGACTCCAATAGCCATCTCAAAAAATTTTTTCAAACAGTTATTTTTCTGAAGAGAGGGCACACATGATTATTAACACCCAAGGTTGTATCTTCTTAGATTATACAAAAAACAGGCTATTAGAGGCCTCTCTACACAGGGAGAAGTTGCATCTGATATGACTGACAGAGTAAGTAGTAGGCTTGAAAGCCTCCTGCCCACTGTCCTTACCAGGTTGTCCCTTTTCTGAGGCACTGTTTTCCAGTGAAGCAGCTCTTGCAGCCTCCTGCACAGCACAGGCATGAATCCAACTCCTCACATTTATGAGTTGTTGCTTGCTTTCCCTTTTCTCTTAGGTATCAACTTTGACTTTGGTCCCCTCAGGCCTTACACCTCTTCTTCCTTCCAGAGTCATCCTGTCTGGCTGGTGCCTCTCCTGCTGCACTCTTCTGGAGCTTCTCCCTACTGAATATGCTGAGTTGCTCCTGAGGTGAGACAGTTCATTCCACCCCTTCTTCTAAGGTTTTCCATAAGACTAGAAACGCAGTTGCCACACTGAGGTAAACACACACTCCCCTCCTGCCTATCTCCACAAACATATTTTTTTCGCAGAGAATCCATTCAGTATTTTTACCTGTTTTTCTTTTTTGTTGTTTGATTTTTAATTTTGTTTGTTGATATTTTTTTTGGGGGGGAGACCCAACTCAGTTAAATTGTCCTACTGTATATCACAATGCTGAAAAAGCCTTCAAATTATGTCACACCAGCCACCTCTTTTCTGTAGTTGTTTTGTTCAGGGTGCATCTCTAGCAGATCTGTTGGACTAAAATATTCTACGCAATACAATGTCTTCTTTTGACATTTTTCTTGTAAATTTCCTGCAAATTCTGAAAGCTTTCAAGCTTGTGCATGAGGTATTCCAAAGGTGAGGAGCTTTTTCAAAAGAAAACTTCCTCATTGCACCAATGTACTGGGGAAGAAGACAACTGCACGATCGCACACTGGGTTTTTTTCCTACTCTGGCTCAGCCCATTCCATGTAACAAATACTAAGCAAAAATTACCTGAAGCAGTAGATTACAAAGGAGACTGTGTGAGGTTGTGTTTCTCTCCCATTTATAATTTGTTCAGTGTAGGTACTTGTAGAATAAATGCAGCAAAGATTTTCTTAATGAGGGATTAGTAAACAATTCATCACTTCCTCATTCACCACCTGCACTAAGGTCCAATGAAAAAGTACCACAGATAGAAATACAGATAGAGGGAACAGGAAAGAAATATTAAATCAGTATGCACAAGACTAATGACTGAAAAGGCAATTTTAACATAGACATTTGTTTACTTTTGAGCGTTTTGCTCTACAGCCATTCAAGTTTGTTGATAATGTTTTTCATATCAAATCTACAAGGAAGTTTTTCTACCTCTTTAATTTAATTCATATACATCCAGTTAAATACTTTGTATGCATTTTGTGGTAGGATTAAAGGATATTTTTAAAATTGTAAAATCTACATTGAATTATCCATGATGTCATGGAAAAAATAATGTATTTAGAAAATCATGCTGAAAGTATATTTGTGGTGAGGTATTAATGGTTGTTTGGCATTTGTTCACCTGAAATAGTTTTGACATGTAAGATTTAGAAAGTAATCAATTTTTAAAACTCTAGGGCAGAAAAAAAAATTTCTTTATCTGAGAAATATACAAATAAATCATTTCCCTCCGTGTTTTGCTTTGTAATTTTTTTTCCCAGAATGTAAAGCTCCACCTGCAAACAGATCTTGATATAGTGTGTATATTCTGATATATTGTGTATGTATTGGTGTTGCTTTATTTATTTTAAAGGAACTTCATTCCCTTCTACCTGACAAAAATCAAGACTACTTCATGTCATTGTTTGGAAATGGCATATGTAGAATTTTTATAAACTAAAAATATATGATGATATATTGTCCTGGATTGAGACCTTGATGCACAGTACAATGAAAGAAATTATCCGAGTTTTGCTTTCAGTTATAGGAAAAATGAACGCACACCTTCAAAACAATACTAACAAAATTACTAGAAAACAAGAAAAATTAAACTCTCAGATAGAGTTGAAAATATGACAGTAGAACAAGTATGACATTAAGAGAGTTTGATTTGGATAGGCAAACAGTTTCTAGAGAAAAGACACATGAAACTATAGCAAGGGTTCCCAAGTACCCTTTTGTCATCTACTGATTGAAATTAATGGAGATATTCTTCTCATAGATAAATGCAATTAACTAATATGAGAGGTTTATGCAGTTATATTTGTAAAGAAGGTCTGCCAAAAAAATCATAAACCCAATTATTTCATAAAAAACCTGATCAAATGCCCACTAAAGCCAATAGGAATCTTCCCAGTGATCTCAGTAAGCTGTATTTCCAGTCTTGTAACAAAACATCAAGGCATTCACAGTGAATAAGTGCTGGTATCAGAATATTTTTAATTTAAATTTTTATCAGACAGAAGTTTTACACAGTGGGCTGACTTTGACACTAACTGCTCATCTGTTGACTGGCACTGCACTTTTTGGATAAATGGTTGTAATTATGCCAGTACAGTCATTTGTACTCTTACTACTGACTCACCCACACCCATTAGTGTGACACTCCCATCCTTGACTCTGAGCAACATGTGGTAATAATGACTCCAATAACTGCCTAATTTTTCTATACAAAATGCATTGTTCAGCCTTACTTGTGTTTGGAAATTCAGCTGTTACCACGAGCAATCGGAAGTTAAGAAACTCATAACTGTCTTGCATAGATGTTTACATTTGATCACATGATTAGCGGAGCTTGTATACAAAGATGATTGAAAGTGAATATAAAAGCATCAGGTATGGACACTAAATAAGATATGCTGCACTAGAAAGAGAAAATCCATTCATTGATACTTAAAATCAATTAATTGTCATTAAAATCTTGAAATTTTGCTTTGTCTGATTTATTAAAATTTTCCAGTAAGGCCCAAAAAGTCATTCAATAAGTCAGTGTAACTGATGTGTGGAGCTGAGCCAGGGAAACTAGAGAAAACTAATTAATCCATTGTTTGATTAGTGTCTTTTACTGCTTATTAATACATAGGCTTTTTCTTTTGGTAATAATGAAACCTATGTTTCTTTATAGATGAGCAAAAATAATGCTAAAACTACAATTACTTACATCTCTATCAACCACTCCTTGCTTTTTCCTCAGAATAAAATGTCTTACTTCAATTTCACTTTGTTTGACCTTAAGAGAATTGTTCTCTTAACTCTGCAAATTCTCTTTCACCAAAGTTTCTTAGACAATGTAATTTGCTTCAGTACACTTCTTACACACATTTTGACATTTGTCAGCTGACAAATCAGACCACCTAGTAAATGTAAATGAGCAGTCATTGCTGAAAAACCTTCTTTCCCCATACTGAACACTCCTGGATGGATTTGCTCTGTATTGTAACTCAAGTATCAGCATTTTACCTGTGCTGTCATGCATTTGAAAACAATGCAGATCTGAACAGTGCCTCAATTTTGCCATTTTCTTTTTTGTTCTTCTGATTTGCTCATTAGAGACCAACCTCTATTAGCCTGCAGCCTAAAATGAAAGCAAGGTTGTTTACTGTTCACAGTGTTGTCTCTCTGCTAATCCAAAATTCATTCACACTAACAGAGTGGTGTCAAAACAAGGCCTTTTACCTCCAACAAATTTCTGGCATTTCCACAAAAAGCTAAGCTGTTTTCTTAAACAGCATCCCAGGGCAAAAGTGGCCCATCTTAATCCCAGGGTAATTCTAGTTATTCTCAATAACCAAGCAAACACCTTAAAAATCTAAGGGGGAACGCGAAGACTTTAGCTTTATAATTATCTCAAACACCACCAACACAATATTGAGAACCGATATTAGCCAGCAAGAATAAGAACTTTCTTTTATTGGCAAGTTCAATTAAATCTTCCTGGAGTCAATGTTTCCTGTGGAGTTTACAGTCTTGTGTATTATGTTCCCTCTTCCAGGAGGGAGGAAAAAAAAAGCAACACAAACAACAGAATTAGGCCAAATGTGGTATAAACTGCAAATATCAACATCTCAAAAGTAGTCTCTGTAGAAATATAATATTCATAGCAAAAATTCATTGGTTAGAGGAGAGGGATAAATGATTCCTATACATATGTCTCTCTCATCCTCTCTCTCCTTATTCTTCTTCTTAAGAGACAATACTGAGATGCTGAAAATATTTCCAGCAATGGAAATTACAGTTTATAAATATTTCACACAACCAGATGATTATACTTGATTAATTAGTTTTCAAGGAGCAAGTTAAAAACCGTGAAAACATCAACAAACCTCTCTGAATAATTTCTCAAAGAGAATATCAGTTAGGAGAAGTCCCTTTTATATTATCAGGATTACAGATTTCCAGGGCCACCTACCTCTAATACATCTGTGAAAAAGAGAAGAAAAATTTTGATCATTATTTGCATAACAAAAGGTCTGTATTTACTCCAATTGTAAAAACAAGACATCTATACCAGAGTGCAAACATGAATAATCAGCTCTTTTGGGGCTGAATCTTAATTTTAATTCTAATTTTTTTTGAAGTACCATCTGCTACATAATGAGGCCCATTTTCTGTCTTAAATTCGTATCTGAAATCTCTTAAGACCACTCAATATGTATGATAAGTATTGGTTAGAAATTATTGTTTTCCTAAACCTGTCAGGGTCACTCAATATCCAATGAACAGTTAATGTGAAAGTCCAGTAACAGATAAAGGTGATGCTAGACTCCAAACCACTACAGTAGCAGTGTGAGGGACCTTTTTCTCTTGCTTAAAATGGAAATTTCAAATTGTCCAGAGAAGCTGTAGATGTCCCATCCCTGTCAGTGGTCAAAGCCAGGTTGGATGGAGCACTCAGCGATCAGGTCTAGTGAAAGTTGTCACTGCCCACAAAAAGGGAATCAGAACTAGATGTTGGCTAAGGTTCCTTCCAACCCAAACCATTCTATAAATCTATGAAAATAAATACAATGTTGAGTTTACAGTGTTTTTGTTGCTGTTAGGACAATATTATAAATTAACTTTTGTGTATATGCACATTAAATGCACTTCAATCACAAATTTTAATTCTTTATAGGGAAGGCAAAGGATTTCACAAGTTTGCAAAGAGAATACATTTTAAAGTATATATAAATAAAATACATATATTTGCATTTTCATCAATCCAGGAGAAACAACATAGGACACAGGACCTTCAACTGCACTAGTTAAAAGATTCAACTTCCTAAGTGAAAAAAAAACGGATAAACCCCCATACAGAGTAAGAGCTGCACTCTTTTCTAATTAATGCATAAAATGAATTTTAAACGTGCTAACACTGGAATGAATTTCCTTTATAGGGAGTGTAAGGAAAATGTGACACTATGCAATACACGCATACATGTAAAGTCCTATTATGGGAGTAAAATACTCGCTTGCTTATGTTAAGAGTTCAAATTTGGGGGGAAACGTCTTTAGACGCAGCTCTGATGGAACTGGGTACTTGGGAAGTATAGTTACCTTTATTTCAACAGCACTTTTTCTTCCCCAGCTAATTAATGGAAATAAGTAGATAGCTGTCTTCAAAACTGGAGAAAATTATCCCAACAGAAACAGTGCAAAATAATAGCCAAAGCTCATGGGCAGTTTCTTTTCTATTTCTTTGCCAAAAGAAGCAACATTAAATAGATTTAAGCCAGATTTAGCTAAATGTAGTCAGATTTATTTATTTGTGTTTTAATATATCCTCTCAGATAACATGTTCCAGCAAGTCACAACATAGTCATCTACTCTCCAAGGCTATAGAGTCTGTAGCTATCCCTGCACAACTACTGTCTGCTGCCTATTTTATGAACATCCTATGTAAACTATGTATTTTGATTTTCTGTTACTCCCAGAATTCTACTTCCTTACTTGAGGCCTGCATTTCATACTTTTTTATCTAAATAGCTTCTGTCTCAACATGGCTGCACCTCAATCCCTTCAGAATTCTTTTAAAGGTGCCAGTCTTGGAAATATTATTGAATCGATGCACTTACATAAGACAGATTGCTTCAGTAGGCACCAAAAACAAGCTAAGTAAGGTAGACTGATCCAGACTTTATTGTTCCCAAAGTGGAAGCAAGAAGAGAAATACATAAGGAAAAGGAATAGTATACATCAGCATAATATGGTCGGCATATCTTATTTGGTCTGGGTCTCTGACAGTCCCAGAAACCGAGTTCTGATCCTGCCTATTGAACAGATGTGATGTTCCTGTAAGCTAGGAACTGTAACTGGTCACTTCTCTAAACTTCATCAGTCACATTTCAATCTCACATGTCCTACATTTGTCCATTATAAATTATTTCTAGTGTCACAAAGAAGAGGTTCAACACTGACCTAACAAGATAAACTACGGGAAAATTAGTGTCTGGAGAAACATCCAGTGGACAACTTTTGTTAAACTTGGAATCATAGTTTGAGAAGGGAATATATTAAGAACAAGAGCAAAAACCAGAAGGAAGGTGTGTACCTAAGCAGCAGCAAAAAAGGAGTTGGAGTGCCAGAATTGCTAAAATGTAATCAAAGTAAAGTAAGAAATAGCTGACTGGAAAATGGGAAAGGTGTTCCAAGTAGAAAAATTTCTAGTTACAGTTCTGGTTCATTATTCTTTCTTTACTAAAGGTTCATTATTCTCTGGGATCATAGTGTAGGCAGAAAGAGAAAGCATCAAACAAAACCTGAAACATAAGCTGAACAGTCAGCAGTGTAGTGGTTTAAAATAACTTTCTATCACTTCTCATCAACCATCAGTGCAAAACCCTTCCATTGGACATAAAGAAATTTTGTAAGAGATCCATCAAATCCCATAGTTTCTCTCAATCCATGTTAAAAAAACCCCCAAGGTTTCAAAGGAAGATGCAAGGAATTTTGCATAGTTACTTATGAAGCAGTTTAATGGTTAGACTTATGTTTTGAAGTATCAAAACATATCTCTATTAAAATGTGTTTTATATACTGGATGGATATCCTCAGTAAGGTTAAAAATTAAATTTACTTTTAGCAAGTGAATAAAATCACTTCTGTCAATTAATATCATGTTAAAAGCAAGACAAACTTTTATTTTTTACCTAACTTTCTTCTATTGCATTTTCCTCACACTGAAATCTTTTTCTTGTATTATGAGAATGTAAACTGGGATTTCCTACAATCTCAGTCTTCTCGGTCTCTCCTCAGATGGAAGTCTTTCCATGTCTCTGTCTCAGTTCATGCTGAACTCTCCACATGCCAATTTGATCTACACTAAGGAGGTTACCATGCCAACCTTCTTAATACTAACCTTTGCAAGAAACCACAGAAAAATTGCCAAATAATAAAGGGTAGCTATTATAAAATAAGAACATGTTTTAAAATGCTACCACCTGGTGGTAACCAGGTAGCAAAACCTTGACACCTGCTAAAAAGAGATGATCAAATGCTGCCTCTGACTAAATAGAAATTCCGACCTTACAGGAATTGCAAACTGGTAAAATGGAACAAACAGGATTCCACTATATTACACCTACAGTGTCTTGTAACTAAGTTCAAGAGAGGAAATACAAGATTCCCAATCTCATACAATCTAGTGGTACATTTTGCATTTGCTCTTCAGTTCACATCTGCATCTGTGTGTAGAAAACCAAAATTGAAGTCTCCTAAACAAGGCAGTTATAGAGGTGGTTCACTACTTGATGTTAAGTAGGCTATTTGTCCCAGTAAAGAAAAAAAAAAAACAAACAAACACAAAAAACAAGTGAAAAAAAGGCTGCATTTTCTGCAAATATAATTGTACTGACTTCAGCAGAGCCACTGGCACAGGAAAACTCCATTTGGAGCTCCCTTTGGTGACTGCATTATATAACATGATATGCATTAATCAGTAGCTAAGATAACATAAAGGAGACAAATGTGTGCTTCTGCAGATATCCAGTGATAGCTATTAAAATCTTTACAGTTTCCACTTTCAGGTAATGAAATCTCTATTCTCTGGGCAGGGAAGCCAAGATCGTTGAGTGCTTCCACAAACTCAGCTAGGCAAAAGTAAAAACTTTTATCGCAGACACGGCGGACCTGGGCCTGAGCTCGCACTGAGTCAGTATAAGGCTTCAGCTGAATTATTTCTGATTCATATTGGACTGAGATCAAAACAAAGTCTTCCTCCAAGTCTAATTAATTTTCTTCTCATTCCCACTTGCACCTGAATTAGCAGTGGACAGTTGATACATATGCATTAAAATTTCCCTGCTAACTCTGATGGTAGAAGCATATGCGCGTTTCACACAGTGCTGTGTGTCAGGGTACCTAGAGAATATGAGTTTAGTCTGTACAGACAGATTATAAGGGAGGATGCCCATAGGTATGAGAAAAATGCCTGATAATTTGCATAAGCAGCTGGCAATATGCTCAGAGGGCCAAAAACTCTCACCTCAACTGCAGATCACCATCAGATTGCTCTGCCTGTGCTTCTGAATGGCTTCTGTACACCATGTCTTTCACTACAGAAATTACAGTTTCTTTTTCTGTCTTTCAAATTATTGTTAAACTTATAAATGAATGCACTAGCTCTTCACCTTTCCTCAGAAATAATAAACTTTTCCCTATACACAAAAGCTTCTTTCTTTTTAAGGACATGAAGTTGTAGTTTTTTTCTTCCTACTACATTCAGCTTCCTAATCCAGAATTATGTTGATTGACAGATGCATAATAGACTGAAGAAGAAAATAACCTTAGCTGCAGTACAAAATTTCACATAAAAAGCTATACAGTAGCAAATTTTGTATATTATTTCCTGTACTTATGAAAGCATATAACTGTGATATCTATTTGCACTTACAGTTTATGATGATCACTGCAGAAACTGACTGCTGTGAAGTAAAATAGCTTGCTCAAATAAATAAGGAAATATATCAAATAAGAAGACCCTTGCCTTTTTTTACAAAATAAGGACAAGATTTTAGACACTCTTTTATGTCTCTCTAATTGGTTCTGGTCTATGTTACTTCAGATGACACTAGAATGGTAGTATCATACAAAAAAGCAACAAATCCTTTCAATTATTTAAGCACATGATCAGGCCGGTGATTTGCACATCCATTCTTTCTTTAATCATTATAAGTAGCTGCTACTAAAATCATATTGGTAATCAAAAATATTTTTCTGACTTTTTTTGGGTTTTGCTTATATTTCTGAGGAATGATCAAGAAATAAGAATTAGATTTTTAGACAATGTCTGTTCTGTCTGAACCCCTAGTTGTTACTGGGGTTCATTCGTACCTGCAACTAAATGGGCCATTTTTTTCCAACAGTTGTTTTTCTTCAAAAATCACAAAATACTAAATATGTTTATTATTTTCAGGTTGCACATTTTGTAAATCCAAGTATTGACCCAGCTTTCTGTCAGGTGACAGTATGGTAGTGCCTTAAGAGCCTTGCTGAGTAACTAATATAGTGATGGACTGGAGAAACAGAACCATTTCTGTTACCCCCTACACACACACTTCAACCATTAAAGTTAGATTAGGTATTTGCAGTTTGAAGTCTGGCTGGTAAAAGGTCTGATTGCCCAGCATTTTGTCAATGCCCATAAAGCAGAAGGAAGTGTGTATCAGGGGAGAGGAATGAAATTACTGACGGGAGCTGCTGGTTCAGTCAGAAACCAGGAACTACTAGGTAAGTGCAGTGTGATTATAGCTGGCACTAATAAACAAGATCCTCAGGAGGGACAATCTAAAGCAGTGTAAAGAGCAAGGGAAACAAAAAAGGTGAAGGAGAAAAGAATGCCACGACCTCAGCAAAAAAAAAAACAAAATAATTTTACATTTATATTAGAATTCCATGAACAAATGAAATTACTTCACAAGCAGTTATATGCACATGCTTCGAGATAAATCTATTACAGCCATGTGATGAGAAAAAAAGAATTTACAAACAACTCGGTTTTCTCAAACAGGGAAGGGCTTAAGCAGAATTTAGGTCAGAGTACGAAACAAGAGTGGTTGGGAGAATCAAGGGCATGCTAAAGCAAATGAAAACCAGAAAGAATATTTGGAATGCAAAGCAAAAATTTGGAACTAAAAGAGGCAGATGTGCCAAATACAACTTCAACCCTTAATATAAGCAAAACCAGAAATCAGCCAAGGATACTGCTAGACCATCATAAAAATAGAGTATAATATGAAATGTAGTAAAAAGCTCTTTAGAATGGTGCTTCTGGAGGATGAAGGGAATTATTCTAATAATAGAAATGCCTGTGTGTCATATTTTTAAATGTTTCAGGGGCAGGAGGACATTTGCACCTTCATTGCATAGATACGGAGACATCAGAATGTAGAGAAGCTATATAGGAAATTTTATAACAAAATAAAAAAGAGGAGCTAAACTGTTAGCTGCATAGTTAGAACAGTATAAAACTTGGCCTTACAAACAAGAACTTTAATAAAGAAAAACTATAAATAAAGGTACTTATAGAGGCCTCAGACTCAAGTACGAGATACACTTTTCATGACTAGTTCTTCAAGGAACTAAATGTCAAGTGGTGTATCTCGACAAGTCCTTAACCTCCAACACATATTATTTTATGGAATGATCATGTAACAGTTTCTTTTTAGATGGTGTTTCTCAGCAAAGGAGATATTTATCTTGATTTGTCAGTCTATTGCTTTGAACCTGATCTAGTAAAGGTAAGCATACCCTAAGTTAAACAAAAATTTAGAACACTGACCTATTCTTCAAAGAACTTAACTCCACAGNGAAAACAAAGGAGGTCCTGGAGGTGAAAATTCTATGACCAGACCCACGAAGAGTGAGGTTTGATTACATTGCAGCCTATGACTCTCAGCAGTTGTGACATAAATAATCAGGCAAGTAGCCTGAAATTCTAAACAACATGGCCAGATGGATCCTTGGTGTAACTTCATTTATTTGCAGAAATTTGTATCCCAGACAACTATTGCACTGAGTCTAATTCAAACCTGACGTAAGCAGGTTCAACTCCCTTGATATCAATGCAATATGACCAGCGTAACGTAAGAGGCCTGGATTTGCAATAATGTGTCTCTTGTATTGAACTGATTTTGCAAAACACCACAGTTTGTCAACCCTTTAGACATCTCCAGTCTCAAGAGAACTGCCCCCTTCTAGTACTTCATTGATTCATTGCTGAGTTAACCTTTACAAATCAACCAGAATAGAATGGAATTCAGTTATATAATTCTTTCATTCAGGAGATGTCTCCAATCACTGATAAACCAATAATAATGTGAAGATAATATGAAGGCAAATACAAAACCAGTTGTAAATTAGGCATCAGTACCTATATTACCTTACATACAAGACTATTACGAATGAAAAAAACCCCACATTGTTTGCATGTATTTACGTTTGTTTCTCCTTCCCATTTAAATTCATTTTGTGGACCAAGAATGCACTTAACTGCAGCATAAATTCACATGTAACTCATTTCACTGGTTCTTTTGGTTTTAAAATTACTCTGTTTCTTACAGATGAAAAATATGTGTTTTAATTAATTTTCAGAATCAGTTACAGTGAATCTATACAATTATTTTTGAGATGTGGGAGTCTGTGCCTTGTAGGTCTTGAATATTTGTGTCTACAAATCTACCCACTGACCAACGCAAACAGTTGTTTTCAGCTCCATTAATTCCTTTCTATTTTCTGATACTTCTGTATTACCAGGGAGGTAAAGAATTATCATTATACACTACATCTGAAAGATTCAAGATGCTTTAAACAATATGAAAGTGATGGAGCATTATGCTGATACATTAAAAATGTTTGTGAGCCTACAAAGCCAATATCTCCCTTACATGCCTTTATATTCACCCTGAAATGTATTATGCTTAATAGGAATCCTAGCAGCTCAATTGTTTGGTCTGCCTGTGAGTTCAGGGAGCTATAACATGGCAAGAGTACACGAAGCAACACGAAGCACTTGTTTTCCTAGAAATGCAAAGGGCAAACATGAGAACGGGCAGTCTATTAGCCTGAAAAGCCATGAAACCATGAAATAAGAGAATACAAGGAATCTGGAGAGGTTCAGAAATGCAGACTAGCTTCTTCTCTGCCTTGTACCAGCTGTGGTTGCCTGATGTCAGAGGCTGCCATTCTGATGCATGTTTCGTATTTGCTTTCTACTGGTATAATATAACCACAGCTGATTAACGCATCATCAAACATACCTTTGTGAAAAAATGTTGTAAGTCCTTAGAGACACCTGTCTTGTTCCTAAACACAACTTTGTAAATCCATTCCGTCAGGCTGTGGATTTCCCACTGCTCTGCACCAGGTTATGAAATGCCAAAAACTGGTGCATACAGACCTCTCTCAGTTTAGGGAACTTTTCAAATATAGACTTTTTTTTTTTTAAGTGGGTACAGCAGATTGTAGCAGATGGCTTGCTTTGTCTGATAAATCCTTCTTCATTCGTGGCTCATTGAACTAGTAGTGTCATTAATGTCTAGCACATTAATTTGGAATCCATGTGCTAAACTTCACTGCAAAACTTTTGGGGGAAGATATTTGATTTGTGTGCACAATAGCTACTATTTCTTATTCCTTCTAGATAGCTTTCCAGGCTGGATTTTCAGCTCTCATCTACCATTTGATTGGAAAAGCAGATTTCATGAAACTGTTTTTGGTTGCTAGGAGGTTAATGCAGGAACATATTTTTTTCCTAGTGACTTCAAAACAAGATTAAAAAGAAAATCCCCTTATAATAATTAATCTAACATTAAATACATTTTACATTTACAGCTGCACCTTTCCATCTTTTGCAACTTTTTTCTCAGCACAGGAGATATTGAAGAACTTCACATTTCACATACTGCACTGTTCGTCTCTACAACATAAGGCAATTTGCACTGGAAGCATATGTTAAAAAAACTTAGAAATTGATCTTCAGCATTATGTAGTGGATTTCCACAGGCCTCTTAGTGATTAAAATTTTAATCACCTGATGATTAAAGGTTTCATTACTAGGCAATTAGCACTTTAAGTGCAAGGCATTTAATTCCGTTTTGGAAGTGGAACCATCAGTGGTTGGGGATTGCAAAGTCAGATGGATATAAGGCAGAAATGAAGTAAAGGGGCCAGACAAGGTCAGAGGGAAGAGAAAGCTTCAGAGTGCAAGAGCATGAACAGCATAAGGATCCCTTTGACTAGAAGAATGAGATTTACGTCTAATGAAGGAGATAAGGTGCAGCAGGAGCCAGCAGCTGCCTGGGTGTCAGGAGTAGGGCAGCAGGACAGCCCCAGCCCTGGGCATCAGGCATCTCCCTGGGGTTGGGGAAAGTTGTTCAATACTTGCATGATAATCATGGATCTTGAGGCACAGTAAAGCTTGCCCAAAAATTTGTTAAAAAGAGTATTTGTTTAATCTTCTGTGTGTTTTGAGACAAAAACCCTCCGTGAAAACTGAACTGTTTATTGTAGCATATTTTAACACATGAATTGATGTTGTTTTCCATAAAAATATATATTAAGTTGGAAACCTTCAGCCTATTACCCTAGGCAAACTGAATTGCAAGATGAATTTTTTTTAGTTTTTTTAGAATTGTAGATTTTGTGTGTTGGCACTGAGTGTTGAAATGCCAAGCTGGAAGCTGATTAGTTCTTTTCTTAGCTCTTGCTAGTTTTAGCTGCCTCTTAATCTTTTTTTTTTTCCTTTTTTTTCTCACTAGCAGGAACACTTTTGTCCTAGAGGGGTTATACAGTTTTTTCCAGTATCTGGTGTTGATTTATCTGCGAACAAACTGGGTTTATTATTTCATTATATAATATGTACAGTAAATGTTAGAGCTGGAGGATGTTAGAATTCTGTGATCTACTGGAATAATAATAATAAAAAAGACCAGATTTCAGAAAAGACCTTTTTTTGACTCAGTTCCATAGCTTACTTTGATATCAGAGGAAGCTGCATTCATATCAGAGTCTAGACTATGGAGCTTACTATATTCCTTCAGAGCTGTCATGCTGTTTCAAGATATCATAGGGGTATGACACTATAACCAGTCATTCAGAAGGATAGGAAGTTCGCTCTCTTTTTTTTTTTTTCTCTTTTTCTCTTTCTTTTTCTTCACCAGTCAAGTACAATTGCAGTGACAAAAGTCATGCTGCTGAGATTCTGGACAAGTCCATCACCAGCATAAAGTCCATATTGCTTGTAGCAGATTTGGTAAATATGTGGCAGAAAAAATTCCAACCATTCCACCATGTATTACCTAATTCCTTTTATTTGGTAGAAGAGAAATGTAATAAGCATTGAACAAAGTCCTGTCTTTAGTTCTGCTGAAAAGTCAGATAGCAACTAAACAAGGAAGCATCAGAATGAACCAGGCACTACAGAAGCTATGTATCAGTAGGAATTAAATAGTGAGTGTAAGCTAAAATTAAGTTTTTTGCAGAGATGAAGTTTAAAAAAACCACAAAGCACTGTAAAAATAGTTAAAGAGTAAACATCTGATTTCCATCTGGTGTTTTGGGAATAGCAAATAGTGCACTAAACTGTTCTATCATCTGAAGAAATAATGTCAAGTAACAAGCAAAATCCTCCTTGCAAAGCAGGTACTGAAACATTCAAACATGGAATATCCATTTATTTATGTATTTATTTATTGGTTGATTTGTTCATTCATTCATTCACACATTCATTTATTTATTGCATGAATTATATAAAGTGTGAAGACTGCATGCGTTCTTATATGATTTTTTTATTTAAAAGTTGGAAATTACCATGACCTCTATTTATATAAATAATTGCATCGAGACAGACTACATTCCAGCATGGAATTGAAGTCTGAATTCTGGGTTTGTCTATTTTTCATTGTGTTACAATACTACAAAATTTGTAGCAGAAAATTGTCCAGGTGTTATAGGCACAGCTGCAGCTTTTCAAAGATGGGTCTATACGACCTATAGAATGGACATTGTGGGGTTTATCTCATCTTTATTTTATCTATCTGCAGAAATTCACTTCACTTGATAGGTAGTTTTACTTACCTATCTACTTACTTACTTATCTACCTACCTACCTCAGAAGAAAAGCGTTTATATCCTTGAGGTGCTTATTTCTGTTCACTGACTGCAAAGTGGACTGACACATGCATATTTATGTCTGATGAGAGGAATTTTATCCTTAGGACCATGAAGTTCTTCCTCAAGTGTTCATGGTCAGCTTTCATTTTTATGAACACTGAATCTGGATCACTAGCAACTTGTCACATTACTGTTAGGATAACATGAATCATGCCCTAATAGTGTTTTGGGTCTTTTTTGTCAGTGGGTGTTTTTTTTAACCCAAGCACATGACTATGCAGATTAAAAATCCTTAGACAGATGTGGCACAAACAAATTAGGTGGGATGAATAGAGTCCTGAGTATTTTCTCTTCTTTAACAGTCAGCTATTTATACTTCTGAGCTGCTAACAACATATCTCAGAATGACATAAATTGTACAACACTAGCTGGAGCTGTCACTGAGCCATTAGGTGGCAATTCAAGTGAGAGGAATTAACATAGCAATTGCTGCACCAGCAAAAGTGACCTCTTACTTTTGGGGAGATTTCTTTTTTTCCCCTCCTTTTTAATTCAGGTATAAGGCTACCATGTAGCAGGAAACAGACAACTTTTTTTTTTTTAATTCCACATTTGTTTCTGTACTGGTTATAAAATGAAATCTGAATGGATTTTGAGTAATGATAATGATAGAAAACCCAAACACATAAGTTATTGGAGTTGAAGGGTGAGAGAAAATCTTGAGATACTTAGCAAGCATTATCAAATTAATCTTTTTCTGTCTGGCTTTCAAAGAAAAGTTTTTTTGAGAAAACTATTTGGAGACAAGAAGGACAATTTCTGAATGAAAATACAAAGACACAGTCATAGAAAAAGGGCCAATCAGTTAATTAGATTTACAGATGTAGCCCCTGGTCAGTTGGGTATAACCCTGTGGTAAACTGAATTAACAGGGGATCAGACTTTTATAAGGCTACGGCCTGGTTGAAAGACAGACCTGGTTGAAAGTTATAAAAAGGAGACTGTCAAAACTACTCTGAAAACATAATTATTACATTAATAAGCACAAGCATATGGAACAGAAAAAGAATGAGAGATTTAGAACCTACACATACATTTATTTAATCTGCGAGAGTGCAATGAGTAGACCAAAAAGGAAATGTAAAATTATCTATATACATCTCACAATTTTCATGAGAGGCAAAAGAATTTAGTTGTGCTTGATGCATTCATCTATGAGATCATCTTCATACAGAAAATTTGTTTTAGGAGATTTCATTTCCAGTAGCAATCAATCTCAATTCAAGAGATTAACTGATTACAGCAGAGTTGCAAGTGACTTCCTGTATACCTGAGCATGATCTCTCAATGAATTAGAAATAAATCTGTGATCCCAGTTAAAGGAATATAAGGACATCTCTTTTAAAATTTTAAATCCAGGAAAGATGTTTAGGGTTGGTGTGCAAGGGCCAAATAAGAGCCAGGTGTCAACAATACAACCTTCTTTGGTCCTTCCTAATCTTTTAGTAGTCAATGCTTGATTCTGAGTTCCCTGAAGATTAGAAGACAGACAGGACCATGAACAAAGGTTAGGACTGTAAAAGTGCTACAAAATAGAAATTTATCAACCCACTTTTTTCCATTTTACTGATGAATTAATGGATTAAAACACTATATGAAACAATACACACTGTCTTACTGTATCTCATTTTTATTTCTTATACTTCATGAAGTTTATAAAACTTTGTGTAATCTTTTAAAAATGTAGACACTGGCTACACTACTTTGTTCTACACAACTTAATTCCATCCAGTATCAGTCTCACTACTGACATAGCATCTTCTTTGTTACTTATTTTGCTTACTGTCCCTATTTTAATGCATCCAAGGGCTTCCCTGTTCTTCCAATCAGCAAGTTCCCCTCTGTAACACATCACTATATTTTCACTTGATAGCATTCAAAGTAGCTTGTTGTGATGGACCACCACACCATACTATCTAGATTACACTCTGTAACTGGCCTTGCTTAATCGTCATCATTCATTCTTTAGGTCTTTCATTCCCTCACAGATCTTATGAGATTTCATTTTTTTTTTCCATACCTAATTCTAGATCATTTAAATGAATATTGAAAGATACTAATAGTATTTCTAGTCAACCCAGAACTCGGCTAGAAACACACTTATTCATCGAAGAATCCACTTCCTTTGTTACCTCTTGAGAGCTGCTAGTCAGCTGTAATCCAAATGAACTGAGGTTGATGATACTACATTATGCTACCTTTTTACTCAGCATGTGAAGGGACACTAAACTGAAAACATCATTAAAAAAATGCATACTGCATGTACATGTTTATTTTCTTCTTCTTCTTGTTCACATCACTGACAAGACAGAATTGTAAGAAAGGACTGTAGATCTGACTTTTGTCAGAATATTTGACCTAGTTATACTTGATGCTTGGTTAAAAATCTGCATAATATGAAAATAAGAAAGACTAAAATAGCTTTTCCCAAATATAAGTGTTAGTGGAAATTCATAAGTTTGAGGGGACATGTCTCAAGGTATTGGTACCTTGCCAAGTGCTATTCAAAAATTTTATCAAGAATGTAGACAATAATATAAAATATTGTCTTTCTGAATTTATAGCTAGCATTAAGATGGTCAAGACAGTAAATAACAGGAAAGGTTACCATTATGGAGTGATCTGTATTGTTCAGTTAAATTGTTACTCTCCAACCAAGCATGCTTTTAAACAGCTGAAGATAAGTTAATTGATTCGAGGACAAGAAATTAATGATCTAGTTAAGGGAGGAGAACATTATTTGGGGAAACTGTCATTCAGAAAGTACACTGGAGACGTAGTATATGAGTATCCTAACATGCTAACACAAGTTTTGGATGAAAAAAATGGGGACTGTAAAGAAATAATATGCCCTTGAAGACACAGCTAGTCAGACTATTGCTATATATCAAAAGAAGTATGACTGGAAGGTCAAGGGCAGTTATTGTCTCCCTCTGCTTCACTCTTGTGAGACTCCACCTGTAGTGCTGCATCCAGCACTGGAGCCCCCAATAGGAAAAGGACACAAACCAGTTGGAAAAAATCCAGAGGAAGGCCACCAAGATGGTCAGAGGGATACAACATCCCTCCCGTGAAGACAGCCTGAGAGAGGTGGGGCTGTTCAGTCTGGAGAAAAGAAGAGCAGCCTTAGAGCAGCCTTCCAGTACGTAAAGGAGTGCTACAAGAAATCTGGAGAGAGGCTATTTACAAGGCCATGTAGTGATAGGACAAGGGGGAATGTCTTCAAACTCAAAGAAAGTAGATTCAGATTAGATATTAGGAAGAAATTCTTTACTATAAGGACGGTGAGGCACGGGAATGGGTTGTCTGGAGAAGTTGTGGGTGCCTACATCATCCCTGGAAGCGTTCAAGGCCAGGTTGGAAGCGGCTTCGAAAAATGTGGTCCAGTGGAAGGTATCCCTGCCCATGGCAGCAGGGTTGGAAATAGATTATCTCTAAGGTCTCTTCCAACCCAGATCATTTTATGATTATGCTGGGGCCATACCTATTGGCTGCATTTATAGAGGAAATTAGAAAAAGCAACATGTGGTAGCTAAAAAACAAGCCTTGTAAACAAAGCCCTTAGGGACTCAATTTGTTCAGCTAATCAAAGTGTAGGTTTAAAAGGTGTTTTGATTGCCATATAGAGACACTTAAATGAAATCCAATCATGGAAAAAAAGGAAAACTTTCAATCTTACAGACAAAAACATAACAAGATATGCACATTCAACCTTGAAACGGAGACATTAAATGCAATTAAGAATTTATAAAGAAAGGCAGCAGACGTACTCCGGCCCTGAGCCTGTAAAATGAGATTAGATATCCTTCTAGAAAACATGTTTTGACTCAGCATCTGAGAAAATTATATACATTGTAGACCAAGTGACCATAACAGTCTGCTCATAAAGTCTATGAACCTCTTTGTCAAATGAGAAGCACTAGCAAAAATAAACAAGGAGTAACCTGCCAGAATTTAATCCTGTTGTGGCATTTTGAAATGGCAATATTTTGCTCCATTGTACTGGATTAGTGTATCTGAAACCATGTGGCAGCTGGCTGAAGGGTATCTGGGCTTGCTGTGACAAGGAAAATAACCTGCTCATTTCACTGGAGAATGCAGGAATGTTATCAACACCAAGAACATCCTAGATCAGATGACGTGTTGAGAGAAAATGGGGTTTGTGTTACTGAAGAGGGTTGGTGAAAAGATGACTTCACAGGTGGGTATTTCTGCCTGAAGACCACCTTGGAACTCCCCGAAGGGAACTCCTGTAAATTATGAAATCTGACCTGAGTGGCTCAATGAGTTCTTCCTGGGTATTATTTGACTAGCAACGTCAGCGCACTTCAATGTAAATCAGTGCAGAGAACTTTTGAAATTAATCCATATATATATATTAGCCATACATGTAGGTAAATGCATGGAAACAGGTTGAAAAGCAGGCAATAAAAAACTTTAACAGAAATAAAAGCAATTTTATTCAAAATTAAATTAAAGTAGTCAGTCAAATTAAATTAAATACTGAAGGATATATTGTGATACAAGATAAAAGGATATTACATAAACTATTTGAAAAATGAAGTAAGGTAAAAATGCTCATTAAATCAAATTACAGCTGAGAAGCAGTTAAAATATATTACTTTGACCCCTTTGGGGTTTTTTTTCCCATCACATGGTCATATTAATTAGCATGAACCTTCTTAAGAAATAAACACATTTACCAAAGCTAGCTTGCAAATGTGGTTAGCAGCTTTTAGTAGTCATTTGTTAAAAGGTTGAACAACCCTGAGAACTTCAGCAGCAAAACAGCTTGTCAAAATAAAACCTTAAGCAGATGGTCCTAAATTACTGGAACTCTACTGCATATGCTGAATGCTTGAGTAGTTCCATGAATAACAGAAGTCTGTCCACAAATACGGAGGAAAATAGCAGATGTGTGGGGCTGATGTTACCTGATCTCTATCACATAGAATCCTATCACTGTCAAAAGTGCTGTCTCTTGCCTGCTTGAGAAAGTGACTAAAAAAAGTCTCTGTTGATGTAGTTATTCATAAGAAACATGCCATTTTTTAAATATTGTACCTCAGCCTGTTGCTGAGAAAGAAGGTAACTTACTCTGGCACGGAGAGAAGGCAGCTACAGCAACAGTTCCGAAAGATGTTTTGAAATCTCTTAATCTCCAATTTTCATGTCAGCATGAAATGCATATACACTTTCTGTTATTCTACCAAATGCATTTCACTTTCTCCAAAAAAAAAAGCAAGTCTTAGTCACAGCAACTCTTGTTGATGAATCTCTGTTTTCCATGTCCCCGTAGGGTCTTACTCCAATGTAATGTTCTGAGATAGCAACTGCCATCTTTTTCAGCCTTTATTTAGCATCTCACTCTCTAGAGTCTTGGTCACCCCAGAGAAAGTGAACTGAATTTGATTCCTGTTCCCAGTATTGTTCCTTTGTTTTCCAGCAAACTATTTAGTACAAAAATTACAGCAGAACTCCTTCTTTCTGTGGTAAGTGCTACAGCCTTTTGTCTGCAGAGGTCTGTATTCTGAAGGATTCTCTTTCTTTGAGAAATAGGGCCCCCACACCAATAATGGGATTAGTTTCTGGTGAGTATAATAATATGGTAAATTGAAGCAGAAAATAGAGACTTGACTGCTGATCTTACACTCTCTTCATAAATAGGGATCAGTCATACTTGAAGACCTTCAAGCATGAGTGTATTTGTTCCCAAAATGTGAATTGATTGTATCTGCAACCACCAGTATTTCATATTGGTGGAAAATGCAGACATCCTTCCACTGCATTATTGACTTCTGAACAGGATGGTAGAAGTACTGGTGTTCCCAGAAGCTGTTCTGGTTCAATTTATAACCTTAAAACTGTAACAGTGATTTTCAAAAAAAATTCGTAGCAGAATGCAAAACCTCATCTGCATGAGAGTATGTATGACACTATATGTATTATCTGTAATGATACTATATCATTATATGATACTATGAAGATGCTATATGATACTGTAATAATGCTATGCTATCTATGTGACTTTGTGTGTATTATCTGTAAAGTGTAAGAATAGGACAAAAACTATATTTTTGGTGTATTCAAAGAATAATTATAAAATTAAATATTATGTGATATTTTTAGCTTACATAACCTTACTTTTATTTAAAGAGTGAGCCTATGCAAATGGAGAAGAAATAAAATTCTTTTGTCTAAAAAAATGAGAGTTTTGCTGCAAACTCTTTCAAGTAATTTTAGTATCTCTCTCTGATCCCAGAAATTGGCAGATTGACTAATACCTTCAGAGTCCAGAATCTGAAGGTGTGTTTTATTTGAGTTTCAGAAGTTTGAGCTAAACATTAAGACCAAAGTGTCTTTTTACCATACCTGGTGATTTAACATCATCCACTTGGATGTCATCAGAGAGCTGCAAATTAGATCTTTCTGAGAAATGGTGTTTGGGTTTCACGTATTTTTTTGTGATTTAATGAACTGTGTTGAGGTGCCGAACCCTTCATTTGGATCATCAGGTGCTTTCAAAGGTTTTGTGTCTTCAAATAAAAAATTCAAAGCATATTTTTTCCATAGGATATTTTTAATACAATTTGTCAAAAGTCTAATGGAAATAACAGAGTCCTCATCTAGCGTTTTCAGTGATAGTATCTTTCTGACTGTATCAGTAGAAAGCACTTTTTTTGTGTGGTTTATTTGTTTGTTTCTTTTTCTTAAAAGAGAAGTCACTATATTTTTTGGGGGCTTGAGAATTTGGATAAATGTTCTGAATATAACTGAAATGTTATATTGTTATTTTGAGCGCAATAGCCTTAGAGCACAGGGATAGATATAGCACAAGCTTCTGTTGGAAAGTAAAAGTCTCAAACACTATCTTTAACTTTTCAGGAGCTTTAGCCCATGATTTGCATAATGCTGTGGTACCAAGAACAAGGTACAGGGGAGATTGTCTGTTGTTTGGATACTGGTATGTTAGTGTGCGCCATTTTTTTCTCTCATCTGTTATATTGTAGAGGAAAATCCAGGGAAAGGAACAATTATATTTTCCTCTTGAGATTAAGACAGCTGAATATAGGTGCCTTTATATAGTTAACCAAAGAACTTTTAACCAAAGACACTTGATCTCCTTTTATTCAGTGTCCAACAAAGGTTGGCCTCAACTTACACCTGAGGGCATCCAAAGATGATAACGATGCCCATGTTTAGGCAGTTCAACTGAGCTACTAGAGACTGTGTACCTAACTCCTTCTCCGGGCTTCATACATTTTATTGATCTATGACCATACCCAACTCTTCCCTTATGGGCTAGTTTAACTTCTTCTTCAATGCATTTTCCATTGGTGTTTCTCATAGTTATATATAGTAGTTCCATTGGTTCTTTAAATGACCACAGATTCATTGGCATTGTCCAAGTGCTTGATGGAATCTTGGTAATCTAATTCTGCATCTTACTGAGTTCACAAAAGGAAATTTTTCTGATACTTTTAAATATGATCTTACTTTACATTCTATATGCATATTCTTACACTGATTTCCTCACCAAATTCTCTGAATGACTTCCTACATGTAGTAGACAAAGTGACTAACAGTTGTGCCATATCTTTTCATCTTCTGCTCCCTGTGTGCAGTGTGCTGTTTTTGTTTCATTGAACAATGGGTTTTTATCTGTTTTATCTGTTTTCTCTTGTAGAGTTGGGGTTCTTTGTTTGTTTGGGTTTTTGTTTTTTTGGGAAGGTTTTATAATGAAAATACTGTTAGGAATATATATTGAAAATTACTGTCAAAGGAACGTACCTGTTAATTGCAGTAGAAAATAACGACATTGTGATACAGTTATTAATCTCTGGAGAATGCTCATTCTGTAGTCCCACGGAAAGCATCTCCCCAGCAGATATGAGCTTTTTCTAACAATAGATAATTCACTGTTTGAATTAAACTATTGACCACCATTTCCATCCCATAGTTTAATTATTGTTTTAGATCTTTTTGGTCCAGAAGAAAAAAATTTAAGCAGGAATTTGAACTTGACTCATTATTCTAGAAACAGGAAAGACAGAGAGGAGAGGACGAGTGTGAGGCTACTGAGAGTGTCAAGGGAATTGATTTGTGACTCTACTGTCATAGATTTTAAGGCTAGATATGACTGCAGGTGTTCTACTGTAGCTTCTTTCATAATAAAGGCCACATATTATTCTTGTTGCTCTCTAGTGAATCCAGAAAATATTGCTTAATTAAAATATATTTCCTAAAGCCTTTTGTTAGGAGATTGAGGCACTGTCCTGTTTTTCAGTGAATCAGATTCTATTTATTTCACTAAGACCATTTTTTGTTCCGTGGGTGCCTGCTTTCCTCTAATAACTGTTGAATTTGCTGGCTGCTGGAAGTTGAATTTGTCTGGAGAGGAAAATTCTCAAAGATATTATTATTAAAATTGACCTCTGAGTAGAGGAAGGAGGAACTCCTAATCCTTCTGCTGAAGGAAAGGCTGCAACATAAACTCATTGCTGTGGCTGGCAGTGAGGTGAGGGACAGGTCACCTCCATCGAACTACAGCAGCCTAGGCTGGACTGCAGTCCTTTACAACTAACTTTGTCCACCTCTGCAATTGCCTCAAAAGGCATTTGTTTAGAATGGACGTGAATCAAACGATAGATGCTTAATTTTTTTTGTAAACTCTGTAAGGAAACATATCACAGAATTGCAGAGTCACAGAATGGATTAGGTTTAAAAGGACCATAGGGGGTCATCTTGTCCAACCTCAGGGCTCAAGCAGGGTCATCCTAGAGCACATTGTACAGAATTGCATCCAGGCAATTCTTGAATATCTCCAATGAGGAAGATTCCACAACCTCTATGGGCAACTTATTCCAATGTGTAGTCACCTGCACAGTAAAGAAGTTCTTCCTCATGTTTAGGTGGAACGTCCTGTGCATCAATTTCTGCCATTGCCTCTTGCTTGGCACCACTGAGAAGAGTCGGAATCAATCCTCTTGACATCTTCCCTTCAGACACTTACAGACACTGATGAGATCCCCTCTCAGTTGTCTCATTTTGAGACTGAACAGGCCCAAGTATTTTAGTCTTTCCTCATAAGAGAGATGTTCCAGTCCCTAAATCATCTTTGTTGCCCTCTGCTAGACCCACTCCAGGAGCAAATTGTCTCTCTTGTACTCAGGAACTCAGATGCGGCCTCACTGAGGCTGACTAGAGGGGCAGGATCACCTCTCTTGACCCGCCAATGCTCTTCCTGGTGCACACTAGGACACCATTGGCCTTCTTGGCCACACAGGTACACTACTGGCTCATGGATCTCATTGGCTTTTCCTGAGCAAGCCCTCACTCTTAAAGGAGGCAGACACACAAGTTAGATGAACTGGATGTCCCTCTGGTGATCTCTCAGGAGACTTATTTCCTTCTGTTAGCAGTATAAGGAACATAGGAGCTGCAGCGGCTGAATTTCCCTTGCTTTCTGCTTCACAATCTTATCTTTTCAATGAAGAAAGGCCTAAACTGGGCACATAAATTAGGTACAATAAATTTCACCCTGAGGGATCCACTCAGAAGGATGTTATGAAAGCTGCAGAGCAGAAGTTTCAACCAAGCCTTGCATTTTTTAAATATCAAATATATCAGCACAAAGGAAACTGAAAATCTGGTTTCTTTCCCAGTAAATTTAGTTTAAGAGCTCCTTATTATTTTCTTTTTATATCAGGATAATGACAGAAACTTTTGGAATGATGTTTGAGAAGTGTAACACAAAACCAATTCTTTGGCTTCTGTATCTTTCCTGACTTAATTACAATACTAATTCATTAGTCAATATCTGTTTAGTGTTTTGAAAATGTGGCTGGATATATTGAAAAAAAGCATCAACCATTTGCATTCATCTGCAATTCTATGTGAATGAGGACTACACTAACGTAAATTTATGGTAAACTTACTGATGAATTTTATTATCCAGAATGCTAGTGCTATACTTTTTCCTGGATATCATGCAGATTATGTCAGACAGTCAGAAAAGACTGAATTGACATATGCTGAGTAGAAATTCCCATTTATTTTTTTTGGAGATGAATATTCAGATTTGGATGGAACTAGCTACTTTCATGGCAGCAGAGTTTTGCCTTGCGGCTAAATTCAGTCTTCTCTACTGAAGTTTCAGCCAATGTCACCTGGTAAAGTCTGGGAGCTCTGTGGCAAGGTTCTGTCAGTCAGATATATATTTGATTTCCCTGCTAAGGAATAAGAAGTAGATACTACTTAGAGAAGTCATAGGCAGTCTTTGCTAAAGAAACAACTTAAATTTGTCTTTCAGAATGGATTTCATCATGTAGCAATAGCTTCCTTTTGGGAGAAGAGGGAATTAAATATGGTAAACTGATTCCAGCACTGTGTGAAATTTCCTACTCTGTTTGATTTAAAATGGCTTAGCAGTGTGTTTGACACACTGTGCCTGAACTTGGTAATGGACAAAGGTAACATGCATGTCAAAGAATAAAACACTGGAAATTTCCAGAGGGAATATATTATATGACTCGTCTGTTTCTGAAAAATCTCATCAGGGTCCGTAGTACTGGCCAGCTAAATCTTCTGCTAATAAAGGTTTGTCATATAGAACTTCAGGTACACTTGACCAGCAGAAAAGTTCATGAGTGAGTAAAGGCAGCTGTGCCATGGGTATGTCAATGATAGTCAGATCTATGCCATCATTCATTCTTCCCTGGGCCTTTGAGCAGCTAACTTAGTGTCTAGCAGAAAGAGGACTACTGGTAATAGCTAGCTTTGTCAAGCACTGCCTGAAGGGCACAAAACTAGCCTCTATATCTTAGCAATTATGCCAACACCTGCCAAAGAAGCAATTGTTTCCAATTGCCATTACAAGGTGTCATCTAGAGTATCTTTGTATACTCCTGTAGTAGTGGTTATCATCCAGTTTTAGCCCACTATCCAGCCCACTATCCCTTCCCAGGGAAGGGAAGAAGCATGAAATATTATAAATATACAGAAGTAGTTATCCATGTATTAATAGCTGTTATACATAGGTTTTACCATGTATGTGTAGCATGAAGATTTTTTTTAATGCCATTAGTTTTCCATCCCCATAAATAAATTCATGCAATACCCAGAGGCCAGATTATTCTTTTTGGAAGTTAGACATGATGATTCCACACTAATCACATTAAAAATCAATATTTCTTCATCTATAAGACTGTAGCAGTGGAACTAATATGAGGCACTCAAGCTAAAAGAGAAAAGGCTTATTCTTTCACTTCAAGAGTCATGATTCTGATGAGAAATCATCAGCTTTCTAATACATGTTTTTTGTTTGGTCCACTGGAGTCCACATTTGGGAACCCTTACTTTCTTCCTAGCCTCATGTGGTTTGGAACACTGAGCTGACGGAAAATATGGTAGAAAGAAACCTATGACCTCAGGAAGGGAATTTCCTGTAATAGTAATTCAGCTTTCATTTTTGTCCAGGTAAACCAAACTAAATATGTTATATAAATAAATATGCATCAATCTATATTCTTCCTAGGAACACAAATGATAATATGTTAGATTAAAAATACATACAAGAATTGTGCTGCTATCTATTAATACATGTTCCCAAATTCCAGTGGAGAAGAGACTTCTGATATGAAGTATGTTGTACCTCCAGAAAGGTGATTTCTGAAACCACCAAATTTAAGAAAGAACAACTTGCATTCAAATAAAGCTAAGGAGGGAAATTAGTAATAAGATGCTCAGAAAAGCATCTTTAGTATTTGTCCAGCAGATATTTCTATCAGTTTTGAAAAGAAATCTTTCATCCTTGTAGTGTGTGAGGCCACAGCTATGTCTATGTGCACACTTAATCCTCATATTTAAAAAGTGACCAATAAGCTTTCTCTGTCAGGAGTTGTAAGAACTCAGTAGCAAGGAATGGTTCTTTGTAGTCATCTCAGCTTTTGTCCAGTCCCATAACAAGCAAAGCACAAATACTTGTAGAGAATACTATTTTTTTTTGATATTGTTTGAATATCCTTGGGCACATGGTGTGACTTTTGGGGATGGTCCTGTGTAGGGCCAGGAGTGGGACTTGATGATCCTTGTGGGTCCCTTCCAACTCAGCATATTCTGTGATTTTGTGAATGTTTACATTATCAGGTTGGATCTCCTTTTCAGAAGCAAGATGGATCCCAGCTCTGTGGGCTGAGTTCCAGCAGGTCATGTACTGTTTTAATTCACAAAATCAGTATACTGGCCATAGCATATCTAGTGCCCTTATCCTGTCTTGGTGCTGGCCTGACAGAAAAATCAGTAAATGAAGCAAATGCAACCCTTCTTATGCACTGTTTTTTTTAATTATTTCTCTGACAACCAATACAATTTCAGCATATACTAAAATGTGAATATATGGTTCTAGATCCATGAAAGGTCTAGGCTCAGCAGAAAAGTGAATAAGGGTTGCAGACAATTAGACAAAGAAACTTAAGACATCGTCAGGGTGCAGCCTGTTCTTCCTCTTCAAAAAAATGGACTATCTTACTAGCTTATAGAATCTCGTTTGCCTTAGCATTTTGGCTTGATAGCTCTTATACCATGCAATACTTGGACCAAAGTAAACAGATGGGGTTGTGAGTGTGTCTGCAATGGAAGAGGTATGCTCTGGAGAGTAGAGGAAATTAAATTTGATTCCTTTCAAGAAAGAAAACCATAATCACTTATACTTTGGCTGGGAGTCTTAGTCATTGAAACACTGAAATGATGAGGGTCCTATTCTGTCATCCTCTGATTGTTCACAGGCACTTGTTTGGATCCACTCATAGACTTAATCCTTAAGAAGACAGAAGGAAAGATAAGATATCTGAAGTTTTTGACAACCCTTATACATGAGGATCTAAGTGCTTCAAGTCAGAAACTTGTCTTTCACAGAACAGAACTGAAAACATTCAATTAAAATGAGCCCTTGAATAGGATCCCTAGGGAAGTGGTTGTATCATCATCCCTGGAGGTATTTAAAAGACCATAAGGACATGGTTTAGTGCTGGATTTGCCAGTGCTGGGTTAACTGTTGAACTCAATGATCTTAAAGGTCTTTTCCAACCAAAATGATTCTATGATCCTATTATAATTATTTTCATTATTTTTAGTTTTTTGTGTGTGTGGAACTAGCCTTTCTTGCTAGGAGATTGGGTTGATATCACCATACCCAATCCAGCATTAATCGGGTAAGAACATCTTTCAGATGTTAATGTACTGTGAGGGATGAAAGGGTGTTTGATGTTTCCTGTTATTTATCTTTGCCTTTCTCCAAAGATCTGTCCTATGCTTATCAACGTGGCACCTGAGCATTAACTTCAAGTATTCTGAACCATCCACTCACATCTGATATTTTTGTTTTGAAGTTGTTCTGCACGTTTATTTGCATGTTGTTCACAGAAAAAGGCTTGGCTGTTTAAGATGACAAATGAACACATTGATTTCTTAGGATCCAAAATGGATTGAAGCTTTCAGCCCTCTAAGCTTCATTTTGCCAGCTAGCACATTACATGGCACAGTGCTGGAAATGGTTTTTTGACTATGACAGCCGCAAAAGAAATGTTCAAGAGCTGGGAAAATTATTTCTTTATGTGATGCTTTTCTTCAAAGAATATGAGTTCTGAGTAACAAATCTGTGTTTCAGGACCAGCTTGCATCTTTGGAATTTGGATAGATTAGACAAGTGCGTATTTGGCTGAATCATTAAGGTCCTTATTCTTGCTTCTGAGATCATGTATGGTAGGGAAAAGATTCACTAAATTTAGCACTCAAAAAAATTCTGACTTTGAATACTTGAATTGCTGACTGCTCAGTCTACCCCCTAACAATGCCCTGACCTTTGCTGAAATTGGGTGGACAAGCTGACAGGCATCTTTGTGGGCATTGAGTTGTAATTTCCTACAGAGTACAAATGAAGCAATAAGAGCAGAAGTGAATCACTACTTGCAAAGAGATACTCACTTTTGCAGATTGCTCAGTAAGTGTGGGTGTTAGGATCAGATGAAGAAGTCAAGCAAACCAGAACACAGGAACTACAAGAACCTTTGGGAGCAAATCTAAACATGTACTTTAGAAAGCTGCAGGTGGGCTTTGTAAGCAGGTGTAAAAATGATTACTATGCTGCCAAAATGTCTGTTATGAGTAAACACTGAAGGTTTTGATCTTATTCTCTGTGTATGACAGAGAAATAACCATTCACGGGTAATAGAGTATATTTAACGAGATAGAAAAATCCATTCCTAAAGTCAAAAAAGGAGAAAGATCCAAATGTACAATACAGATCATAGGTCTGTAACTTATGCAAGGCTTAGGATATAAAATGACTTGGATAGGGAAACATATACATCAAGTTTCCAAATAATAAACAGGCAGACTTGTTTTTAACTGTTAAAGGTTCTTTATATTAAAGGTTTTGCTCTCCTATTCATTTGACCTAATCTAGTTTTGAGTTTCTGGTAATTTTCCTTTTTGCTTTTTTGTTTTTGTTTTGTTACTCATCTCTGGAGTGAAAAATGTCATCTATCTCATCAGCTATACATAATTGACAGAATTATACACCTGCTATACATATTGAAAGAATTGGGACCTTTGAAGCAAATATTGTGACTGATACCAGGTGCTTTTTTCCCCTTTTCCTTTTTGGGAGATGTGATACATAACATGTGCACAAATATGGAGTTTCTGGACCTAATAAAGGGAAAACTATCCCAAGTTAGTAAACTTAATAAAAATATTTCTTTATATTCTTTCAGGTAATTTAAGTTTCTCTGTTGTAAATGAAAATGCATTGGAATGACTTCTAACAGAAGCTCATTGGTCTATGAAAATAATGTGGTGGTCTCAGGTGACAGTTGTCTTCATCACGCACAAACAAAAGCCCCTGCACAGCTGGCAACGGTGTCCTGCTTTGGCCACACACCTAAAGCAGCAACAAAGCACTGAATCAGACATGGGCAGTGCGCTACCCCAGTAGGTTACGCAGTTCAGGTTTCAGACTTATTACTAGGACAACTTTCACTGTCACTGTTTGCACTTTTAAACTTTTCTTCAATAGAAGGTCATTCTGGAAAACAATGTATTCTTCAAGGCCATGCAGCATAATTCCCAAGAGGCAGCCTCCTTAGAAAACGGGAATAACTTCAGTGAAATTTCAGTAGCTAAATGTTTCCTTGGGGAAAAAAAGAGATCTGAAGGAAGAACAACATAAAAAGACTGGATTTTGCTGGTACACAATGCAGGATTTTTATTGACTTGGTAAGTAAATACTTTCCTTCTGAAAAAAAAAAAAGCTGCTATTTAGAAAGATTGTTTTTCTGCACTGAGAGAATATGTATCCTTAGATCCTGAGCTATTTTTATTCCATGTGCAAGACAAACAATTTTGAGCCTCACCAACAAATATTAAAATATTAATTTCTCATATGCCTAGAGTATTTTAAATTACTTCTGTGGTCTCTACTCTCTTCTGGAACAAATTTGATGTTTCCTTTAGATGTAAAAAACTTGCTGCTTTTTTTCTACACTCCACAGCTCCACAAATATAGGCATCTGTATTTTTGTGACCCATTATATCCTAAGTCTTAATATTAGGCAGTGCAAATTTTATCTAATCTCTCTAGAGTATTAGAATGAAGGACATGATTGTCATTGTAATATCAAACTGCAGGCAAGTCACAAGTCACAGAATTTGTCAGGAGAAGATTAAAGAGGGAAAATCCCAGATTCATACTTTCAAGGATTCCCAAGACTAAGGAATACAAATGTAACCATTTAGAGAGAAAACACCCTAACACTATCCCAATGTGCAAACAAAATTAATCATTAAAAGGGGAAACTAAATACAGTATAATTACAAGACCCCAGACACTGATATGTGTACATGTGCCTTTTCCAGACATCCCAAATGGATGAGTAAGACAAATTATTCACTGTAACAGTAGCCTTTGATGAAAGTATTTTGTAAAGTATTTCTCTGATGACTGTGCTTGCCTTACCATCTGAAATAACTCTTTTTTCTCACCACCACTTCTTCCCTTGTTGCATATTCTCATGATTTTGGAAGTTGTGCAACACCTTGTCTTTTAAAAGAAAAAAAAAACAAACATAAAAACAATGGCAAAACATCAATCAACGAAAGACATCCAGAAGAGGATGACCAGCAGATTATTTATCTTTGTTCTGTAAATCCAAGCTTCAAGTTTGAAGCTTGTAAATCAAAGCTTCCAAATTACTATTTTTCTAACAGATCTGTGATTCCTGAGACAGAAAGTCTCAATATTTACATTATTACATCCTTATTACTGAAATCAAAACAAGAAATTGGCTGCTCATATCTTGGATGAATGCACTGTTCACTGGATAAAAACTTGCTAGTTGGTCAAGCACAGAGAGTGATGTTGAATGGAGTTAAATCCACCCGGAGTCCCATCACAAGTGGTGTTCCCCAGGGCTCAGTATTTGGGCAAGTCCCGTTTAATATCTTATCAATATATAGACAGATGGTAACTAAAAAGCAGACTATATTTGACATTTAATGTTAAGTAAAACAGGCGTTCATAATACAATCATGGGAGGCTCAAATAATTCACTAACTAATCAACAATATTGGTTTCCTCTTTATTTTTAAAAATATTTATTGCATTAGTGTATTTTTTAAACATTCATCTAAATAGATTTAGTTGATAAGGCTGTGATAACAGCTAACTTGACGAAGTTATTTGTTTTCTTATTTGGGTTCTTTAAATCAAGAGATGGTTAAGTCGCAGTAAAAGTATGGTTGCATTATGTTAGGATTATCTTGCAGTCAAAACCCATACCATGAAAAAGATAGAAAACAGTTTAAGTATTTATTAACAAGACTTTCTTCTCTTGCAGCTCTTCTGCCATGTACTTTTTTCTCCTACTCAAATCTCGATTTTAAAAGACTTTGCACTTTAAAGAGCACTCAGCCTGACATCCTACACCAGCTACCATTTTCCCAGGTTGCCCTCTGCCACCCTGGCAGCAGGTTGGTGACAGAGCAACTATGCAGGTCACACAGGTCCAGTGCTCCTATGGACGTGCTCCATGTGCTGTGCATGCACAAAGGGACTGCTCTTCTAGGAAGTGACAGATTTCCTGAACCTATGCAATAGATCCAGTCATGTCATCAGGGTGGATTATGACATTAGCCCTTCTTCTGCTAAAACAAGCTCTGCTTTTGCTAAAAGTGGCTGTCCTACTCATATGCTTGCCACAAGACTCTTGCTGCTATACAACAGCTGATTTTTTGTTAATTAGTAAGACACTGTATGTCACTGTGGTTCAGGATTTAGTGGAGACAATCTGTGCAAAGATCCAACATTTTTCCATTTTTTTCATCCCCTTTTCAAAAATGTTAGAATGAAGAATCAAATGAAGAATCAAATGAAGAATCAAAATTTAATTTTGAACAATGATATTTAAGCCCATTAGTTACATTTAAATCTTGGTTTCTCTGGCAAAAACAACACCAACAAAAACAAAACAAAAGAAAAATCCCCAAACATTCAGGTATATTAAATTAACAATGATGTGTCAAACTTTTTTACTTGAGAACTCAGAAACATTCAGAAATATTTTAAGGCCCTCTTCAGTAAAAACAAATTTGGTAGTGAGGGGTATTCAGTTTCATGTTATTTGTCTCTGCTGCTTGACAGGTCAAAAAGTAAAACATTTGGAAGTCTCCAGTGTTTGAAGTTATTATAAGTTTGAAATTTACATAACTGATATTTTTACTTTTTCTTCGTATAAAAGATCTCACCAAATTTTAGCTATTTTAAATTGTTTTTTCCTCTTTTTTTAAATTTCATATTTCACTCATGCATTTTCTAGGTAGCTCTGCAGTCAAAGAAAATAATCATTTCTCCCAGAGATTTATGCATATAGCTTCGGACAAGACGCAGTGAAACGGTAGTGCCAGAAACTGGAGGAGGCAAAATAGAGACATTCACATACATAGCTTATTAGCACCTCATTTAGATCAATTATAGGCCTGAACTATGGCCTTAAGTCAATTCAGTGTTTTCCATTAACTTCAAAGAGCACCAAATGAAGTCTTATGTGACAAGTTCAAGTATCTCTTAAAAGTATATCAATAAAAAGGAACATGAATAGTACCATATACTTTTTTCTGTCCTCCTGCCTAGATATTTCTACATAAAACAATGATAATATCTAGTAATATTATCCTTGGGTCTGACATATTTAACTATGAAATTACTGCATATTCTTCCCTAATACAGCAGCTCATGCCACAATTGTAATTTCTATCCAAGTTTAAGGTCCCTTTTGTACTGAACAGTCCACTTAGCTTGGCTTAAATCTTCTGGCATGATGTCCTCAAAACTGGTCTTCTTGGCCATGTTCTAAAGATGATGCACAGTTTTCATGTGCATGAAAAGGGACATTCAAGAAAGTACAAAAATTACCCAATATATTAAAATTAACTAAAATGCAAACCAATGAGTACTATGTCTCATGAAAAATTTCAGAAATAACTCTGGAAAACACTAAGCTCGATGAAGCTTCTGGAGCAGGTGCAATATGAGCAATGATAAACTGATTGGCTGTAGCTGAAGCAGATTATGGCATTATCTTTCTCTGTTTTCTGTCCCTTAATGGAGGAAATATCCCTCATAGCTGAAGCAGCTGGACAGCCAAAGTAATGTGCAGCATCCTAGTGAAATGCCTGGGATGTGAATGCCAGGATCTGGTCTATCAACTGGGAAAGTCCATGAATGTCTTGATAAACCTTCTAGGGAATGCAAAATGCTAATCTTGCTGTTGAAAAGAAGAAATGCCTCCTCCTGGCCTCCAAAGCTCTTATTTTCTTACAGACTTTGTGCATGATGTGTTGGTGCCCACCTGCTTCTTAGTTGCAAGTCAGAGGGTCACCAGTGTTACACTTAGGAGGAGGGTAGCTGCTGCTGCTGCTGCTGAATAGCCTCTAATGTTGATCTGTCAAAGCAGCACATCTGAGTCCTTTGAAATCAGTTTCAGTTGTTGTTTGTGACCATGCTATGCAGATTCTAATGACAAAAGCAATAATTCAGAAAACAAAGGATCTGTGATTTTTTTAGTCTGTTTACAGAGCTAAACACAGACATTTTCTAGACAAATATAAAAACATGGATACTTCTAAATATGCATGCTTGTACTTATGCGTATGAACATCATGCACATAGAAGATAAAAAAATTCCATGAAGTTTTTAGACATGCTGTCACTCTCTCAGGATACCCATTCACCGAATAGAGTTGTTTCTCTCAGTGGGAGCTGCCATTTTAATGAAGTTATGCAGCAGAGGTCTGCTTTGCTAATGAAAAGAGCAATGGTAGGATTAAATTCACCATCAGGAAAGAGGAAGAATCAGAAAGCTTGAACATTTTTATAAGGTAAATTCTGTAATTATAAAACATTTTTTGTTAATTGAAGAGCTTAGTTTTAGTAAAAGAACTTACCTTTCAGCAATGAACTTTCTGACTGATAACGCTTTCCAGAGTTAAGAAAGTCCTTTCCAGCTTACTTTAATTAGCTTTTCCTTTCTCCATTTTTAAAATAATAATATTCTTTTTGGGTTAATCTCTTACCTATGATATTGCCTTAGCCTAGTGGGATTGAACATTATCCCTGCTAATGCTGTAGATGTTCTTTTTTTCTATCCTGGCCCTTGCAAAGGGCATCTCTTCATAGCTGTCTCACTTTCTTGGTTATACATTGATCACGTGTATATATATATATATACACATACATATGTATATACATAAGCATATATACATGTTCAGGACTGTGGAAAAAAGACCTGCCTGAAGGCCAACAGCAAACAGCAGGATACCTTCACCTTCCCTGAAACAGCAAAGTAAGGTAAAAAGAGGTAAAAATTCCCCACTGTGGAATTCCTGCACTCAGTGGTACATATTTGGACGCAAAATAAGGTCACTGAAGAGATGTAGTACAGGCTCCCTTTCTCAGTGCACAGTGATGCCTTTGAACAGCATAGAAACGTACTTCACCTTTCCATTATTTTTTAAGCCCGTGTTGTCTGAGTTTTCGGCTACTGTGAAGTGATTTTAAAATAGCGAATATCAGTTGCTTTGGAAATATCTGTAAGCATTAGGTGTGAAACTACTTTACTCTGACACTTGAATCCATTGGATATGCTCAGTCATGAGAACCAATCAGCTGGAGTAATGAATTCATGCATAACAAACTGCCTAACTGAGCTTACAAAGAACAGTCTTTTCCTTAAGACTGTCCTAAAAATTATATTCCATCTTTGTTTTCTGCTGTTACAGAGCAAGACTATATGTGTGATTTACACAGTTTGATATCTAGCTTGTTAGAAATTTGTTAGCACTGAGGAATACATTTCAGCATCTACCTAGAGTTTCGCTTAATTTTGACACTGATCAAAGGCTATAGGCCAGAATTCTTCCTTTGAACAGTATTACCCCTTAACAAGTGA
Source organism: Lepidothrix coronata (assembly GCF_001604755.1). Classification (NCBI taxonomy): domain Eukaryota; kingdom Metazoa; phylum Chordata; class Aves; order Passeriformes; family Pipridae; genus Lepidothrix; species Lepidothrix coronata. The sequence continues at coordinate 3,682,280 of NW_016690225.1, forward strand.
CCCCTTGCAAGATTCAACATATAGATCTTCCTGCATATTCTTCTGTACTTTATTTTTCTCTCCCAGCATTTCCCCTGACAGCTTCGCTGAAGGAGTCCTGAGGCACACCACAAACTATAAGAGGAGCTGAGTCTGATTCCTCTGTGATTCACTTCTTGTAAGGGCAGCTCTATGGCACTGCTTTACAATATACATAGCAACTACACAGATTCCACAACTTCTGCTGCTTTACAAGAACAGGTATTTTAATGTGCTGCTGGATCAATATAAACAAATTTCATTAAATGCTCTCTGCCTCTTAAGATTAAAAGCAAAGGTTACTTGGTATTCACAGACTTGTTTGATGAGTTTAGAAACATCTTTTACATTGTTACAGAAGTCTAAACCTGGTTCCAGTAGCCCAGGAACATCAGAGCAAGTTCTCTATCTGAAAAGATAAGACTAAGGTATCTTGCTGTTGCTCCTTAGACAAAAAAAGGCAGTCCTTGAGTTTCTTATTTTCTTATGAATTTGAATACTATGTAAATAAGAATAACTGAGCAATAAAAGCAAAGTCATACTCTTGACAATAGTTAACTAGCAGGGTCTTGTTGTAATACACATTACATATGTTAAATGTAATATGGAATAATGAAGGCCTTCCAGTGTGAACAATAGAAGCACATTTGATTTGAATTACTAAAATATAATTTGGTGAAAGCAATTGAAATTTCAGTGGAGAAAGGATTCTTCATTAACCATGTCTTGTCGTACAACCCCAGCTAGCTACTCAGCCCCCCACGACTGCTCACCCACTCCTTCCCAGTTGGATGGGGGAGAGAATCAAAAGAGTAAAAGTGAGAAAACTCGTGGGTTGAGATAAAGACAGTTTAACAGGTAAAGCAAAAGCCATGCATTCGAGCAAAGCAAAACAAGGAATTCATTCAATCTCTTCCCATGGATAGGCAGATGTTCAGCCATCTCCAGGAAAGCAGGGCTCCATCGACACCTGTCTGGTGGAAAGACAGACACCATCACTCCAAATGTCGCTCCTCTTCCTCCTTTTTCCTCCCAGCTTTATACGCTGAGCGTGACACCGTATGGTGTGGAATACCCCTTGGGTCAATTGGGATCAGTTGTTCCCGCTGTGTCTCCTGCAAACTCCTTGGGCACTCCGAGCCTCCTCACTGGTGGGGTGGGGTGAGAAGCAGAAAAGGCCTTGATGCTGTATAAGCACTGCTCGGCAACAACTGAAACATCGGTGTGTTGCCGAAATTATTCGCATTCTAAATCCAAACCACAGCACCGTACTACTACTAGAACAATATTAACTCCATCCCAGCCCAAACCAGCACAGTATGAGATGGGTACTAGAATCTAAATGTATCATAAGAACTTTGGTATTTAAATATTAATAGTAATTTTTTAGTGAATACAGTGCATAAAGGGGCTTCATGAGATAACCATGGACAAAGCTATTCATAGACAAAATTAAAAATGGTCTCCACCTACAAGAAATGTGAGAAAAATTACAGAGGACTGAGACAGCTCTTCACAGCAGCTCAATGGCCCATATTACCCAGCCTGGGAATTTGTCCTACCCTTTGGGATACAAGCTATTGCAAGAATTCCATTGAAACAGAAAAATAAATTTTTATCATAATAGCTCCCATTTATACAACAAAAACAACATGTAGCTTTAGTTTTTAATTCATGTTGTTGTATTTCAGAAGTGTTACCCACCTGAGATGCACTAGCAATTTACTACACAAGATTCCAGACTGTTTTCAGACTAAAATTCAGCCTGAACCATAATGTATCTGTTGTAAGTGAAGTCAAATGTAAAATTCTTCAACCTTAACAAGGATGCAATTAGCCTCCAGTTCTCTTTGGTCTGCTCTGGTTCTCATATATCTCCATTTTATAGCAATATGCCAGAGATCAGACAAGTCTCTGCATATATCAGATTAAGTCAATAAGAATATCAGTGAGCATTATTGTTCCTAATTTAGAATAAAAATGTTGCTTCAAAAAAGAATGAGATTCAATTTTCAGACAGTAACAATCAGGCATACTGCAGATACTTCCCCTTTTAACAGGGATTGGTAAGCTTTTCTTTTTTTATATATTTGCAGATTAGCCTTATGATTGGCATGACCTTCAATTAATCAGATCAGACATCATATGTTCCTTACAAGCAAGTTAAAAACTGAAATGGCAGTTGATCCTCTCAAAGAATGTCTATTCCAGATTCTCGAAAGAGAACTAAACTGAGGGTAGCTCTGAAATGATGCAGCTCACACTTGCCCTCTTTTGAAGAACTCTGTTATAATAGGCTATCTTTAATACTCTGTGAGGGTACTTGGTTCCTAGCTGTGATAAACCTTCCTAAAATCCCTCCTTTTAACAAGATCAAACAGCTTAGAACATCCAAAATGCTTAATTCTTTCACGTTGATTGCATTTATCATCAAAGAATAGAACCTGTACTGCATGACATTTGGAAAATAGCTTTAATTGCCCTTTTATTCATTGCCATAGTCACAGAACATAGAGTAAAAAGCAATATTATAGATTCTACTGTTTTCAATAAACAATAGGAGTATTCAGATTTTAAACCAGGTGTCCTCCAGGTATCCCTTCCACACTGTTTTATTCTATGAGTCTATGATTTTATGATTAATGATTAGATATATATGAATTGCATGCCACAGAATTTGTCAGACAATTCCCTCTTTATGAAAATTCAGACATCTTTCCCCATGAAGAAGCAACACAGGTAATCAAACATAGAATCAGAAATATTATGGTTTAAGAAACTGTAACTGTACAGGAAAGAGAAGAGTGAGAGGAAAAACGCTGAAAGTGCTGTAGGAAGAAAGCATTACAAATCAGGAACAAAAGCTGGGAGGACAATGGAAATCCTTGATGGTTTAGAAGTGAAATTATTCATATGAAAATGTTGCAGTAAAAATAGGGACAGTATTTGGAGAGTTATCAAAGATGCATTCAACAAATCAAGGAAGAGCAGCACAGACTCTAGTAGGGATTGGATGGAGACTGTTTGTTTCAGAGTGTTCTGACAGGCAAAAGACAACTCAGGCCACTTTATGTTAAGCTAATACTAAGGTGGTAGGTACAGCAGCATCCAAAAAAGAAAGCAGCTGTTATTTAAGCAGAACTAATGCCTTGGGTAAGTGGAAGAAATGGGAACATCTGTATTGTTATGTGAAATATTTTTGCATCAGAGAGAAAAGTGCTAGTCATATCCTGCAAAATAGAGGACCCTACATCAGCTCAAAGCCAAACCATATGTTGCAAGTATGCGTTGCAGAAGTCAGTGGGTCCATACATAATTCTGAAGAGCTGGAGCACAACAGAATTTATTATTTCTTTCACATATCTTTTCTCAGTGAGGCTTCTCAGTTAGACTACAAGTATTCAGAAACATCATTTGATGAGGGAGGGAAGTGGTATGCAGTAAGTAATTATTCATGAATTTAAGTCAAATATGGCAAGTAGCTCAAGCTGAAGGAAAATAGAAAACTTAGAAAAATCAATTTTTCTTTTTGACCAAAACCCCCCATTTTTTCTTGTAACAAAAATTATTATAGACTATCAGAATTAATTTAAGAAAAAAACTTCAAGTTGAAGTGAAGAAAGTGTACATCATAGATTAAATATTTTTTGAGTTTGTTTTACTTTTTCTCCTAAGAAAAAGTAGTTACTTACACTGCGTTAACTAGGAGGTCACTATTGCACAATCTCTCCAGTCAAATAAGAAATCTAAATAGAGAAAAAAAAGTTTTCTTTCAGGTCTTTCCATCAGCCATTTACATCCACAGAGTTGCTGCTACATGCAGAGAACTTGTAATTCTACAGGGTCACCATGGGGGCTGGAGGAGCAAAGGATGACAAAGGTATCTCTTTGTGGCTGCGCTAAGAACGACCTGCCAAATACTCATCATATCATAGTGTCAGTCTCAACAATAGCTACATGTGCCAGCCGACAATGTATGTGGCTGACTCACTCTAGTGAGTGAGTGCCAACTAGCACTGACTGGGAATTTTTCAGCAAACTAATTTTGATGGAAAACATTGACTTGTCAAAATTAAAATACTGCAGTGGCCATGTACATAAAAATTTCAGCATCCAGACACTTGTCTGCTGCAGGATGGTCAGTATCACTAAGGCAGGGTGATACCTCCTAAAAGAGGTATCACCTCCCCTCAAAGCCAAGATCCTGCTCTGAATGAAAACAATGCTTTTCTTATGTAGGGAGCCTAGGAAAACTGGTCCCCTAGGTTATGTATCTAACCTTGGTGTATGTGAGTATTGACCCACAGTTCAGTCTTGTGGTGGTTTGAAAAACCTTTTCTCTGAGGTAGTAATGGTTTGCCTCACTGATAATACTGGACCAATCAAAAGTCCACATGCGCCCTATGGACATTACATACCCACAGAAACAGAAGAGAAGGTGGTGAAGACAGTTTAGAAGGTAGGCTCATGATCTGAGCCACGAGGAGGCAGGGGGCTGGTGACCCACTCTGGGGGCAAAGGGCCCCCAGCTGAGGCTACGGGAGACCCAGTATAGTGTCAAAGCTGGACCGGGTCCCGTAATCAAGAGCTGGAAGAGTTTCCTTACTGTCAGCAGCAGCAGAAGACACTGAAAAACCGCAGTGGAGCAGTCCTGAACAGAGACAACGATGGCTAAAAGCCAAAAAGATAGCCAGTAGCAGCAAGATAGTGTGAAGCCGGCTGAAAGATGCAGAGATGTTCCTGCAGGAGGGAGAGCTGGCAACAAAACAGGAAAACTCAACAGAGCTGGTTTGGGGTAAGACTGTATTACTTTCCCAGAAAACCCAGAGACTTCCTGAAGAGGGGTGGACTTCCAAACCCTTAGGGAGTCCCAAAATGCAGCAGCAGCTAGAGAGAGAGAGAGAGAGAGAAAGGAGCTGAAAACCCAAAGTCGTCCTGAGAGCTGAGCCAGAATGGAATGTGGAGGAGGTGGCCATGCCCTCTGCTGCTGCTGCTGCTGCTTTTATCATGCTGGCGAGCTGAGACAGAGCAAAAGAGCTTTGGTAAGACTGAACCGAAAGCTGCCTTCAATGTTCTAACCCAAGAGGAGTGAAGATCTACAAGGAAATCCCCCGAAGGCGCGGGCTCGGAGTTGGAATTTCCACAAAGTAAGAACAAAAATCCTGACTGCCATACTTAAATCTGCTGCCTCAGGAAAATGAAGGACACTAACCAGTGCCACAAAAAAAACTGAAATGAAAGAACTGTTGTTGCAGTTCGAGGGCTTCCAAACCCCGGCAAACTGTGGCCTGAGAAGTGACAGAAAGACTTTTCTCTTTTCTTCTTGGACTTTTATTGAAGAAAAGGAGAAATTTAATTTAATGTAAATATATATGTGGGTGTAAATAAACCTTTGTAAATATTTTCCCCTTCCCCCAATAACAAATGGTTGTGTTTTGTCTGAAAACTCTCCACATGAAGTGAAAATATATCAAGTCCATACCATCACTAAACCATCTCACAGGGGCAAACTGTGGGAGGGGGGCTTGAACGTAAAAATTAGATTCTTGGGAGTTTCAAATCACCACAAATCTTTTCAACCCAATGACTTGTCACTCAAGGGGAAAACCGTTTTGTTCATAATCTCCTCAATATAAATGAAATATCTAATATTATTCAATGACACTGTAGCACACTAAGCATCTTACAAGGCTGACAGAAAACTTTTGAAATATAAAAAGCCTACGGATAACTACGGAGTGGGACATTTATTTCTGGTTTATGATTCATCACTTGAGTTCTTTATTGGAACTTCCATAAAAATTAGCAGAAGACACATTTTTCACTGCTTTAAGTTTTGAGAATCAAAATGGTTTTCTGTGCTCTTTCAGGATAACCCTGGTACATTACAAATGTGAAAAAGTACGAGAGCAAGACTGCAAATACTGAATTTAGCCCACATGCAAGATCTGGGAAATTTCAGTCTCTGGAAGATATTCAGAGGTCCATGATCTTACAAGAGTCAATGTCCTATTCAATAGGCCAGAGAACTCACCTAAGCAGTGGTAAGTTTAACTTCTGGGATTAATCAAGTAGACCAAGGACCATAAACACCTATAATTGGTCCCCAAGTAACCCAGTTATGACTCTGCTGGTATTTCCCTAATAAGAAAGATTTCATACCTTTCCTGCCCATTTGACATTTTTTCTTACTGAGTTAAAAATGTCCAATTCATATAAACAATCATTTCAAAAAACAGCATTTTCCATCATGGGAATGTATGCAATTGAAAAATTCCCTAGTAGTACTGATTTCATTTGACTACTACAGAATATTCTTGAATTCCACCCTACTCTTACAGATAATCTCAATCCCAAGAGAGCTCTGTCCACAAAGTTTATATCCCACCTCTGCTTCCAGATTGCTCAAGTTTGCTGTAAATATAATCTCACACAAAAAATATTTTCTTCAACTCCAAGCAGAAAGGAAGTCCTATCCCTTTTCCTGTTTGCTTGCACTTGTATACTGTTAGAGTAGATGGCAGAAATTTGCTTTAGCAGTTAGTTTCTACAGTTTGAGTCCCTGTGGGCAGACAAACCCCTTAGATTTCATGTTGAGCAAATTAAAACTATGAAAGTAACTCTCACTGAAATGCACAGATTTTATGTGAAACTCTCTCATTCTTTCTGTGACTGTAAACTTTAATCTGAATACCTGAAATAAATTTAGACATTGCCAGATAATAGTCACTCATTCTCATCTTGGCCCTTGCTTTGATCATATAGCCCTTTCTTTTTTACACCACTGTCACTCTTGATCTATTAATGAGATAGAAACAGAGAGTTTATTTCCCAGAGTAATTTCATGAGATTTTTTTCCATCAGGCTGATTTCAGTACTGCTCTACAAATCCCACTTGAATCTATCTTTCTTAAACATATGTGATCAGATATTTATATAGCTCTAAAACTTAGTTCTCACCGTGGTCTTTTACCTTAATGTCTATAACTTTACTTTGTATGTTCACTAGAAATATATTGATAGAACTTAAAAATTCTCTTGTCCTCTTAAGAAACGTGTCATTGATCATTAGTGGTGTTTCTGTAACCTTATATTTGACAGCTAGTATAACATAATGTGCAAGTTTCTAGTGAAGCCATCACACATAACCATGTCTTTCTCCTCTTTTGTCTCTCTGACTGACAAGTAACCCAAAATTCTATCTTCTATCCCATAAATACATTATCTTGTACATGTTTTGAAAATTTAATACAAGGCTACTATTCCCTTCCCTCAAAACATTAATTTTACAATGTGGTATTATCTGTCCTCCTGTGCATTAGCAAATTTGTTAGCTTTTACTCCTATCTGCTTTTCTGCAACACATGTCCATTTCTGTGCTCACAACATTAATGAAAATATTAAGCAAGATAATTTCCAACATAAGTAATTTAGGAATACTTAATCTTTGCCTGAAAACTCAAATTTTCATACAACCCGCTGTCATCTGTCCTTTAGCCCAACTTCAGTTCTTTAAATCTCATCTTCTTCAATATTTTCAGATTAGTCATTTCCCCTGTAGCCATACAAAGTACTTTTTGATCCAGACAGGGCAAACTTACATTTCTTCATCTTTAAAATAAATTGTCTTAAGAAAGAAAGATAGGGTTGGATGAAATCTCTCTTTGGTGAAATTTGTCTGAACAGCTATTTATATACCGGTTTTCTTCAGATTTCATTCTTCTTTCCCACACACACACTCTTTTTTTTAATCGTACAGTCTATTTGTGTTTGAATAATGCTCCTGCACTTGCTTAGAGTACTTTTTTACTTTTTCAACATGCTTATTATTTTTCCATCCTATATAGACTTGGTAGGTTTATTTAAAGGCATAAAACAGTGTGATAGGCTTACTTGTTCTAAAAAAAACAAGGGGGAAGTCTTTTTTTTTTTCTTTCCCCTGCATCTCTAAAAGAAAGATGTCGAATGGGGGAGGATGGTTTGCCTTGGGTGATTGATCCACACAAAAGAACTAACCAGCAGATCCACATTCCGAACTGATGGCCCTCCAAAGACTGTTGGGAGGGGTGATGAGTTTTTTAACTCTCCTGGGAAACTAGAGGCACTTCACTTTTGCCTTAACTCAGGCAAGGTGTGTGTTGGAGGGGTCCAAGGCTCACTTTGTTTTCAGCCTGGTCACCTGGCTGTTTCTGGCCCCAGTTTGCCTTCGTTTCCCTGCGCCCTGTTCTGCCCCCAACCCAGACCTGCTCGGACTTCATCAGAGAGGCTTGACCCACCTGCAGAGGAACCTTTTAGGGAGGAAGTTGCCCTTTCCCTCCTCCGCTCCTGTGTTGGCAGTGGCTTGTGTCCATCAACGAAAGGGGGCAAATCCTGACCACAGCCAGCCAAAAACAGCATGAGTTTTGTGGGAAGAGCCCCTTTTTCCCCTTTTTTTCCCCCTTCCCCTTCTCAGTGTGGGGGGGAAGATCCCCATTTTCAGCTTCTCCCGCAAACCGGGGCCTCACGCAACAACCGCCAGAGCCCAACAGCGCCTCTGTTGATCGTGGTTAAACTGCGCCAAAAGGCAGAAAGTACTGAACTGTTTCCTTTTTCAAGGGGATTTTTGGGTACAGGATTATTTGGTTGGTTTTGTGTTCTTTTGTTGTTTTGCCTATACACATATATTCTTTAATAAAGGGCTGTTATTTATTCTTTCTCCATACTTTCTCAATTGGAGCCTCTTAATTTCTGATTTACAATTGCTTAGAGGAGGGAGGAGTTTGGTCTTCCTCATAACTCATCCTCCTTAGCAAAACACTTCAGTCTCGTTAAACTGAGACAGACAAGACCTATGATTTCATATGCAAATTTTTTCTGTTTCAGTTCTGAGGAATTTTTTCTTGACCTTTATATGTCATGTTCTCATCTTGAACCGAGCTATTTTCACTAATCCCCATGTCTGTCTCACTCACATTATACTATAAATTTGCTATAGTATATACATTATATACTATAAATTTGCTAAGGATATGTTCAATCTAGTCATTCAAGTTATTGAAAAAAATACTGAGCAACTCTGACTTCAGTTTCAACCACCAGGATATTCCATGTGTTACTGGGCACTCACTGAATTTCAAACCATTGGCTACAACCCTTTGAACTGTACAGTCCAGTCAATTTTTAATTCATCTAAAAGGATTAGCCTTTAGTTCCTCCGCTTTCCAATGTAACAGCTGTACAAAATGGTGTTAAAAGCCTTACTAAAGTCAAGTCACATTACATTCACCCATTTTGCTCATTCACATGCCAGTCATTTAATCTCAAAAAGCAATCTTACCGATCAAACATGATATGGCCCTCATAAATCCATGTTTCCTATTTCTGATTGCATTCCTTGTTTGAAAACGGTTTCTAATAAGATATGCTATTCATTTAAAGCCTGAGATGAATCTGACCAGCCTGTTATTTCACAATTCTGTCTCCTTGCCTTTTTTAAAAGCAAATATAAGATTAGCCTTTCTTTTATCAACCATAAGGAAACTACCCCTGACGACCATGACTCTGCATGGGGAATGGTGCCAGATGAATTTCACCCAAGAATCAAAACTACCAAAGATCTGCATATTTATCCAACTTTTATCGATAGTCCTAGTCTGCTGTCCGTCTTATTCCAAAGCCATAATGTTATGCACCAACATCTGAGAACGACCTTATCCATGAACAATAGGACAAAACTTGGGGTGAGTGCTTCAGTCATTTCTATAACATATTCCCCAATTTGTTTTTTTTTTCTTTCCTTTGTATCTCTAAAGAGTTCTTATTAATTGTTTCAGTTTTCTTACAAGGCTGAAAACTGAATCACGTCTTTGAATGAGAGATTCTTAGACATAATTTTTGTCTAAATATAAGCAGTATCTCATTACTTTGCTGGACTCTAAAATATTTGCAACTTTTAAAAACTATAAAACATAGAATGAAAATAAAATGTATCTTATAATGATTAGATTGAATTTAGCATACTAAAACAGCTGCTGAAAGCAAACTCAGTCAATATAACTCTGTTTAGTACTATTAAAATTGAGTGGCAGATATGAGTGATCCAGCTGAATAAACTAAATGCACTGATGAGTCCTGACTGAAGGAAATTTATCAAGTTGCGGTGATGCATATGGTATAAAATTCACTAGATCACAAATTCGGGGGGGGGGGTCTCTATTTGCATGTATTTAATAATAAAATATATTTCTTTTTAAAGTCCACATCTTTCAGAAACTTCAGGAGATGAATAAAAATTGATATGGGTGATCTGACTACACTTCCGAGAATAATGAAACTTGACTGAAAGCCACAAAAGGGCTACATTGGATGCTAGATAAGAAGTCAGTGCTCCTTCCAGTGAAGGTGACAAAATTCCTTGAACTCCATGCCAAATTGGCACCACCCTAAAGTCTGAAAAAAATGGTAAGTTAATTTTTTAAGAGGCTGAACTAGTTCTTCCTATTAAGTTGAGCAGTTGGAGAGTAATGCTTCCATCACAGAGAAAAGTACATCCATATTTTTGAAGATGGAATTTGGAAATTGAGCCTCAGTCACGAATGTGAAATAAAGATCAATTCAAATGTTCAACTGGTAGGTAAAAACCAATACCAGTATTGCAAAAGAGGCCTCCAGAGATAGAAAACGAGGCAAAAGAAGTTCAGATTTGGAACAGGTAAAGTGTTGTACTTAAGCTGCTGCTAAATGTCACTGCTACTTTTAGCTTGAATTTAAATTGACCCTTTTGGTACATGTCCTCTTCTTGTGGTATACTACCTTGATCTCCTTTTTCCCAAACTGCTATCATGTGATCACTGGGATCTGCTCTGCTGGAGAAATTAGGCCTTTCAGTTCTTTGCTTGGAATAAGCTGTTCAGCATAGCTTCTCCATTCCTTTATAAAGAAAATCAGAAATGTGAAACAGATTTCCCGTCTCAAATTAAAAAGAAAAAAAAAAGTCCACTTTCCGAATATATTCTGTGCCTCAATACAAAATAGGGACAATGAAACTGCTTGAATGGTTTTGTACAATCCAAATACTCTTGTGGCAGAGACCTCTTTGTTTCTTCCCCTCTTTTGGATCTTCTTAGTCATTGTTTACTCTCTCCTGCTAAATCCTTTCTGCAGCTACTTTTTGCTGGCAACAGCAGCAGCCTGCAAGTGTCAGGCACATTATCCTCGTTCTATATATATATATCCATAGTCTTCGGTAGATTCTGTGGAAAAGATACCAAAATCAGACTGAAAGAGTTAAGGAGGGAAGATAGCAATTCAGAAGGAAAAATAACCCCTGAAGTAAGTGTATATATTATCAGGATCAATGAGAAAGCTGGTAAAATTTTGTAGAGGGATAAAAACAAAACTTGAACAGAGGCGAATTGAATCATCTCCAGGTTTCTAAGTCACCCGGGATGTCCGAACAACAGATTGATTAGGACTTCTTAAAGAAACTGTATATCTCAGCTTAATTTTACCTAGCTATGCAGGTATCCAGTAAAAATAGTCTTGGAGGACAAACTGTCTTTATCTCAGCTGCTCATTGCTCACAGCCCAAGCTACACACTCTGACAACGGCCTTCTTCAGCAAGGATGAATTTGAAGCTCAGAAAGGATAAGGTCATGATTTGCTAGGTTACTGCAATTCCCTTTGCCTTTCCTTCAATACTAGAAGCAGATGCATGGATCGTATTCTTGTTTCAGACAAACAGACCTGCAAAAAAACTATCCAATTTCATGATGAAGAGGGAGCGTGAAGATGATTTTTTATGGCTTCAAATGAATTTTATATCTTAATATTTATCTAGTAGAAGTCTTTGTGATGAAAGAAGGCAAGATTTTTCAGAGGCCCAGTTATTCTGAAATAACTTTCATCAAAGCAGGTATTTATCAATATATGTATTCTTTTACCTGTATCCTCAAACAGTAATTACAATCATATGAGATGAGAGCTAGAATTACGTAAGAAGAGGAACTAGAATATTTTTCTTATACTGTACAAAAAAGAGGTAAAACCTGCAGTGAAATCTGCACAAGTTTTCACTTTCACCTTAAAATAACACAGCGCCTTTAGCTGTGGCCCAATTCTTTCTGATTACAGGGTCAATTCTAGACATTTCAATTATTAAAAAAAAAAAGAAAATTGCAAATTAATCCTATTTGCATGGACCATACATAGTTAAGACATGCCTTTAAAGACTTATTTCTCTCTAAACTAGGAAGCTTTATTACTGTGAACTAAAGAGGATCAAGGAAGAAACATGGGGCCTGAAGGTGAATTTCTCATGCCATTCAAATGCTCACTGAGGTGTACACAGCACATACAAGCTTGCATTCCCACAGCAGCCATTCCCAAGGAGCCAGTTGCATCATTCCACATTGGAGGATGGAAGAGTTTGAAAGCTGTGACATGGATAAAGTTTGCCAGAGGATACAGATTGGCACTGTTCAGTTTACACATACAAATATACCCTTAGTGTCCTACATACAGCTCAGGAGAGATGCTCATCCTTCCTTAGTTTTTCTAAAAGTAATTTGGGAAAGGAGACAAGCAGAAAATGTGCAGAAATCCCACAGTGAATACTCATCTTGTATTATTTTATGGGTATATTGAGTAAGAAAAAGATTTATGATGCACCTAACTGCTTTCAGAAGTAAAACAGGTGTGTGCTCAGACAAGCACATAGAAAAGGCACAATTTGGAAGTACATATTTTCTTGAAAAATTTAAGGGCCCATACGAATAAAGTGACACACTGTCCACAGAGAACACAGAAACAGTACAAGGAACTTGAATGCATTTTTTTTTTTTGGGTTGAAATTCGAATGGGGAGTTGGTTTCACTGTTTAATAGCAAACCACTGCAAGTAGCAGATAGGGGGAAACTACAGTTTTTAGCTTGGAGATCAAGTATCATTTAGCCGGGCTTCTGTATTGCTCCAGTAATATAATGTCTAGACACCAATATCTAAAGTGGAATTAGTGAGGAACAATATAATGATTTATTTACTGAATTCTTTGTGAAAGCACTTGAATTGTAAATGTTTGGTATCAGCAGAGATCACACACGCTCAATACTTCAAATTACTTGTTCCTTTTCCTAGACCAGCCTCATGAATTACACTTGTACATGTTCTGTTCTATCATTTGAAAAAAAAATATTTCTCCCCACACCACATAAACTACTGTACTTTTTAATTCTTATATGATTAGTCTGAGCCACCCTGTCTGGAGGTGCTTTGCATTTTTTGTTGTGCAACAGTAACAATCAGCTACTGAAGAGTTCCATATGGCAGCTGCTCTGCTTCTTTCCTTTGGGATGCAGGTGAATATTTTTATTTTAGTCTTTCAAAGCTATGGCATATGATACAGGGGAGGGGAGGGGAGGGGAGGGGAGGGGAGGAAAAAAGAAATGGCAGAAGACAGAATGAAAGAAAGAAAAGAGAAAGTCTAAGTGAAAAAAAAAAAAAAAGAAAGGAAAAGACAAAAAGGAAAAGGAAGATGGAAAAATTAAAGGAAAGGGGGAAAAGTAAAGGTAAGAAATTAGAAGAGCAAGACAGAGAGATCCCAAATTTGCTTTAATCAAGAAACCATGTACTGTACAGGAGCTGTATAGGATCTACTGCCTCTTTGAATCTTGTGTCTATCCAGAAGAAAATGGTAACTGGACAGATAGAACGAGCAATTGACAGACATGATCTCATCCATTAATTTATCCAAATATCTGTCATAACAGAGTGGAGAGAGGTATGAAGTAGTAAGAGTATGAGAAATCTAAATTTAGACTTACTGTAATTTTAGACCAGAGATGGCTACTCCCTAAGATCCAATTACTAAGTGCCAGATGTTGCAACTCAGAAACACATCTGTAGCATTGGAAAATAAGTAGGAAATCCTCTCAAAGATAAAAATGCCAGATGATAAGACATTTCAAAATTTAATTAATTTTATAACATATGGTTATCCTTTCAGAAATGTTGAATATGTTTTGAACAACCTAAGTAGAGGGTGTTGACCAAAAATAAGTTTGCTTTCAGAAGTAACTGCTTATGACATATATTTATTTGAAATAAAAAGATGGGAGAGGTTGGTTTTTTAATTACATAAAACATGAGCAGGATCCATCTGCTTATTTGCTGTGCATTGACAAAACCTAGCAGTGATAAAAAAAAAAACAGACAAAACAAAGAGAGATATCTAATATGCAATTGGCAGTCATCCAATGACTTCTCTGCTAGTAAAGAAGGAAACTCACAAGCTTCAATTTCCTTCTGTTACACCTAGAATTCTCATTATAAAAATGTATACTTTGCATCATTTTCAAATATCTGATGCAGGGGGGAATTATCCCGTCTGAATAACTAAATCAAATGTACCATGAAATTTGAAGCCACAGGACAGAGTTCACAGGCAATTTTTTGCCCCTGTGAATTATTGTTAACATTTTGCTGCTGTGACTGCACATCTTTATCATACTTGTAAAGTATAGAATTGTTTTATCTTATTATTTCACTGTGCTCTACTAAATTCATTTTTATAAGAAACGTATGGCTTTAGACTAAGCTGCTGATCTTTTTTAAAGGCTCTTTTCCTCTAGTGGTCTAATTTTATCTTTAGTCAGCTGATCATAGCAGTCATTTATATTATTTGTCAGGGGCAGAAGTGGGATTTGCCTTAATCCACTATAATTAATTTTGAGAGATTCTGTGTGTCATATTTGCATTAATGAAGATATAGGGAGAAGAGAGTGAAAGAGAGATGATCTGTAGAAATTGACTTAATACTTGAAACGGATCCATTGAATATAACTAATAAACACAAACTCTAACATTGTCTTCTGTCATTTTTCTGATTTTCAGATTACAAGTATGTATCAGGAAAATATAGACACAAAGAGTTCTGGTCCTAGTTCAGTTTTAAGTAACCAAATCCTTCAATATGGCTTCAGCCAGAACAACTGGTGCTAACTAATCTGGTGGCCTTCTACAACAAAATAACTGCATCAGAGGATAAGGGAAGAACTACAGATGTGATCTACCTAGAATTCTGTAAGGCCTTTGTTGCAGTCCCCTGTTTGATGAATAGACTGTTAGATGGATAAGGAATTGTCTGGATGGCCACTCCCAAAGACTGGCTCGCAGTCCAAGTGGAAATCACTGAGTGGTATCCCTCAAGGATCCATTCTGGGACCGACACTATTTAATATCTACACCAATGACATAGTGGGATTGAGTGCATCCTCACCAAGTTTGCAGACACCAGGTTGTGTGCTGCTGTTGATTTGCTAGAGGGATGGGATACCATTCAGAGACACCTAGGCATGCTTGAACCACGTGAACTTCATTAAGTTCAATAAGGTCAAGTACAAGGTCCTGTACGTGGGTCAGAGTAATCCAAAATATCAGTAGAGATCGGGGAATGAACAGATTGAGAGCTGCCCTGCAGAGAAGGACTTGGGAATACTGGTGGAAGAAAACTCAGACATGTCTCAGCAATATGTGCTTGTAGCTGAGAAAGCCAACCATATCCTTGGCTACATCAAAACAAGTGTGTCCAGCAGGTCAAGGGAGAGGATTCTGCCCCTCTACTCTGCTCACATGGGACCCCTACTTTCAGTCCTGCATCCAGATCTGCAGTCCATAGTACGTGAAAGACATGGACCTGTTGGAACAGATCCAGAGAAGAGCCATGAAGATCATCAGACAGCTGGAGCACCTCTCCTATGGAGAAAGTCTGGGAGAGCTGGGACAGTACAGCCTGGAGAATAAAAGGTTCTGGAGACACATTATTGTGAGCTTTTAAAATAAAAAAGGGGCTTACAAGAAAGATATAGAGAGACATTTTACCAAGGCCTGCAGTGACAGAACAAGGAAAAATGTTTAAACTGAAAGACATTAGGTTTAGAACTGGGCATAAGGAGGAAATTTTTTACCTTGAGAGTTGTGAGAAACTGGAACAGGTTTGCCGGAAGAAGTTGTGGATGTACCATGCCTGGAAGTGTTCTAAGTCAGTTTTATGGGACTTTGAGCAACCTGGTCAAACAGATGGTGTCCTTGCCAATGGGCAGGGCTAGATTATCATTAAAGATCCCATCCAACCCAAGCCATTATTTGAGTCTATGAAAATCTTATTGATGGGTAGCAAACTAGAATGGTTTCCCCCAAAATAGCTCTTTCATTCTAAAAGATCTTGTTCTCTTCAGCTAGAAAAGCATGATATGTAGGTGGATATATAGGTGATCACAATGTTGCAAGAGGTGACAGGAAAAAAATCAAAACCTTACTTTTTTATGAGTAGTAGTGTCTCTTGAAATGAGAGATAGCATGGCAAAACTCCATTACTGACATTGTTTGGAGTCCATAATGAGACCAGAGCCAGCATATTGTACTAGCCTCTGTGCAGATGGAGGAGTGGAGGCTTGAGTTGTAATCTGTCTCTAAGACATTATCATCTAAAAGGATGGGAAGGAAAATAATACTACATAGAGTTGGGACTATTTGTGTGCAGAAATACAGAAGGAATGGAAAAGGCTGCACCTCAGGGTAGTGATATTTGCCTTTAATACCCCTGGATTCTTAATTTCTAATCCAGTTTTGTGACCTGATGTTGATCCCTCAGTATACACATAATCACCATTTATTAAGCAGTCTTGCATAATATCTAAGATTTCTTACCATCTTTTTTGCTAAATCTGTACATACTGGTTAGAAACCACTGTAACACTTTCTACTCCCCATGGTGAGCTCAAGCTTACAGTGCAGTGCACTAGGCATTTGCTAGCTATTAAATTTTAGTATAGTAAAGTTAATGCTGCATACTTTTATCAAAAAGACAACAAAACTAATTCAGATCATGAGCATAAAGAAAATCCCATCTTTTGGAGAATCAAGAATATTTGCCCTGTAGATTTAAGAAAAAAAAAAACTAACCCAAACTTTCCTCCTCCTCTTACTTTCAGTTCATCCATCCTTCAAAGGTTTTCTGGTTAAAAGAAAAATTAGCTCACTCAGCTTCCAGTGTGCACATTTTCTTTCACGAAAGACCCTGTACTACTGCTTTAAAATTAAGTCTCACCTTGTGGCTAACAGAAACCAATGAAGCAATCAGACTCCAGTTGAATAGCTTTCACCAACTTTTTACTAGTAACAGGAAAACAGTAATTAGATAGCTGAAAATGTACTTATGGAAACCACAGAAAACACAGGGGTCTTTGACCGACAGAAGAAAAACTCAGAGTCCTTCTGTTTCTTCTTTGCCTAAAAGAATTTTTCACAGTACAAAAAAAATTGATTGATTTGGAGTAGGATTTAGGAGTCTGAATTCCACTGACAGTGAATGGGATTTATCCTACGTCTTTTAGTTATTTCTGGGAATCTCAGCTTTGAGAAAGATCTATTGCTAAACATGCTGGGTTTTTTTTCAGTTTTTTCTCACTGAGCAAAGCAGAGTCATGTGTTTTCCTTATTAATCAATTATTTACTCCCTACATCCTATACTCACGTGGGTATTTTCATTGATTTTGAAATAAGCATCTTAAAGAACATGTTCTGTTTACAGATCAAGAGCTACTGTAGAAAGAACTTTTCAAATATAACTATATTACTTGCTGCCAACATCTGTTACAATAAAGAAACCAAAATAAAAATGAATGCATTAACATAACCTATAAAATGATAAAGATACCAAGCTTGACTACATGCTGACAGTTGATGTTGAAGAAATACAGCTTGGCCATTTGGATTTTCTCAAATATGTGAAATTTATTTATAGCTGTCGCTTTTTATATTGGAATAATGCTCCCTAAGCCTTATGACAAACCTTTAAAATTTAAGGGTGCCTTTGGGAAGGAAATCTCACTAAGTGCAAATTATCAGGCTGTCACAGGATGTAGGGAAAAAATCTGGTCATTATGTCCTGGGACTAGAGTCATCATTATGGAAGCCAAATAGATGGTCTGAGGGAGAGAACAGCTGTCACGTTATGTACAGCTCTTTGAGTGACACATTTTGAACGGATAGCAGTGAGTGAAGGCGTTGAAATTTTTCGGACTTTAGCTGCCTCCCTTATCTAATTTATCATAATTGGTTTTCATCCCTTCTTTTCTATCTCCCACTCTTTCTCATAATTTCTCTTTTTCATATTTATTTTTCACCCTTTTTAAAAAAAAACAAAACACCCAGAAATCTTCCACTGGATTGGTTTCTAGCACGAGAGTTGTTCTAGTAAGCAGAATTCTTCAGATGAAGGTATTTTGGAAAATCCTTCAAATGGAAACATGGCTGCTACCAGCAAAAGAAATGTCTTCATTTCCTGGTATTGTTAACCCATCTGTTGGATTGACATGTGCTGTAACCAGAGAAAGGTCCTTTTGCTTTTGTAAACTTCACCTGTATATTGCTGATGAGTAATTTCAGGTCGAGGTAGGCCTTTCGTATCATAGTTACCGTAGGACAAAGTACAGTTTTTAGTTTCCTAAAAACAAAGTTTGATTAGAAACAGCTGTGTAATATACACATAGCTTCCCTGTTTCCTTCCTAAATAAAATTGTTCACTATTTTTGATTTTTAGGTATTTTTCTGTTCGTCCCATCAAAGTTCTTACTTCTGCAACACCTTTTGCCCAGATTTTGATACTTGCAATTGTCTCAGGAAGCAAAACTCAGATCTGCTTTGTTCTGAAAATATTCTGAAATTCAACAGATGTGAGAAAATTATATAGCCTAGATAGTTTATACAAAACCAGAAGGAATTCAAAATATGCTCCTGTGGCTAGTAATATCTTTTGTCAGCTGATTACTAATGCTTTACTCTGTTTGACTGTTCTCATGTTTCAGAGAAAAAGGTCCTTTACTACATTGCTAGGGAGAGTCAACATAGGGAACCAAAGTGGTAGCTTTAACTTTGTTTTCCTGCCTTCCCTCTTAGCTCTCTCTCTCTGACTTTGTTTTAAAGGATAAAAGTTTAGATTTCAAACATAATGATGACAGAGGTTCTGGCTCATCTGAACCAGTCTGTCCTTGTTTCCTCAAAAAGGACAAGTGATGTATCCAGCTTTACTGAGCTGTTTTTTTGTCAGGTTTGTTTGTTTGATTGGGGGTTTTGGGTGATGCCTAATGGTGTTAAGGAAAAAAACTCCGGAGCAGTTAATTGAGGATGAGATAAGAAAAGGGTTTAATTTGTGCCTAGGCATAAGATTACAGAACGCGCATGCAGGCCATGTTCAGGTGTTACAATTTATAATACTGCCTGACCAATCCAAGTTTTTCCACCCCGTAGCCTTTGGTCTGGTCCACCCCCTGGCCCACCCCCTGGGAATTGGGTCTGGAGGCTTTTCTTCATCATCTTCGTCTTCTTCAGAACACAAAGGGTACACGGTCACTTGGTTTCTGACTGTGTTCTGTGGTTCAGGCCAAGATATGAGTGTTCTCTAAACAGCATAGGCCTTGCCTTGACAAAAGAGTAAACATTTTCTACTGGAATTCAGAGGTAGAACTGATATGGGGAACACAAATGGGATGATAGGATAGGGAATGTGTAAACTAAAGGGTGCTAAAGGGTGAGGGAATAAGGGCTGCAGCTTCTTAAATCTACTTCTACTACTTAACTACTTACAAAGCTTATAAAATTAGGAAAATAAGAAAAAAAACAGATGGACTTTACGGCATCATGGGGTAGGGGATTGATTGTTTGGGGGTGGTTTTTTAAATTTAGTAAAATGCTTCTTTTGCAATAAATGTACACAAAGTTCCATTCCTCTGAAACCAGCAAGAATAAAAAGAGAGAAACTGCTTTCTAAGGCAACCAGGTTTTCCATTTACTCCAAAGTGCTCTTTCCAGGGTTACACCCTATGCTTCCCTTCTGGCATGCAGAGATCTGGTTCCTTACAGATGTTCTTACTAACCTGCCCCCAAATCAATGTCTCATTCTGTGTTTTCAGTCTGTGCGCCTATGTCTTCAATAAGCTTATCTGTGTTCTGGGCTTTGATCTCTGTTGTTACAAAAAGAGATTTTTGTAATTTTATTTCTCCTGAATGAAACGTGTGACCAACATGTATCTTGTTAACAAGGTCAGACATTACCACCAACAACCATCATTCTGATGATAACCACAGTTGCTATTTCCAATGTCCCTAAAATTTTTATAAATAAATCTCCTTCTCACCTTTTATATACATTAAGTGACTTTCATGTATAATGCCTTTAGGAGAAAGACCCCCTCATAATACAGGTATGCACATGGGTCAGTGTGGTTCTAATCTCGACTAGTGTATTCATACATCCATGCAAATAAATTAGTAATGTAAAAGATAGATTTTAATAAATACAGAAGCAATCCCAGCTTCTTGTGTAAAGACATGCAGAGGTCTTCATGGTTTGTGAAGTAGGAGCTTGAAGTATTTAAAGTTTTTTTAAAAATCATTATTTTTCTTTTGATTTTGGTGTTTGGTTGTTTTGGGGTTTTTTCTCTTCTAAGTTTCTATATAAATTGTATAGCTGTTCTATAAAATCTATTTTTCAGCACCAGGTTCAGTATCTGATACTCAGAGTTCATATATTAACCAGAATAAAATACAGATTTGGAGAGAACAAAAACAACAACCAGCAAAACAATAAACAAAAAGTGCACTCAGAAAAGAATAAAAGAAGAAAATTAGGCAAAACAAGAGAAAAGAAAGATGAGTATGGATGAAGCATGCAAGCCCAGGAATTTGAAATGTTCCCTGGTTACAGAATCTGTCATTGCTTGAAGCACTAGGCTGATATGTGAATTGCACCTTTTCAAGGTGAGAACACTTAAGGCACAAAATGAGGGTGGAGGGAGAGTGAGCAGAATTCACACCAGACAGATGTGTGAACTCTCATAGGGAGCAGCACAGACAAAGGTTCCTCTCAGAAACATTACAGCTGAGGGACAATAAAGCTATTAAGGACACAGAAAATGAGAGCATATTTTAAGTTCAGTGCACATTAAATACTGAGAGCTCAGACAACAGTACCTTTGGAAGAGATTTTCACAACTTCTGTATTGTACCAGCAGCCCCACATTTTTTGACTTTTTTTATTATGAGTTTGAGGCTGTAGTACAGACAGAAAACGGTATGAAGAACATTACAAACCATGAAATAGTGGGATCAATGTATTTTAGCATAGGCTTTCTTATTCAATTTCTTGCAAACATCTCTTTTCTCGTTGCTGACAGCTTCATTTACACTGGCTTCACTGAAAGACCCAAAATTGCTGCAGCTCTGCGCTGTACCTCACAGCACAGAATGTAAAGCAGAAGTGGCAGCTTGAGCCAGGAGAAATCACAAGGGTGGGAGATGGGGGACATTTCTTAGAAATGGTTATCTTTCACTAACTTGTTTTCAGATAGAAATTATATCTTGAAGTTTAAAAACTTAGCATACACTTGAAAGAGAGACACATATGAAAATTGCAAATGATTGCATGTGCCACACACCCCTCTTATCCATCCAAATCCTTTTGTTCCATTCACCATTTTAGTTTAATTTGTGCTATGAGGCAAATATAGCAATTTCAAAATAATTTTGCCCAGTAAGAGACATTGGAAATTAAGTGGTCAGTCCTGAAAATGGTGGATGCTCCATTTGCTGAAATGAGGTGAATCCTACTTTTCAGCGATGTACTATGTTTCATAAGTAATCTGATATACAGAAGCAGAGCTTTTAAGATTAAGCTGCTGGTGGCATTTGGAGTGTTTTGGAGTGTTTTGCATCCAGAACTTGATAAAAAATGTTCAGTCTAAAATTTTTTTCAAGTTCTGCAATACCAATCTATAAATACTGCATAAGGCAATGGGGCTATTGAGTGTAGTCCAGTCTAGTTTCTGCTACAACATTTTATTTTTATATAACACAACTATACACTGAAGGACACTGTTGGTAGCAAGCCAGGCAGTTCCCATAGTAGTACCTAGTATTTACCAATACATCGTTGATGAATACGTCTTGGGATTAATAGGTAGATAAAGACTTTAGGCTTCACTGACAGCTCAGAAACACCAAGATTAACCATAAAGCGTTTCGAAAGTCAGTGATTTTAGAACGTGAACTCCTCAATGGCAATGCCTACTCTGAGCTGTGAGAGCTCAGAGGAAAAGGGGAGGAAAAGGGGAAAAAAAGAGCAGCCTCACAGCAGGCTCTGCAGTGGTTTGGAGTTTCTTCTGTGGACAGCAGTGGGGTCAAGTCAAGCTTAAACAGCCTTATGTCTCCATCTCACCAAAGCTACATGTTACTAAGTCTCCTCTGCCTTGAAGACATGGCAAGGGTAGCACTTGTATTAATGTTATCTCATCTGATCATGGGTGGAAAAAGCAAAACTACTCATGCAGACACAGCAAAGGAAAAGTCAGTCTTTAGGATGCAGGCCCATAGAGCTCTTTGGCAGACAAGTCCTACTAAAAAGAATCCCATATTTTCTAGACTATCCAAGGAGAAGAAGATCCAGTCTGGTCAGTTTAGGTGCATAAACTTTAATGGCCATAATCTCCACATTCAGGTTGTCAAACACACCCACCTGACTTGCTGCGCTGTAAAGGGAGTATGGGCACCCACCTCAGGTCCCAAACACAGTTTAGTCAGGAGCAATCATCATAGAAAAACAGCAATTCTCCTGTAACTGAGAGACTGCTTAGTCTAAAACCCCGTCATAAACGGGCTGACAGAGAGTATCTTCGAAGAGTTTTGTATTCACAGGGTGCAAAGTTAAATGAGGTCTTTCTCTTTAAAGGGTTATTCTCCTTTACCCCCAACCCTTCAGGCAGACCTTTGCACTCTGGAGAGCAAAACTGAAATCAGTATTGTTCAATAGGGATATGGAGCTTCACAGCTCATATGGAACCAGAGGATAATTAAGGACGAAGCACAGCAAGTGCATACAGATACTGTGAGGCAATAAGAGACAAGGGACAAGATTGCAAGCAATCCTGCCCTTATGTAGGCCAACAGCATGCACAGCTTGACAGTTCAATATATAGCTTGTAAATTGTATACAATTTTATAGTTCCAAAATGTACCAGATCAGTACTTCAGCAGATCCCACTAATCATTGCCCTGCATTTAACAGTATGTTCACAAAAGCATCAAACCGCCTTACTCCTTTTGAGGTGCCTGGCATTTTCTGAGTTCCAGGGCAGGCAAATTCTCTCATTGTAGTAACTCTTTCAGAAAAAATCCTTATTTTTGTTCCACAAAACCAGACATGGACAGCTCCACAGCACTGCAGTGGAGATTCAGTTGGAGATTCAGAATCACATCTGCAGAGCCAGCCCTGTATTCCTTAGGTTCCATTTAAACAAAGCAGAGCTAAATGTGCATGTAGAGGAGATAGGGGTAAGAACTCCCACTGGGAATAGAAATCACTGATGTATAAAAAGCTAACGAATTGTTAAAAAATTTCTTAAAAAGCTTCAAATTGTATTGAAACTACCTATTGCTGTCAAATACATCAAGCAAATTTAGCATTCGCATGTAGTGAAAAATCTCACTGTAGAAATCAAATGTTACTATAGATTATCAGTTCTGTCTATTTTGCTACAAAAAAAAAAAGTGGCTGGAGACTATGATGGACAGGAATGAGAGCAAGAAAGAGACAAAAAGCCAAAAATGGTGTTAGAAATGCCATCAAACCAGAGGGTTCTTAGTTTGGTGCCATGTTTTTCTGCCACAGTCACTCCTTCCAGTACCCGATTTTTATGCCCATTTCTGACAGCTGCCTGGAATAACCCCACTCTCTCCATACTCTGACAGTGGTTTATGTAGCACTGAATGGGGCAGATGCAATCCAAGGACTTCAAGAGAACAATGTCCTATCTGGAAAAGAAAAAGCCTTGGCTCTGTGACACATATTGGTTTGTAATTGTACTAAATTTTGCCAGAGTTTATAAGTCAATGAAACAAATAATGGAAGTTTCTATATAGCCTAGAACAGATTTCTTAAGGCTGGGATGGATAAGTTTCACTTTGACTTCCTCTAATCTGTGGTACCTGAGAAATGGAGATGCAAAGAGAAATCCATATATTATGGATTATGTATCAGGTGTTGCAGAATTTACCCATAAGTATCAGAGTTGGTGAATGACCAAGAAAATGTCCACATTGCTGAGGGCCTAATATTTTGATTGCATTGAAGGAAAGTATCATGAAAGCTGCTGAAAAGCTTCAAATTATAAACTTTTTGATAATTGTAATTGTATTTCATTCAAGATTTGTATGGATCTCTTTATATTCTTTGGGTGTTTCAGCAAGCACAATTATCTCAAATATCTCAGTCACAATTTAATTCAAAATGCAAATAAATTATCCTACAACTTCGGAGAAAAGATCTCATTATTCAAATAAAATCATTGCTAGATAATCAGCATAATTTTGTAGCGACGATGTGCAAAATCAAAGCGTGCATTTTAAAGGCTGTGAGTGAAACACTGGCCCTAATAAATCAGTAGGAATTTAAAGGGAAGTAGGATTCCACTAAGCATCATTACTTCAGTAAAATATGAGTTCAAGTCATGATGACAAACATGCAATAACTTTAAATCTATCCAAAAGCTGATAATTCTCATTTCAGAAATAAAATTTAAAAAAATATCCAGGCTTGCAAAATGTTTACGAATTGAAGAGCCACAAATTTGAGAAGAATACTGCACCACCTCCCTTATGAAGACAGGCTGAGAAAGTTGGGACTGTTCAGCCTGAAGAACAGAAGGTTGTGTGGAGACATAGCCAACTTCCAGTATCTGAAGAGGGTCTACAGGGAAGCTAGACAGGGACTCTTCATCAGAAACTGTAGTGATAAGACAAGAAGTAATGGGAACAAATTGAAAGAGAAGTAATTTAGGCTGGCGTGCAGTTTTGGTCACCGCAGTATAAGATATTAAGCTATTAGAGAGTGTCCAAAGGAGGGCAATGAAGATGGTGAAGAGCCTTGAGGGGAAGCTGTGTGAGGAGTGGCTGAAGTCCCTTTGTTCAGCCTGGAGAAGGGGAGACTGAGGAGAGACCTCATTGCGGTCTACAACTTCCTCGTGAGGGGAAGAGGAGGGGCAGGCACTGATCTCTTCTCTGTGGTGACCAGTGACAGAACCTGAGAGAATGGCCTGAAGTTGTGTCAGGTGAGGTTTAGGTTGGATATTAGAAGAAGGTTCTTAACCCAAAGGGTGGTTGGGCACTGGAAGTCATCACAGCACCAAGGCTGACAGAGTTCAAGAAGCATTTGGACAATACTCTCAGGCACGTGGTGTGACTCTTGTGCGTGGTCCTGTGCAGGGCTAAGGGTTGTATTCCATGATCCTTGTGGATCCCTTCCAACTCAGCATATTCTGTGATTCTGGATATTAGGAAAAAGCTCTTTACCAGCAGGGTGGTGACATACTAGAACAGGTTGCCCAGGGAGGTTGTGGATGCCCCAACCACAGCAGCATTCAAAGCCAAGTTGGATAAGGCCTTGAACAACCTGGTCTAGCTGGAGGTGTCCTTCCCCATGGCAGAGTGGGTTAGGACTAGATGATTTTTAAGATCCTTTCCAACCCCTAACATTCTATGATTCTATGATTGAATTAACAATAATTATTTTATTTTAATAATACAAAAAGGAATAAAGACAGAGGATTTTCTTCTTTCTGCAGCTCATTAAAATATAGATGTGCTCTACTTTAAGATGAAGGTCTAGTAACTCACAGTGCACTCTCTGCTCATATAAAGCCATCTGTTGCACAAATTTTTAAATTTTCTCAATTTGGGGTGGCACCTTGTTGTTTGTCATATCAGCTCCTCTAAATGTAAATACTGAAAGAGAACAGATGGGTTTTGCAAGATGTCCAAATCATGTATATTATTTTTCGTAGGTATTAGTAATCTCTTCATTCTTTGTAATATTTGTCACAGTAATTTTTACTCAGAGAGGAAGAGGTAAATGCAGTGTAAAAGTTGGTTTATAAATGCTCCCACACAGATGTGGACATTCACCTGTTCTGCCACAAGCATAGGATCGAAGACAAGTATGTTAATATATATTCATATTTTTATATCTGGCAGATGTTACAACTTTTCTAATCTCCCCAACTGATCTATGGCATTGCACAAAAATCATCATCCTAATTTGCAAATGCTCTTCCAGAATTTGCAATGTTGCTGAATGCAGAAGGGCCAGTAAGTCAAATGGATCAGACTGGATTGTTCCATGATGCTAAATTTCACATTTTATTGCTGCTGGGTAGACTGGTTATAGGACTGTGCATTGGTTACTATGTTATGTATTTCTAAATTCATCTTGTCACCTAAATGACTCAGTTAGACTTTCCCTAATGAAAGGTCTTGTAGTGAGTTTCTCTGGCTGGGTTTTGGCAGTGGGGGGAGCTACAGCGGTGGCTTCTGTTAGAAGCTGCCAGAAGCTTCCCCTGTCCAGTGGAGCCAATGCCAGCCGGCTCCAGGATGGGCTTCCTGCCACTGGCCAAGGCCAAGTCAATCAGGAGTAATAGTAATGTTTCTGTGATAACGTATTTAAGAACAGAAGGTTGTGGCAGAGAAAGAATTCCAGCCAGGAAAGAGCAGAGTGAGAACATGGAAACAACAAGGTAGACACCAAGGTCAGTGCAGAAGGAGGGGGAGGAGATGCTCCAGGTGCCGGAGCTGAGGCCCTGCAGCCTGTGGTGCAGACCTTGGAGCAGCTGTGCCCCTGCAGCCCATGGAGGACCATCAGGGTGCAGAGACTCACCTGCAGCCCATGGACGAGCCCATGCTGGAGCAGGTGGATGCCTGAAGGAGGCTGTGACTCCGTGGGAGGTCCAAGATGGAGCAGGGTCCTGCTGGACACCTGCAGCCCGTGGAGACAGAAGCCCATGCTGGAGCAGGCTTTTCCTGGGTAGGACTTGTGCCCTGTGGAAGACTCACACTGGTGCAGCTCATTCGTGAAGGACTGCACCCCATGGAGGAGTGACCCATGGGACAGCAGTTTGGGAAAAATTGTTGCCTAAGGGATGGAGTCATGCCGGAGAGGTCCATCAAGGACTGTCTCCAATGGGAGGGACCCCATGGGACCAGGGGAAGGACTCCTCACCCTGAGCAGTGACAGAAACAACTGGCTGTAACCCCCATTACCCTTTCCCCTGCACCATTGGGGGGGAGGAGGGAGAACATGGAAGGAAGAAGGCGGGGGGAGGAAGGTGTTTTTAAGATTGTTTTATTTCTCACTCTTTGGCTCTTATCCTTACTTAAATAAATTTAAGTAATATCCCCACTTTGAGTCTGTTTTGCCTGTGAAGGTAATCAGTAAGTGATCTCTCCCAGCTGTTATCTGAACTCATGAATCCTTAGCTTTTTTTTTTTTCTCTCTTCTCTGTCCACTTGCAGAGGGGAGAGTGAGAGACTGGCTTTAGTGGGTACCTTGGCATGTGGCCAAGGTGTAGTGGTTTGATTTAGCCCTTCCCTGGCAACCAGGTCAAAACCAAGGAAATACCTATATCCCAGTATTCCATCCTATTCTTTACATAAGCAGACATATAAATAAGAAGGGGAGAGGAGGTCGAGCCCTTCTTCTCTTCTGGCAGACTTGGAGAAAGCAGTCTGCTTGCAGCTCCTCCAGCTGTGGGGGTGTGGGCCTGTGGTTTGTCGAGAGGCTGCTGCCTCCTTCCCGAGAGATATGGTGATTGTGGGCTGGGACGTTTCTGCTTTCTCAAGGAAAGTATTGAGATTTCGTTTGCTAGTTCTTATTGACTGTGTATATCTGATTTGAGGGTTTTTTCTTCTTTTTTTTCTTTTTGGAGGTGTTTGGGATTCTCTTTTTATATGTATATAGTATTGTAACTGTATATAAATGTAATATATTTAAATATATATATATATGTTGCTTTCGTTTTGTCATTTTGGGGTTTTTTTTGGTAGCTTTTCCTTTCCAATTCTCTCTGCTGTGTTCATAAGAAAAAGAAGGGGGGAAGGGCTTTTGCTGTGGTGTCGGGGACTTGGCAGGGAGCCAGGTCCAAACTGCCACACAAGGTCAACCCACTACAGGTCTTAAGAACTGTGGAACAGTTTTGGTTTTCCAATTCAGTAGGTTTGATAATAGCTCAAAAAAGGACCTTAGATTCTAGACCCACTGAGCTTCTTACTCATTTATATACTAGTTATAGATGGTATTGTATAACTACATAATATATAGTAAAAATATGTATTCTTATTTTAACCTGAGGTATAGTGACTGAGAAGTTCTCCTTAGTGACCAATAAGAAGCATACTGATACATAGTGTCTACATTCTTTCACAAATGCCAGCAGGATTGCTAATATGACTGTCTCTTTGTATTCTGTCTCCCACAAAACAGTGGTCTACACAGAGGAGTCATTCAAAATGTACTGGTATCAGCAGAATGGCTGACAGCAAGGGAGGATGCCCCCCCATCTTTCTCCCAAGGGCTGCAGGTGGGATGGAGCCCAAAGGGAAACATTGATCTCTTGGCTTCTCATGGAGGGGAAAAACAGAAAATGAGGCAATAAACAGAACTGAGTCTTATTCCATTTGTATGTGTTCTTTTATGATAAGTGGATTGTTTATGTTAAGAAGAAGAAATCTTACAATGTTGAGGAAAGTTTAACAATTTTATGAAGGTATGGAAATTTGGGGCAGCTAACTATGTCTGACTGCGTATTGAATCTGCCCTCCATTAAATCAGTGATTTGCCACAGTGAGCTCAAAATGTTTAAAAAAACTACTAGGTGAGTAAAAAACCCTGTGTACTTGTTGCACTCCTGTTCACAATACAGAAATCACTATGGAGTTACTTGTTAGTAAAGGTGTGGGGTACTGGGAGGGCCTGTGAGCACTAAGTGTGCTGGGCCTGCATGGCACCTAAAGCTGCAGAGAAGCTCTACCTGGGATGAAACTTTTCTGCTCCTCAGGGTAAACACAAACCACATGGGACTTGACAGTCTCAAATTAGAAAGAAGGTGATACTGGAGAAGATGGGAAACAGTCAGGTGCCCTAACAGTTGTCATACCAAGGAGCTAGAGAAAACTGTGAATAGTTGCCTAAACTATGGAGAAAGGTCAGTCACGTACTTACTCATTCTTTCTTCATTTCAATAAAGGATTATTCTTCAATACAATGATATCTTTGTGATTAAAGGAAGAAAATTAATTCACTAAGCATCAAGCAGCTTAGGTTTATTCTTGCGTACTTTTTGATGAGAGCTTGAGCTGTCCCTTCTTAATGATCCCAAAAATTTAAATTCAGACTAACATGACCATCAACACAGGAGGTGTGCTATTACAGTTAAGCAAAACCTTAGAAATGAGGGTGAAGGTTTGCATTTTGCCTGTTGAACTCAACTAAATTAACCAGTAAACCAAGAAAATAAACTCTCTAATCAGAGTTTCTCTCTCTCAAGTCCAGGCACATCCACTGTGTCACTGTAAGAAATTTGCCTAAACTTGCCATCATGGCTGCTTAACACAGGAGGCTTCCAGAGAAATAAACACATCCATTTTCCAGCTGTTTTATGGTCCTTAACAGCAAGGCTTATAAGATGGTCAATAATTTTCATACAAATATAACCTGAAAAAATAGCACAATTAAGAAGGGGTTTTTTACCAGTCCATATTGTAAGGCTGCATATGTACTGCATGGGCACACCACAACTGAGAGTAATTCTACTTTCAGGTGTTGTAGTCTTTCATGAAGGTTCACAGACTTTATAAAGTAATCTCTCAAGAGATGAGGGCTCACAGTATAGGGCTGTGCTAAGGTTCTTCCAAAAATAAATTATCAATAGAGAGCTACCCTACTGAGTGAGAATATTGCAAGGAAACAGCATGTTATGGAAAACCACATCATGATTTTTGTACCTAAGCAACAACAAAAAGAAAGGAAAGATTGTTAAAACTGCAAGATGTGCAGCAAGACTGTCAACAGAGCAGGAACTGGTAAGTGAAACTGAAAAATATTAAATTGCCTTTCTTCAGATACAGAGTTACGGGGTCTGAAGTACTTCCTTTGCATATTCTCTGAAGGCATTAGGAGTGACACAAAGAATGCTAGATCAGGAGCCTGCAGCAAAACCAGGGCTTCGCTCAGCCATTCAGGGAATTTATGTTCTCTCTGCTAAGATAAATTAGAATAACAAATATTGGGAGAGTAGACAGGGAGTTCACCTTGTTAAGTGGTTACCATTTGTGTTCCAAATAGAAATATAAACTAACAAGATTATGTCCGATTTACAAACAGGTAATTCTTTACTTGAAAGAAATAATGATGCATTCCTGTCTTCGTGTGCACCTTTAAGTCTGTACTCATGTAAGAGTCAGACTTTTTAAGCCAAAGCTTCCATTGTTTAATTTATTATTTATATTAGTTTTAGCATTAATATTTCATAGCCATTGCCCATCTGTGAGATAAAAGAGAAGCACAAGTTTTAAAGTCAGAGAACCAAATATATAAAACTGTATTTTCAAATTAAAAAATTGTTACATAAAAAAGTAATACAGGTAAAGTTCATGTTCTATGCATATAAACATCATTAATAATTTGAAAACTAAGATAACAAATCCAAAAGGTCAAGTCTTCCAAGTGATCTGGCTGACCTTGGAATCAATCTGTGGGCCTCTCAGTGCTCTTATGCAGTGTTCCCTGAGTCTTAGTGGTATTACAACTTTTAAGCCTCACAGCTCTCATCCTTCTCATTTCTCTCATGAATCATAGAAAGAACTCTGTCAAGATACCCTGGATATATCTATGGCTTCCTTTGCCCATGATGTAAAACCGTAAAAATCTCACACAACTACTGTTATGCAGAAGGTACTTATTCAAATTTATAGTATTTAATTTTTCACAACAAGAATTAAACCGTAGCAAATAGAATTAGACTGTAGCAAATAGTTGCTGTAATGCAACTTTCTGAGCATCAAGACATTTTCACAATGAACAAAGTAGCCACAGAGCACACCAGAGCAGCAAATGTCTGAGGCTGGTTGCTGGTGCTGGTACAGCTCCTCACTCTGGAGTGAGCAGGTCTAGAAGAGATAGCTGCCGCAGCTGGCAGGAGGCAAAGGGCCAGTTGAGGCAGCATCCCAGATGCCAGAATGTCTCATTATGGTCCTGTACAGACATGCTTAGTTTAGCCCGTATTCAGTATCATGACAGATAATTTTCTATTTGCTTTAAATTTTATTATTGATATAGGACTCCAAATTCCGTCTTACTGTTTTGTTGAGACAATCTTTTGACTTTGCATCTTCTAAATCTATCTACTAAACTGATTGAGATGATAAAGCATCATTTTTCATTTTCTTTTTTAAACAGTAGAACTATGAATATGTATTATTTGTACACAATCTGTCAAAAACAAAACCTGCTTTTCAATTAAATCTCTACTAATACTTTCTTAGAACACTCTGCAATACCAGCCAATGAGAAAAGTAGTGTTATCTGTAAACATGCATGTATCAGACAACTGAATATGACAAAATATTTATGGGTTTAGGCATTGTCTTTAAATACAAAAATCAAAATAAAAACCCCTCAAAAACATGAGTATGTTAATGGATTATTTATTTCTCCTAACGTGCAAACTCCTAATGTATGAGAAGGAGATTTGTCATGAATGTTGTCTGCTGTGTTTTGAGGATTTGAGTTCAACTTCTCAGAGCAGTATCTCATTTTACTATTAACTGTAAAAGCTTTTATTTTCATTAGGCTTCTAATGGGCTCTGTTTTTACTATATACAAGCTTACCTGAAAGAAACTTACTTTGAAGTAGGACTAACAACTCTATATTTGCTTCACTGATCCAGTTTATTTCCTGGGACATTTCTAATTTTACCTCCCCCTCCCAATGAATGTCTTTTTACTTGGAGATATTTAACTCTAACTCAAGGTATTCTACCAAAATACGTGGGATTCACCTGATTGGGTATAGATGCCCATATCTTACTAATTGTTTTAAAAAAAATAGGCAATTATAGGACATAATTCATCTCATTCTAATATAGATGCCCAAAATAATGGTGTAAACTTCACTTCCCAGATTACCTTTTTCATTCATAACTGACCATAAAGGGAGTAGGGGATTACTGGTTCATCTCAATTTAGATCACCTGTCCAGGTATGTAGATTTCTTACAAATCCAAGTTCTTTAAAGTGAAGTATTTTGGATGGTGAATGTCAGCAATTAATATGTACTAAATGTATCTGAATAACAATTATTTAGAATTAGAATATACAATGCTATGATACCTCAACATTCAGATTATTCTTTCATCTTCAAAACAATATTATTTATTTTATTTTTCACATTTTTTTAAACCAGTTCTGAAGCAAAAAAGTAATCTGAAAAAATTATAGAACAAAATAAATAATATAGAAAATAATAAAATAATAAATAATAGCAAATAATAAAAACTTCCTCTGCAAAGAAATATCTTATTGAGCACCCTACATAAATACACATAGGTAGATCTAGATCCAAACTGAGAGCATGAAAAATAAATTTTCTTCTAAATCTTTTCATTCCTCTTGCTGTATTTTTTAAAGGCTTCTGTATTAAGGACATATTTATATTTATTTAAAGTGCCTTAACTGTAAATAATTATTTTTCTCCCCTCTTAATCCTAAATTACAAAAACATGATTTTCACCTAATTTTAAAGTTAATAAATTAATGAGTAGATATTTTAAAAAATCATTGACAGGCTAGAAGGAGTTCCGGGAGTTTTATTGGTTTTGGTTTGTTTTGATTTGTTTCTAAATCTTTCAACATCTTCAGATATCTTTTCTTAATACATTTCTGTGGCAGAAATAAATAGCAGCAGTAAAATTTGTTTGACATGTCAGCTGTCTTTCCACTGAGCTGGTGAGAGAAGACCTAAATTTTCTTTATAACATCTGATAATGCTTGTAAAAGGAGTTATCCCAATCTTTAGATAAGAATACCCTTCAGAAGACTGAAGTAGCGATATACCTTGACAGTTAATTGACTAGCAGCAAAGTAAATGAATGAGTTTGTAGGATGAAATGTACTTCTCAGCAGAAGGCTCACCTAAGACCAACATTGTCTTTAGATCCCAGGTAAATTTTAGTTTTCAAGCTTATGTGAAATTTAATTATGTATGGCAAAACTCTCAGAAATTAAAAAGTCACCAGAAACTTCAAAAATAAAATCTTCAAAGTTTAAACTGAAAATATGACTCTTAGAAATGAGAGTCATAAACCACTGGGATAGCTTATCAGCAAAAGTGATACATTTTCCATTTCCTGGAATCCTTATGGCCTTGTTTTAGCAAAGCACTTGGACCTTCATATTCATAAATTCCACTGTTACAGGTATAGTCACAAACATTTGCGTCCAGGAAGAGGGTTTTTGTGAACTATCCAGACAAGAATGTAAAACTCTTTTTGTAACATGCTCAAGGGAGAGCTGCAAAATGCAAGCATGACATTAACCATAGCTCTTAATGGAGTCGAAGCCCTTTCCTTTGAGCAGTGTCTGGTATAGAAGTGCCAGTGTGTCTCCTGAAATAGATATAGCAGTGCCTGGCCGTCCCATACATTCAAATTGGACTGTGCACATAGCAGATGTAGGCAAACATTTGAGCTACAAGGTGCAAGTAGGCATAGAATCAATGAAGAGTGGTATGACGTGGAATCTCCTTTATGATTTAATTGGATGGATAGAAAGCAAAGCAGTTTGTAGCAAAGCGGAAGTATCATGACTGCATGGTAGTCATTTCTCCCTGTACCTCAGCGTAAACTTTAATAAAGTAGAGCCAGAAATTAATCTTTTTGGGTTTTTTTTAATACGAACCACTACAGAGGCATGGATCTCTATTATGATTCTAAAACTTTATGAGCACAACCATACTTTGTAGTGAAAGTCATTCTTTAGAAAAATAGCATTTTATCATTCTCCAGGGAATTCTGACGGCAAGCAATAATGGGGGGCCACAAACAGTCAGGATTTTTTGTTAATAATTAGAAAGTAGAAATCGTTTGTCCAAAATTATAGAGATTCAAGGATCGACATAAAATGCAACTCTTTCCTGAATCTCTGTAGAGATACAATTCTCTATATTCCAGTTAAATCAGTTAAGAAAATGTTAAGTCAACATGCAAACTCTGTTCTCCTTTTAGAAATGACAGAATTGCAATTTAAAGCAGGGAGCTATGCTATCTGCAAGTTCTATCAGTACGCTGTTTCTGGAGACAACAACTGCTCCTCTCCTATTTATCCTACTGAATTCTGAATGCCTGTCTAAATCCTTCCCCCTGGGTCTCTTAAAAGTGTTGTGTCATAATAAAACGCTCTTTTGGATAAATAAACATTGACAGCACAAAAGCCGATAGAGAAATTCATTTGCCTTTACCATCAGGAAGTCTGTGCATAAAATTTTCCGTTATGTGTCCGTTATGTCCCTCAAAGCAGCAAACTTGTGTTCACCTAACAGGCAATTGTGTATCAGGAGTCATTATTCTCAAACTTTTCATTTCCTGTAAACAGAAATGGAGTGAGGACCTTAGTTCTGAGTAGTTGCACAGCTCCCTGACCAAAGCATCCACAGTTTTGTCATTCTACCGCTGCTTCACTAAGATGAAGAAAAGCTGTGGCTATATTTGCATTCAGAAATAGGTACACCTGACAGAAATCTACACCATACTGCTTTTCTGAGTTAAGAAATTTGGTCACTGCTTAGGGAGCCTACTGGACTTTGAAACGCAGAGTTGTTTTTTCCTGATGAGACACAGATCTTCTGCCTGGCTTTAGAGAATTCTCCCAACCTGTCATTCCAGATTACTAGTTCTGCCAGCAGCAAATTCACTTTAAGCTCCTCTGTCCAGAGCCTATTCCATTCCACCTCTTCTCTATCAGAACTTACTTCCATCTCAGTCATGCCAATTCAGCTGTTTATATAACTGTGTTTCACAAAAGTCTTGTGAAAATATGTTTTGCTTTTTCCATGTTGAAAGCTTCAGTTTCAAAATTTGGACAGTTGCACAAACCTGGTTTAGACACTGGTCAGCTGAATAGGGACAACTGGTGCAAGTTTCTGATGGGAGACTGCAACAACACACAAGAGAAAGTATAAGGAGAAAGAGGGAGCTGATCCGCTGCCAACAGAGCAACTATGGACACATTCTTTTCTCTGGCTCCAAATACCCATCATAAAAGAAAAGTAGCAATGGAACCTAATATATTAAAGATTCGATAAAGTTAACATATTAGAGTAATTATACACCTAGCTTACATTCATGAACACACTGACTTTTAGAACCTGGTTACAACTCACCTTTGTACTGGTACTTGTTCAGGAGCCACCTTTTGGAAAACAGTGCTAAAGTTACATTCTGACACAGTTTTGCATGTGCCACGTATATACTATGGAATTTCTAATGTGTTCCTGAGATCCTTTTTAGATAATGGAGAGTGAAATGTGCTTCTGTGAAAAAAACCCACCTATGTCATTTCAGGCATCTAAGGTAGACAGAGATGATCTGCCTACTGGATGTCTTTAAAGCCACATATCTGAAAGCTGGGCGCTTAAATCAGAGAGATTAGATCCCATTTCAGGATTTTACATGAATTATGACTATGCAGCACTCTTTTTGTAATGAGAAGATTACATATTTTAAAATTTTTCATGTTATTATTATGCACTTCACATCCTTGCCATTTCTCACCATTTTCAGCATATCCTC
This sequence comes from Lepidothrix coronata, assembly GCF_001604755.1. NCBI lineage: Eukaryota > Metazoa > Chordata > Aves > Passeriformes > Pipridae > Lepidothrix > Lepidothrix coronata. Next base: position 3,717,999 of record NW_016690225.1, read on the forward strand.
AGGAGCACAGCAATGCCTATTAGCTCTAAACCTTCTCAGTAGAAATATTTTTCAGTATTGGTGGTTTCCTTTAAACCATATTGAAATAGATTGATGTACCTGTACATTAGCAAGGCTGTTTGTTTGGGTTTTTTTCCTAATATTTGGATTAATGTGTATTACTTAACAGATATTAGAAATCGTGTAAAAGCTACAAGTTCAGAGCTTAACAGGGAGTTCAAAGAGTTAAAAGGTTAAAAAGGAGTTAAAGAAGGCTTACCAAAAGCTAGATCTAGTGCGAGTATAAGTACCTTTTCTTATTTGATAAAATACATCCTAATGAATGCAGTTAGCCGTAACAACAGGAGTCAGCACCATATGAGTTAGATCCCAACCTTCTTGGCCCACATCTGTCTTCTTATTTAATCCTTATGATAGTATTATCAGTAAACACATTATTTTAATCTCAAGACTTCAAGACTTTTTGAATACACAAATCAATGCCCCAGTTTTCTTCTGGACTACCATGAAAAATTATCAACCTTAAAATCAAAAAATAAAGTTCTATGGACAAGATATATCCTACTTTAGATTAGTCTCATGGAGCACATTTGGCGAACACATTGCAAGATGCTTGCTTCCCCCATCCGACAGATCACTGTTAATGCATAAGACTGTCAAGGCAGGGGGTGTCTAGAGGGTGTCCCAGGTACAAGACTGTAACAGACAGATAACATACAAATGCCAAAAATTATGTTTCACCATTGTTTCTGCCTGTCAAAAAACTTCCTACCAAAAATTCTGTGTCAGTTTTCCACCAGAAGTTCTCACCAGAATTTTCCCACTGGAGTTTTCCTGCTAAAGGATCCTGTTATTGTTCATGGTTATCATATCTCTTCGAACATCTGAATAGGGCTACGTGCCAAGAAACCACACACAACCACCTTTGAACACTATAAAAGTTGAGGAAAAATTTGGGAAAAGCAGGGAAAGAGGAGTGGGAAAGAGAATTGGCTATAGCAGCTGAGAGTCTCTCCCCCGCCTCGCCCTCACCTTTTCTTCTGCCACTGTATGCTGCCTGCCCATCACCAGAGACTGGAACTCTGACGTCTTGAAGTGGACTGAGACCCACCATGCCACCTGCGTGAGTTCTCCACCCTGACCATATTTCTGAGGGCCGAGACGTGCAGCTGGACCGGGACTTCTGCACAGCCTGGGACACAGCCCAGTGTGAGTGGTGAAGCCACATCCTGGCTGCATTCCAGAGAACTAAAGCTGTAAAAGACCCCCTGCAGCTAAAGAGATAACATCCAAAGCAGCAGAGACAGAGAAAAAAAGGGCAGAAAACTGCTTCTCTCTCTCTCCCCCTCCACCCCACTGACCAGCTCAAGGAGAAGTAGTTTTTGGTGGTATCTTTTCTCTGCTTCTAAAAGTAATCTTAGCATTTTCCAACCTTTTCTTATTTTTTTCTCTTTCTCTTTGCATCTCTTAGTAATTAATAAAAACAGTTTTGGTATCAACAGATAACTTGTATGAGTTTTAATTTTGCTCAAGGGAATATTCGACTCTAAAAGTTCTTTCTGCAATATTTAAGCAGATCGTAACAAAGACTCATTGCAAATTGTTTTAATACATTTCTTTTTACAAAACTGCCCAGTTGGTTAAAGGAGCCCAGAATGGGAAGGCTCTACAGATATATTTAGCATAACTGCTATTACTACATTCACCATTAAATTATTTATGATACTTTATTCTGAGTTAGGGTACTAAGACTATCAGAACTAGCTTCAAATCAGAGTTCTTTGAAATTCAGATTTAATACCCCATAGAATTCCATGCATTTTCAGTATGAGCTTACCTACTTTCACACATTCCAAATGTTATTTTAGGGAATATCATCACAAAATAACTAATTTTCCATTGAAAGCAAGTAAAAAAGCATATACATCCAGCAAAGACAGTTCCTGTGAACAAACTCCGTGAAAAAATGGTCTTATTTTAACTCAGTTGTTCTTCTATCTTGTGTTATGCTGTTGACGTTACCTTGGCAACAAAGCTCTCAGTTAGGTAACCATGTTGTCTTCAGTCAGCTTAATGGAAACCAGGTGAGGGAATACTATGAGAGATTCTCAGTGAGGGGATTCTCTTTGCTGTCCGTTTCTCACGGAGGCCCTGCAAAGAAGGCAGCTTTTGGGGGGCGATTTCTGTTTCAGACCCAACCACACAGTAGAATACAGTCTGTCAACTCTGACACAAGAAGTTGAGAGATTATTGCCAGACTTAATGTGGCCAAAACTTTATCAACTGTCTTAGGAGAAAAGCACTTTGAGATAAATCGTCTAGGGTGATTTACCATTCTCTCTGTGGTCAATAGAACATAGTCTGACACTGAAGGTGTTTGTTAAAGTTGCAGTTGCAGGTCTCACTACCTGTCTGAACAGCCTGCTGGATAGATGCTGCTGGAGGATGAAGCCCCTCTCTTTACAAGCAGAGCAGGTACACTGCTGGCACCAGCCATACAAGCCTTTACAGTGGTTCAGATCTGAGTTGGATTTCAACCAATGATCTAAGTCACTGAACCTCTGAAAGGCAGTGCCTTTTATTTACTGTTCCTGACAATAGATCACGTATAAGACATGGTGTTAGTCCTTTCCTTGCAGCTGCTGAACTTCACACTTTGGTGTTTGGTGTCTATCTGTAAAAAGACATCTAGTACTTGTTGCCAAAAGCTTCTTTATAACAAAAAAGACAAAGAGGATGATTGTGGAAGACATCCTACCCATTATGAGAAGAATCTGTCACGGGTATGGTATCCACACAGTCTACTCAGCTCTTTCAGTCCAGCTGATATAATCTACCACTTCAGGCAGCAGTAGTGAAATGAGAGAAATCTGCCCCACTGCTTCCCAGTCAAACATAAAGAAGCACAGAGTCAACTGTCACATGACATAAGTTTTCTGTAATCTGAAGGAAACCAATAGATCTGTGAACAGTATATTGGCCCTTCCAAGGAGCAGCTGGGAAAACACTGTGCCTAATGACTACATCTTCATTTGCCAAAGGGAAAATGAGCATTGTATTTCTTCCTTGGGAAGCATTATGTTGTTCATTATTTTACTAGTAGAGACAAAGTGCAAAAAAGTTGATTTGCAGCACAGAGATGGAGTACCAGTAAAAAATGCTGATCATCTGAAAAATAACATATCACATTAAATGAGCTGACCAGTGCATACAAATTTTTATGTAATTTTCCACCAGCTAGCATGCAAAATTATCTCAATTACATAAAAATGCACAATTTTGCAATGTCTGGCTTACTGAACAAAATGACACCACTGCAACGGCTGTTCAAATTATTAGATTTCGTAAGCATAACAAAATAAAATACCAATTCAATGCAAGGCTATTTTAAACTGTACCTATAAGAAGCAGAGAGAGAGGGGAAAAACAATGAATCTTCCTCCTTTTTATTTTTTTAAACCACTGGAATATATTATCATCTGATCAGCCCATTTTTTTGTAAGCAGTAGATAAATGTCTGGGTTAAGTGCTATTCTTTGTAGCAGCAAGAATATTTTTTCCCCCTATAAACTTTATTACTATTATTTGTCACATTTTGAACTACGCAGTTATTTATACTGGGAAGGGACTAACCAAGCAATCATCTGACAGACAAATTCAGATAATACACTCTAACAAATAAAAATGGTGACCACCTGCCAAACTCCAATATCATTTTCTCAGCAGAGGAGCAATTCACAAGTAATTCAATCAGGTATTCAACAGAAAATTATTCCTGTTTTACAGACTGCCATCGCTAACAGTGGGGCCTGATTTTGCTGCTTAACCACTTTGGCACACAACCAAGGACCGTGCAGTATTGGATTTTCTCCCATGCTGTTTCAGTAACAGCAATGTGAAAAGAATGACACAGTATGTAAAAATATGGATAGAGGCCTTTGCAGGTTACTATAATACAATCCGCATTTCCATAATAATTTTCAAAAGATTCTTAAGTGAGAAAACATTCACAAAAATTAATAGCAGATCAACAGCACACAAGGAGCATGGTGGCGATGTATTTCAGCTGTGGCAGGTGCAGATGCTCTGTGCTTTACAGAGATGTCCAAGAGCACACAGAGTGTGACAGACATATTGCCTTTTATAGGAGCATAGCCTGACTGAGTCCTTTCAGGAGCAATCCTGAGGATAGAAAATAAACCTTATGTCCCAAAAACGTAGCCCCAGATCTTCCTTGCTGTAAGGGTAAATGGGCTGCTCAAAGGGCTGCTCCCAGTGCAGGATAATGCTCTGTCACCCTTCTTCCCAAGCAGCCCGTGGTTAGGCTGTGGTGGTTCCCATGGTGTTGGTGCATTGCTAGCCTTTCTCCTGTCTGTGGCTTCTTTTTCACACACACACTGCTTTGCTAACAATTTTCACTCTCTCATTTCTCTACAGCATGCATCATAGATGACCTAAACTGTTTCTGTTAACTCCTTAAGAAGCCTCTTCCCTTTTCCTTTTTAGAGCAAATGCTCTAAATACTTGGAGTATTGTGTGATTTATGACGTGCTGCCTTTTTCATGGAAATGCCCCCAAGCAAATCTAAGGAACAGTAGCAGATGCCTCCAATCCTTCCCTGATTCCTCCCATCATCCCCTTTTCTCCAGTCTGTGGCCAACAGAAGTCTCTTTTGCTTGTTTCCTCTGCCTAATGAAACTCTCTGACTTACAAATTGGGAGAAGAATAACATCCCAGCACATATCCTCTGTAATATATGGTGCATCACACAAACCAAATGAGACTTACCCCCTCAGTCTCACAAAAACACAAGACTGCAAAGTAGGCCATTTCAGTTACAACTGGAAGCCCCAAAAGGTCCTATGAACATCTGCTCTGTTTAGCACAGGCTATAAAGCAACTCCATCTCCTTAGGGTAAAAAACTGGGAAGTGAAGTTTCACCAGTTTGAATTGTATAGGATGTGCTAACTGATGAATATTTTTAAATATACAACAACTTTCAATCCCTATTACAGATCAAAATACAGTCCACCTAGCCTAGGAGGCTCTGGACAGGGTCTGCATTATTTAAAGTACTTATACACAGGACCAAATTTTTTTTTTCCTATTTATAGCAAGAAGCATGGAACTTGATTTTCTCTCATATCCCTGCTTTAGCTTGTTTGAATCCCAGTTCAACTACCTCGTGAAGGGTCAGTATTTTATTCTCATTAGTATTATGCTGTAGTATCAATGGTTTTGTCCTCTAAGGTACTCTTCACTATGACAACAAGAACCTCATTCCAAATGTTCATACCTGGTTTTAAGTTCTAGAAAATTTTGAGATAATAGAAGTAATTTTGATCTGAAATGTTCTAGCAGGATTTCACTGTCAGAGGAATGTACTGTTAGAAAGAATCACCCACTGGAAACAGAGATCAGTCTCTGTCCAATCATGGTCTGTCATTTTTTAAATTGCAAAGCCTACAGATGAATGATACTGACCTCCAGACATTAGCTGTGAAAAGAAGAGTTCAAGAAAGCCACCCCAAAGAGATTAGCCTTTCATAGTAACAGACAACAAGAATTCTACTTAACAACTTGTCATTCAGTGAATATATAACATGGCAAATTCATGTGCTACAATAGTACATAGGAAACATATGTAAATCCTGAATAAAAATAATAAAAGGAATAAAAAAATTAGGTTTGGAAAATAGAGAGTAAAAACTTTGAAGAAGTCTAATTGAAAAACTGCCTTCTGAGACAGGTATCTCATCTAATTGTTTTACATTTTAGGAAAAATGTTGACTTCTGCAGACTGAAAAAAGTGTGTAGGTCAGGGGCAGATAAATGCAGTTGGGGCACCAATAATGTAAAATGCCTTAAGAAAATTATGCAGGATTTAGCCCCTCTATCTTAATCTGATAGTGGTAAAGTATTTTCTATGGGGAAGAAAAACCCTTATACGTCTTGCATATCTGATCATAAAACTTCTCAGTCCTAAAAGCCTGAGCTAGCCCAGTAGTTTCACATATGTACTCTAATGCCTAAACTAATTAGGGCTATATAATAGGTCTGAAAAGACAACTCTTGAAAGATGTTCTGAGGTAAGAACCATTAAAAAACTTTAGGGCCACAGTTAATAAAGAACTGTATTCTATTTTGGATTCTTTTCAGAGATGAAGGATTTTAATTTGCAAATAGCAAATCTATATCAAGCCACCTTAAGCCAGTTCCATGCTGATCTCTAAGGCTGACAGAGTGAGAGGCTGATATCTCACCTGCAGTTCAGGAAATGTGAGGAGAAATTTCAATTCAAACCTCTGCAGGAACAGAGAAACCTTGTTTGGAAGTTTCTTTCTTGGTGGTCCATACATAAAAGAAAACTCCTTAAAAGAGAAAAAGAGAACAGATTTTGATTTCTCATTGCAGAAGGGGTTCTTTTCGTTGGCTTTACATTGCAGAATGAAGGCTCCACGCAAGCTAACATCTACAAATAAAAAGTAAAGACTTTTGATTCCATAAAACATGCCTCTCATTAAAATTTACAGCTTGCACATTTTTTTCCAATGCCACTGCTATATTGAGACTGTCTGCTTTGCTCCTACAGAAAACAATCCTTTTCCTTTATATCTATGATGGAGCTTTTTACATTAGAAGTCTTTATTTTATCAGGCAGCACAGAGAGAATTTTTATGGATTCATGGGGCAGGGAGAAGAAACTGATGGTAAACGCATTAAAGCTGATCATCATACACATATGGAGATAGCAAAATTACTCAAAAAATGATGGTTTCCTGCCAGAAACAGAAAGTAGTCAGTAATAGGAGCAGAAGAAAAATGCAAAATGCACTACAAATCCCAGAGAAGATTTACAGAAGTGGAAATAAACTCCTACAGATTTTACATTACATTGGGGCAAATTTTAAAGCTTTAACATTGTAAAGAGAAGCTTGCAGGAAAAGAAATAAAAAAGCATTCGAATTGCTTTGTGCATGTTGAGATCTGCTTCTGATGAAAGCACACTCTCTAATAGACTGTGGAGGGAGATGTGGTAACAGGTCCCTGTGTGTTTCTGGAGGAAAAGAGCTCTCATTTTGTATTTGTAGAATGTTGCTGTGGTGATGTTCCATAAGGTGCCTGATCCTGTGTAATTTTGAGTACTTCCTAACTTTGCAAAGTTTTGATATGTTGAGACGATTGAAAAACAAAAAACTACTCTGGAAAAATGAACTGAGAAAGCCGTCCTCCCTTCAAGAGTTGAAATTAAGCTTTTTTGTGATATTTCAAAATTTTATCAAGACCATTAACCAAATCATTCTAAGACTTGATGATTCTAGGATTACCAAATATCTTTTCAAAATCCATAACAAAATGGATTTCTATAGTTAATCCAAATTCATTTGAGGATGAAGAGTTAACTAAACAGTTCGCATATTCAGTATTAAATAGTTACTATTTAAAATAAAATTAATAAATACTAATAAAGTTTTCAGACATTTAAAATCAAGACTATTTAAAAACTGTCCATTTCAGAAACAACCATCCAGCCTTAGGTTTCTGAAAAGTAAAAAAATGTTTTTGCTTGAATCAACTTTCTAGGAAGCAATCTGCCCATAATTCCCATTGCAGAACAATTCATGTATTCAAAGTGCTAGTGTGATTAACTTCTAAATAAAATCCACAGTCAATAACCTACTATTTCTTCCATTGTTAAGTGTTCATCTAATCAAATCTTGAAGCACATTCTGAAGTGGTAGAGTGCTCAGTCCTTTAAAATATACTTATGATCTTATTTTTTTTGGCCCAGAAAGTCCAGTCTGTTACATCTTTTTCATATGATTCACCCAACCCGACCTCAGATATCATGCAGTTCAGAGGTGCTGATGTCCTCAGGTTTGGAGCCTCATCTTCCTAGCGCTTCCTCAACTCCGGCCATTTAGGACCTGCAATACTTCTGAAGGTATCACTGGTTTTTTGTTGTTTGTAACCAGAAACATGATGAGGCTGAGGTCATAATTTACGTATCTCTGTGTTGTGTCAGGAGCTAGGAGAGATGAATCTTCATCTGAAGTCACACTGCCGAGAATTTCAAACAGAAAATTTCGAAAACTAAATTTGGTTCAGCTTTTAGTAAATCTGAATCTATATGCTGGATTGAAAGTCCAACCTTGAAGACATTAAAAATTAAAGGAAACTACTGTTGATTTCAGGGTTATCTGAATTCCCGCAAGTCCCTTTTCATTCGTGGTTTTCTTTCCTATGTTTAACAACGCTCTTTTTTTCCTGTAAAGTTTGTCAGAGCTAGATTGGTACATCACAGACTATATTTATGTCACACAGGACAGAGCCAGTGCAACAAGTTCAGCTTTACGCTTAGTAAGACAAAAAACAACATGGAATATGGGGACATCTAAGTTCGTATTTTTCAAATGTACCAACATTCCATAAGAACAGCTAGAATTTAATTTGCTGTTTGCTTGCTGCTGTCTGAGAATGCCTGATTCCTATCAGTTCCCTGATGAGTCTGATGAATGTTATCACATACTGTATCTGTAAGTTGCCAGAGATCTTGTTTTTCTTTATGCTACAGATAATCTCTGTGTCTTTTTTTTCATGTCATTGGATAACATCCTTTCCCCAAGTAACCAAGAATACTGAACCTGTCCTTTCTAACCCTGTGCATCTCTCAGTGGGACCTGGATAACAACCTTTTGTTCCACATTCTTCTCTGTAGGATACCTGCCTTGAGAGAAGAAACATTATTAAGGGTTCTAAAAGTAAGTCTTTTATAAATCTCAAGTTTGTAAAAATCTCATAGGATTTGTATAAGAGGATAGTCTTTTTTTTTTTTTTTTGCAGAAACTTTCAATTAAAAAACATGTCAAGTAGCCCAGAAACCACTGGAATAGCTGGTGAGTTATTATAACAAAGGGTCTATAAATAAATCATATAGTTCTGTGTTTGTATTATACTATACTACAGGGTCTATCCAGAGCAATCATTACTCAATGAGAGAATTGCTATTTCAGTTTTTTACTATCCACCGAAGGGTACTTTTGAGAGTATTCATTGACAATACATTGCCAAAACCACTATTTGGCAGCTAGTAACAGAGTGATTGTGATTCTAAAAAAGTCCAGAAACCTTCTGAGGGAGTTAATCATACCATATTAGTGAATTCTTCATTGCAGCAATTTGGTACCTGATAATACCACTAATTACTTTCTCTGGTATAGAGTGAATTGCTATTGAATAATATACTCAACATTTCCCTCTGCATCAAATGAATATTGCCTACCACTGGTATATTTAAATAAGATATTTTAAAAAGGTGATAATTTTACTGTAAGAAAAAGGCCTCTCACATGATGAGGCTTCATTCTTGCAGTAAAAGTATATATCAAGAGTCTGTCCAAAAACAAAATTTCAGATTATAGATGTTAATAATACTTTACATTTGTATAGTATTATGTACAGCTGGCCTGAGAGTGTTACAGGTACTACTGAATAATCCTCATTCGTATTAGTAGTCCTGTTCCACAGGTAAATGAAATGAGATACAGTGCTGTCAAATCACTATGCCTAATTTTATCAAGCTAAGTGCTCACGTTTATCCTCCTAAATTAGTGAACTTGATTACCAAAGAAGCTGAGGGAATTTACTCCTCATTGAACATCCAGACTTTAAAATGTTTCCCTAATTGGCTTAAAATGCAGAAAAACTTTATGTCAGAGTTATAACTAACCATATTCTGGCTCCTGAGATTGTTTTCTAAACACCAAGAAAAAATATCTCTATTCTATTACATTTTTTCCCAATTTCCAAAAGCCAATGTTAAAATTCAAGTTTTCTTTGGATACATTTTCAATTTTCCCATCTCTTTAATAGATTTAATTACACAGCTTTGCAAATCAATACAGAACCATATTTGGCACTAATAATGAATAGAAATTTAAACACTGGCTTTGATGTAACCATGTAAACAAGTTTATCATTCTGCTTTTGCTTCCCACTAACTGGTCAGTGAGTTCAGAAAATGATTATTCTTTTATATCTCAAGATCTTAAATATTATTCGTCCATGCAAAAGTATATTATTATTATTACTATAGTACTATTACACATCCACAGCAAGCAATGTTTTTGATCGTCAATAGTAATGTTTTAGGTTTCAGTTTCAGTCAATGAACTTGACAGAAACTTTCCGAGCCTTCAGTACCTTGATTTTTTGGTCATGACTACACTGAGGAATGAATCCATACGCTAAGATGGTGATGGCATGTGGTTTGTCCATGTGCACTGGAGTACCCCAGCACAGCTGGTGCTGTGGGAATGGCTCTGCATTGGGGTCACATGGCAATCCTGTGGCAAGGCTGGCTGGCAACCAACCTTAGACTTCTCTGTACCTACTCCACAGTGCAGTTGTGTCTTTATTCTCTTGGGTTTATAAAGGCTGATTGGTTCCCAGATCTAGAATATGAAGAGCTGTTTGGGCAAGGACCTGTCTTTTTGCAGCTGTGCTGGCAAGCTTCAGTCAATTTTAATTCTGTCAGTTAACAAAAACCTTCCAGAAGAGCATCTAGAAAGCCAAAAAATTCCTTTCTGTCTCACTCATTTCTTGAAAGGAAATTCCATCAATGTTCTCCCCACCATTTTATTTTTTCATCCCCATTTGGGAAAAAAACAAACTTTAATGATGTAGCTTTTTTCACCAAAATTTTACTACTTTCCATCTAGCTCTGCTAGTGAATGAATGGATTTTTTACATCTCTAGTTACTGTATGTCAGTGAAGGGGGAAATTCTAGCCCAAAGTATTTCAGCTGGCCTGGAAGATTCTGGAAATCCAGATAATTTGCTCCTGCCCTGAGCACCAATGGTAAAATGAGATGCATGCAAAATTCAATTAGATTTGAAGGGCTCAGCTGGCCATCATTTTAGAACAGTATCAAAGGCATTGGGATCAGCATATCGCATTTCTTTTGACAGCTTATGGAAAAGCAACCAATGAGAGAGTACAAAATGTCATCCTGGCACACCTCATGTGTCAGTGTGCAACAGGGACCCCAGGAAACCTCTTCTATGGAGTTGTTGAAGAGGAACAAAGGATTTTGCAGAAATATTGCAATCCAAAATTGAAAACTCGTGTTCCTTTTTCAGAGGAAAGTTAAGAGCAACTACAATTAAAATTATATAGGTTTTTCTGGGAAATGTTTAAATGTTTCACAATCCCGGAAATAAAGCAGAATCCTGACCTGGAAAAAGTTTCAGAGAGGGTTTATGTAGTATAGATGCAAACAAAATATATGGTATGTAGAACACAGCTAGGTGCAAAATCAAGCCAATTTCCCAAGGATTACTGAAGGAAATAGCAGGGGGATAAGAGATTAGGGATCTGACTGTAACACTTGAGAATGGAGTGGCTGCAGCAATAAAGCAGTTCTCCAGTTGAAGAAAACAGCAGTTTCTGACTGACTCAGATTTCTAAACAGAAACACAAAAATTCACAGAGAAAAGGGAAAGAAAATCAATCACCAAGGAAATTGGAGCATTCATCAAATCAATTTTTGTTGTAAATGTGAAAATTTCCTGTCAGAAAACAGGTGTTGTTATGAAAGTTTGATTTGTACCATATATATTCATATTAATTATTTTTTCCACTTTCTATTTTAGATGGCCTGTAATGACAGCCACTGTGTTGGACTCTGCTGAAAGATGGGCCAAGTTGAAATGAAGGTCATAAAATCATAGAATATGCTGACTTGGAAGGGACCCACCAGAATCATCTAGTCCAACTACTGGCCCTGCTCAGGACACCCCAAAAATCACACCATGAGAACACTGTCCAAATACTTCTTGAATTCTGTCAGGCTTGCCGCTGTGACCACTCCTCTGGCGAGCCCGTTCCAGTGCCCAACCATGCTCTGCATGAAAAACCTTTTCCTGATATCCAGTGTAAGCCTCTCAACCCAGCTTCATGTCCTTTCTTCAAGTCCTGTCACTGGTCACCACAGAGAAGAGATCAGCACCTGCCCCTCCTCTTCCTCTCATGAGGGAGTTGTAGACTGCAATGAGGTCTCCCCTCAGTCTCCCTTTCTCCAGGATGAACAGACCAAGTGACTTCAGCCACTCTTCATATGGCTTCCCCTCAAGGCCCTTCACCATCCTCATTGCCCTCCTTTGGACAGTTTCTAAGAGCTTAATATCTTTCTTATATGGTGGTGCCCAAAACTGCCACAATATAAAAGATGAGGCCGCCCCAGAGCAGAGCAGAGCAGAGCAGGACAATCCCCTCCCTTGACTTGCTGGTGATGCTTTGCCTGATGCCCCCCAGGACACAGTTGCCCTTCTGGCTGCCAGAGCACTGCTGACTCACATTCAATTTGCCATTAACCAAGACCCCCAGGCTCCTTTCTGTGATACTACTTTCCAGCCTCTCATTTCCCAGTCTATACATACAACCAGGGTTGCCCCATCCCAGACACTGTTATCCTTGAGACTTCTGGCTGTTGTTCATTCAGAACATGTTATTGTTCAGGACTTTAAAAACTGGAGCTATTTCCCGAACTATGGGCTGCATATATGGCTGATCAGAAATCACACTCATTGAAGAGGCTTTTTATTACCTGTTTTTTTGGTGGAGCTTTCAGAACTTGTGTGTACTAGGAACAGTTCAGGAACCTTCAGAAAAGATAGTGAATTCAATTTGGAGCCAGAAAAGAATCTGCTATGTCATACTTAAATGGAGAAAAAGCTTTACAGATAAACTTTTAGCTGAGAAAGGGCCTGGGACATATGGGAAAGAAGGTATATCCCACTGTGTACTGGAAAATGAAAGCTTGTATATATTTTTTGAACATAAAATAGGTTTTACTTACCTCCATTTAGCCTTTTTTTCTTTCTAGACAGTGAAATCTTCAGATCATACATACTGGCAAATTACTGAACACCAAAGGATCATCAATAACTATAACTAGTAACAAAATATACTATTATCCGCAGCTGATGCATAATCCAAGGGGCATCTGGGGACAGAAGGCCAAATCAAGAATTCATTTAGTTAATTAGCCCATTGTTAAAATTCACCTGTGTGTTGGACTTTGCAAATGCCTGCTTGACCTTATCATTCTCTCAACTAATCTAAAATAGGCAAATCCTTCAAATCTAGATTTATTCACAATCTAACAAGACAGAAAAACTTGGGTCATGTAGAAGCTTAAAAATACCTTTAAGTAATTTTATTTCCAATAATGTGATCTTAACCACCTTAGGTAATTAGTCATTCACTCCTAGTAAATGTCATCATTAGCAATTCACCAGTCTATTTACTGTAGCTGACACTACGCTACACTCATGTATTCTTGTATTTCCCTTGGTTATCACTAGACATCAGTAGAATAGACGGCAGAACTAGGCCTCTGTCATAATTCCTTAGAAAATGTTTCCTGACTGGTTGTCCCTTAGCACAAACAGGATCTCACAACTCACATACCCTAAGCCCTCAGGACCAATGCTAATATCACCCAAACACAGACATTTAAGGGATATGCACTGCAATGCCTAAATTTCTGAAAGAAACAGAGCATTAATCTAGTTCTTAAATGATGTGACTGGATCAGGATACTATGAATAAAACTCATACATTAGAAGCAATTAATCAACCCAACTTATAAAGGGGTTTCTGAAAGAACAGGCTTAAATTGAAGGATGATAGAAAAGTATAGTGTTTTTCCCTGTCTTATATGTGATGTTCATGTTGGAATTCTAGTCAATATTAATTTTATTCTCTAAGAAGAAAAGGTGGAACTCAGTCATTTTTAGTTCTGTCCAAGTTATCCTTTTCTACAATGACTATAATTCATGTATTTTAACAATACTTATATTACATCATCAGCTAAATATTCCATTTCTTTTATTAGTGTTTGTAACTGTCAAACTATATGAGAAACCCATTTTGAGAAAAGCATGTGTACTTTTAGGAAGTTAAAATGGTACTGTCAGCACAATCAAACTTCTTTGTCTGAGTAGTTACACACTGAAATATTTTCATAAAATTGTATCAAGCAAGCATTTGAAAGACTGTAGTAGACACAGTGCTCCAAAAGTGTCCAAAAGTGAAATGTCAAATCTACAAAGACCACTGGGGAAGATCTCTGTTACATATTCTCAGCCAGATATCTTTTTCTGGAGCCTTTACTTGGAAGTATCACTGCAACTCTTCAGTGTAGTAAATTTTAATCAGATTTATGAAAAAAAATGTAACCTGAAGACTGCTTACCATGAAAATGATGTCCCTTCTACTGAACTTTTTTGTAACCAGAGATAAAATTCCCTGTGCAAATTTGTGTGTGGTGCTGAAGAAAAGATTTGCTGTTTGACTCATTTGTTAGGGACTCCATGTTTAACTGTATAATTATATTACATTAGCACAGAGATTACCCATGTGACAAAGCTCTAACTAGTAACTAAACATTTGGAGTGATGTAGACCAGCTTTAGCTACTAATTCACAGTGCAGTAATTACAAATCCAGAGAAAAAGATGACACTGTTAAATATAGGATGTGTGTACCCTTAGTTTTCACTGAGATGTATTAATATATCAACTTCAGACAAGCTGCCTTATTTGCTGCTGCAAACCAACCAATATCTGAAGAACTGCACAAAACCAGATATACCTTAGCCTCACATCTTTTTAATTTTGTGGCATTGAAAACATTTTAATAGTATATTTAATAATAAGAGGGTTTTAAATTTTATTTTGTATGAAGAGGTCTTAATTCTGCAGCAAGTAATTTACAATGAAGGACCGATAAAGTAGATTTTCAAGCTACAAAGTATGCCCACCATATGGCATTCTGCCTGAGTCCAGAATAACCCTGGGATGCTGGATGAAGTGTGGGCATAGCTATGCAGAGGCAGTACCTTTGGACACCTTGCTTGCAGAAATTGAATCTTGATTCAAATATTGAGATTGAATTGAATGATATTTTCTTCTGGTGCAAGTAGACTGCTTTTACCACCCTGAAATGCCATTTGCTATACCAGAACATTACAAGCTTAAAAAATATCTCACCTCCACACTATAGTTTCCAACACCTGCCATAAGGAAAATCTTCCCCATTGAACAAATCTTAAAATGTAATAGTTTTATAATTTTAGGGGCAGATTATTTCATCTTGCTGTCTGTGTGAGAAGATTGTATCATTCCACTTTCTGAACTAAGCAACCTCTGGTAGTGTTGGAGAGTACATCTTTTTAAAAACAGACAGGCTTGATGCAAATTCTCCTAGTAATGAAGAACCTATCATAACTTCTCTGTTTTAAAGTCATTTGAGTGGTACCTTCATACATAGACAAATGGGCCCTTTTCATAGTTTGAATTAGTCTACCTTCAGCTTCCAACCACTGAGGCTTACAATGACTTTTCTAATTAAACACGTCTCTACTGTCTAATGTCTACTGTCCATTTAAGTCCAAAAGAATCAAGTCACCTTATAACACGCAGGTAAGAACTATGTTCTCTCGTCTGCCCTTTCTTTACCCCATTGAGCTCTGGCTGCAGCCTTACTGAGCTATGTATGTTGGCTTCTGTCCCTTTTACGTATGTCACATGAATTGTAGAAGGCCAAGCAGATGAAAAATGGAAGGCAAAAGTTTGGTGAAGCCTTATCAACAATTAAGGAACTATGGCCATTGAAAAGAAACCCTAGAAGTTCCTTCTAGCTACAGGTCTTGGACTTCATTATGCTTCTTTCAAGTACAATGAAGTTGAGGTACACAGGGTTGTCTGTCTGAAATGTCTCAATTTTCTTTTTAGTGAAATTTGAAGAGTAATAATGGAAGCAGAAATGCTCTGTGGCTTTCATCAGAATAGCTTTTTTTAGCAGAATTATCTCCATAAGTCCACTCTAAAATCTAATCACATAACCAGACAAAGAAAAGCATCAGATTTAGTTTGAAGCAAAAACATTATAAATAAATAAATAAATAAAAAATTTAAAAAACATCACAATAAAATGGTTAGCCTATACCTCTTCAAACTATCTACAGACATTTTCATTCAGATGTTACCCTTAAAAAGCAAGTATTACATTATATTTAGTATCTTTTGAGAACCACAACTACAGAAAAGTCAGGGTGTTAAGTGAACAGCCTTGTTATTGTGGATTCAAGAATGATATAGCATGCAATTATTGAAGTCACCAGTAGCAACTGCATAATTCATTTGCTGAAGGTATTATACTATTAAACTATACTACCTTCTCTTTTTCTAAAAGAAATCCTCCTGTATTTAAATTTGTCAATCTCAGTGTCAGCTAAAAGTGAATTTATTTTGGAAAATATGACTCCCCTTCTCTATAAAATAATTACATCTTTCATTAATTTTTAATGTTATTTCACTGATATAAAAATAATTCTTGTGTACCTAGGTTAGGTGACAATGTCAGTTCATGTATTTCACTAATGAACTTTTACATTGAGAGTCAGAGCTAAATTATTTTGTCTAATTAAAAGAAAAGTTAATTCCTTGACATCCACAGGCAACATTTATTAGTTCTTCATCTTCCTGACAATAACAGGCTGTGCCAGAAATGCTAGGAGGAAGTATGTTTCTTCCAGTAAAATGACTGGATCAGGACTCAAGAGACTTGGCCCTGCTGCAGACTATCTGTATGACCTTTGGCAAGTCACTTGACAGATATATGTTTTACAGCTATATCTGTAATCAGAAAATAATATCTGCCAGGTGTGGTAGAGATGTATTCCTTTCATATTTAGGGGTCTAGAAGCAGCTCAGAATGTTGAATCCTTCAAAAAACAATTAATGTGAGAGTATGACCAGAATATGAAAGAAATAAAAGAGTTCTGAATTAAAGAAACACTATTAATCTATTGAAAAGACAATACATAAAAATTACTATTAAAACTAGAATCCATTACATTATATTGTGTAATATTAAGAAAAGAAAATTATAACTACTAGCAATTTCAGCAAAAAGCTTCTCCAGGACGAATTAGAGATATGAGTATTGTTCACAACTCTGTTTTCCTCCAGGCCCCATGTTTAATTACTGGCAATCCCTTTTAAGTCTCCTTTCCTACTGAAAACACTACAGTGAAGAGTCATGCCTGAAAATGTGTTTCTCTCCATTCTTCCTGTAGGGTAAATTATTCCTAGTGTTTGATTTTAGCTGCAAAGTGATACCTGAAGGGGAAGGGCAGAAAAGGAGGAAGCAGTATTGTCAAGGAGGAAGCTTAACTGTTAAAGTGGTATTCCCAAGAGAAATTTGGTCTCTTGGAAATCCTGGAGCACTGATAATCATACTAGCATCTGATTTGGCTGACATATATCTGAGGGATTCACTTAGCACCACAAAAACCTTGTACAGAGTTTTATATAAAACGTATATATATTCACTCCTAACATGGTAGAAAAGAGATAGGAAAATCATCTTTATCCTGTGTAATATAACTGCAGCTAAGTTACATTCTGGAACTGTGTCTTTTACAGAGCTCAGATAGGTTTAGGATGCCTACTGAAAAGAGCTTGCACTCTGTGACCAGTTTGCTCTACATTCAATGCGCAGAACTGGTAGAAACCGCACTAATGGAAAAGTCAGATGAATCATCTGGGATGGATCACCTGGCAACAAAAGACTGTTTTAAGTACAGTGGTGCAGTGGAATTGAATGCACTAAAGACGGTACAGTATATAAGGAGAAAAGGAGAGAGAAAATACAGAGTGGAGAACAACAGCCACAAAGATCTATGCCATGTTGCAAACAAAGAAAAAGTAATCATCAATGCACTATAACCCCAATATATTAATGAGTCAACCATAATTAACTGACACTAATAATAATTACAGTGACTGCTGTTGCTATTTCACATTGATGTTCTGTCATTTCAGGATACCTACATCGACTCTATTCAAGTGTTAGAACAAACACTTCGGGCTCTCAGAAAAGACAGCACTGCAAAAATCTGAGGAGAGTGCAACATCTTGTTTCATAGGGAGAAAGAGATAAAAAAGAGTTCTTGCTTTCATCACCTTTTCTTACCCAAGTTTTCTTCCTTTTTTCGCTGCCCACCCTGCATTCCACCCACCTGCCAGGCCTCTCATGTCCTCTTCTTTTGGTCTCACTGTTACTCATCTTGTAGAAAAGTAAGGCAAAGGAATAGTAAAGACTGTATGTACTTGATAGACAGCTGAGAGAAGATGGAATTCCTTCACGACTGAGAGGAGGTAAGCTAAGGAGAAAAAGAGACTGAAAACTCTTCTTTGGAGGTGGTGAATGATGTTTGATAAACCTATGCTAGTAACCATGCACTGCTTACTCATCAAATTCATTTGTATATAAGTACCTGAAGAGGAGAAGATGTTAATTAAAGATCTACATTTCACAGTTATGCATGGAAATTCTTTTTAAGCTGCAATATCAAATGCTATTTAAATGACTGCAGTATCTTTTTGTTGTTGGTTAGGACCAAAACCAACAGGTTTTGGTTTTGTCTGTCTGGGACATTCTCACAGTAAAAATGTTTAGATCACAGCCCTCAGCCCCCTTCCTGCTGACACAGACTGTGCTCAGTTATGGAAATATTAACGCTATTAATATTGGCTTAGTCTGAAATCCTGTATGTAGTCACCAAAACTCAATAAAGTTAATTCAAAAGAGATGAGAAAAGGTGAATTAAAATTACATGTGTAACGTAGAACATATTTTTCATTAATTAAAAAAAAACCCTAACAAACAAAACAAAAAAAAAACCCAAACAACACAAACAAACCACCCCCCCCACCAAACCCAAACAAAACACAAAACTTCTTCAGTCTAGCAGGGAAAAACTGTGTAACAATAACTTCACCTAACGGGATGGAAATACTTTAGCATGAACTCTGAAGCATAAGGATTGTACATATAATTTTTTTAATGTCATAGTAATGCTTAGTGCTTTTTTTAACTCAGATTCTACACTGATAACAGTGTAGAACAAAAAATACAGATTATTTTGTTTTGGAGAAGACCACAGAGAATGGTTTTGCAGATGCCCTATCCCAATCAATATTGAGTAAGCAGTAGCTACACAGGTGGAGCTACACAGCATGAACCAATAGTAACTTATAATTGAACTACTGAGCTCATTCTATCAGTCAATCCATAATTGTGTTACTCCTGTGCCATCAGTCAGCATGTTACCTTTAGTGAGTTGCTTTTGTTCTTCAGTGAACACACCTCCATGAAAAAGAGGGATGTTAGAAGGTTTATTCGTTGCTACAGTTACAGTTGAGCAATAATATTGTAACAGCTTTATAGGTATACTGGTATCACCTTTTTTTCTATTATAGGGTCTTCAAGGAAAGTCACAATAGTAGGTCTATAATAGTATGCTTTTGCCATTATTGATATACCAGTGAACTTTTATGACCCTTCCTTGACTCTGTTTTGGAATGGGATGTCTGCAATCCCATCTCTGTGGTCTCTGGTTCCCTCTCCCCCTCAAAGAGAAGAAGAAAAGAGTGTTGTGCTAATCAATTTGTCTATGTAGACAAGATGAAAAAGCCCTCAGGGTTCAGAAAAAGAGGCCGTGCTCTGAGGTACTAAGCCAGAGGATAGCTGACATTCAACAAACAGTAGTGCCTTTGAGAGACCATGGCAAGCAACTGAGGATATGATGTTTAAATTTGTTTGCATAGCTTTTTTACTGTAAAATATGTCAACATAACAGATGCAGACACACCTGAACTTACAGTCTCTTGCCAAACCCAGAAAGGCATATCTAGAAGTGAGCTAGCAAGTCTGTGATTGCTGTACCAACCGAACTTTCTATGCTGGGCCTCAGCCAGGTGAAGGGTTTATCTATATTGAATTTTTTATTAATCACAACATGTCCTGCACATCTGAAAGTCATCTTGATCCCCATATCCCAATATCATCAAAAGGGAAGGACCAAGACCTGAATATCCACGACATATCTACTATAAATTACAGCAGATTAATAGACATTTTAATATAGAAGTGGCCTTCTGAGTCGAATTCATAGACAGGATCTCTGCAAAATATTTTATCTGCTCTCCTGATGCACAAAAATATATCAGTTATAATTCTCCTCAAAATTTGTTTGCCCTGTTCTTAGAAAGTCCTTTAATAGTTATTCCATAACCTTTTCTTAGACAGAAAAACATCCAGTTCATAACCTGTTTCTCTGTTACCTTTCTTCCCTATGATCCAGTATATCCTTCTCAATATGAGAAGAAAATAATCCTGTATGCAAAATGTCAAGTGTCTTTAAAAGAATACCACTTACTTGTACATCTTCAACTTTTGGTTGAACTTGGGCCTATCAGGTATGGAAGAACCTCTGTATTTTGATTGTCTCTAGCACTTCCTCTCCTGTATTGCTATATGCAAACAGGTGTTGATTCAGTGTTCATGTACTTTCCATTACATGACAAGAAGCTGTGACATCATGTGAAGAAGACTGTCAGCATTTTGTTCTCATGACAGATGTTCATTTACCTGTTCACTGTGTGGCAGCAGCATAAATTCTTTAACTGTATCCAAAGAAGTGGCAGGTTTAGCTAAACCTCAGGGATGGCTTCCCTGATTTGAAGCAGTAGCACCATCCTGTGAAAAGCTGCTAGTCCAGTTGGAGCTTGCTGTGCCCGTCATGGCAATCAATATTTTTTTTCTATCACTAAAAAATACATCAATAATGGATAATATTCAGAGTAGAGGGCGTGAGGGAGAAAATGAAGGACTGTGGATCTGATGGCTCTCTGCAGTCCTGCAAGTTCTAATCCACAACCACCTTTGCCTCTTGGCCTTCCTCTCTACAAGATTGCCATTTTGGAAACAAATCCATCTTGGACATACTGTCCTGAGATGGTATATTTTGTTTCCACAGCAAACTTCCTTTACTGTGCAAGTAAATTCTTAAAGCTATGTATCATATGAAGTGAGACTTCTTCTGTAAACATTTTTGTGTATATATAATGGAATCTGTTGGGTTTTAGTCTCTGGAATGTTTTTTTCTGCTGCTTTGGTAAAGGATAATCAAGAAAGCCTGTCTGATCTTCTCCATGGTAGGAGAAAATATGTGCTGGTTTTGTTGTATCCTCACTTGCATTTATTCTTTCCATAATAATTAGCCCTCACTTCTTTAAACTCTCTTCATACGGAAACTCCCATCAAAGCCTTCCACAGACAACTGGATTTGGTTTTAGAAAAGAAAACTTGTGTTAAACAAATTGAGAACCTATTTGAGGAAAATGGAACAAACGTATCAAGATAAAAGGGGGCAGCATAAAAAATTAAAGTAAGCTTTCTTTTCTTTGCATACTGGAAATACCTCAGGCTAAGAGCTTATTGAACAGGGCACATATATTATTATCTCCTTCTCAAGGGACTTGCTACCAAAGGCTTTTTGTCCTCACTATTAGTTATGTTGGCAGGTGTTCCTCGCAGCTCAGAACTTGGCCATTTGGATACCATGATTTAAGTTATATCAGAATCTCAGTCTCCTGACAGGTGCAATTTGATGTCATTCTGTGCTACACAAAAATATATTTCTTAAATGCAACACATTGGGCTGCTACTTTTTTCCTGGCATAGAGAAGAACTTTAGTGATCAAGCCATTTGATCTCAGCACATGGCTTGGAGCTCAACTGATTGATTGTTCATCTTATTCTTGTGAACCTGTCTGTGCTATTATATGACTTTGGTTTAATATCACTAATAAATCCGCGCTTTTAATTTTAGCAAGATCACCATTGATCTTACAAAGTCAGATTTTGCATTCCCTGGAACCTGAGTGCTTGGATGAAAAGAAAGTCCTCTTCTGCATATGGAAGCTGATCAGAACACAGACATTGAGCTAGATAGTGTCAAATGGAATTTTTGTAAGCACTAACTGGAGCTTTTTCGTTTCACAATATATTTTCCATGAGAATTTCAAATAGCATGTGTTAGGACCTTTTGGCCAGGTATGAAAAAGGACCAGGATCAACTCCCCGTGCTCCCACCAACTGGAACTGCCCCCAGGAGCTTGGGAAAATATATCCTGTCATTGAACAGGGAAAAGAGCAGGACTTTCCTACCTGAGTTAAAAGGAGCTGAAGAGTTATAGTTTTGGGAAGGGCAGAAGAATGAGAGGACCACATTAAGGCAATTTGGAAAATCGAAATAGTTGAAAGGAACGTTGGCACTCCTGAGCTTTGTTCATTATCAGCCTGTCCTCTTCCTACAGCTGTCAGTATATTGGCAGAGTGCCCTTCTCCTTTCTGGGCTATTCACCACTCGCAGTTTGTTGCCCAGCCTCAGAGAAATTCGACTGTTTGGCACAGTCATCTGCTGTTGTTTCAAAGTGATGTATAGTTTCCTGGGACTATATTACCAATATGATTTGAAGCCTTGCTGAGCGAAGAGCACCAGACATCCTGTCCAAGGCTGATGTTTTGAGGACCTCAGCCTGAACAGCTGTTGTTTTTGCCCCTTGCTCTTGGTTGCTGTTCTGAGCCATATGCAGGCATGCTTCCTGTCCTCTCTTGACTCTTCTGGCTACATTTCACAAGAAGCTCTGCAGCAAGTCAGCTTTTGTTTAGGATTCCAGCCTCAGAGACTTGGCAGACCTCTTATCCTAAAAATCCTGTACATGGCTTTCTTGTCCATCCATTGTGAACCAGGAATACAAATGTTGTGTTCACCTCAACTTTATGGCAAATTCTTCTTTTCCAAGCCATCATGGCCCAAAGTGTTAACTCATATGCATGCAGATGATGTATGATGCTACAGGGATCTCTGTGTGTGTGCCAATGCATGCTGGCAGCACATCCCTTCCATGAGAGGGACGTCTGTCTATCTATAGTTCTCAGAACCTATAGATTGCCCCTCTCTCTGTTTTCCAACAGATACCAATAATTGGATCTTGCCTTTAGGCTTACACCTGTGGCTCAAACATTTCCAAATTACGTGAACGGGCCACAAACACAGGAAAAATATGAGCACATTTTAACACAGCCATCCTCTGTGCCTGTGCATGTATGTCATGTTTTCAATATGGAAAATGTGTAACGGAAGAAAAAATCCACTTTTAGTTTATCTTCTTTTAGATATAATTTTAGAGTATTTTCCTGAAAGACAGTCAAGCTAATTTTGAAATAGTCACAGTATTTCAGGAAAACAAGCATCTGAGTGGCTTTTTGGTGGAAACTAGTATTTTGAAGTCAGAGATTTTCTCAGGAGTTAGGACACAATACTACAAAGGGTTGACTGGCTGGAAAATGAGATTTGCCAAATCAATTATTTCATTGATTTATCTACATGGGTAGCTCACCTCCTGCAGAAGTCAGGAAAAGTACTTCCTCAAAGGGTAATACACCAAACGAATCAGCCGTTAGCTATTTGTCTTGGGTTTTTTGGCATGTTATCTATCAGAGATAAATATACATATTTCTTATACAACCTCATCAGATGCTAGTCCTTTTCCAGAGGCAAAAGGCTAGATGTTTTACTTTCCTAAAAAAGAACTTTTTTCGATACCTAACTTGTAGAAATCTGAAAATAGTTTTGAATGGACCTGGGAAAGAAACAGGTCTAAAATTACAGTCTTCCAAAAATTTATGCTGTTTTGTACATTAGGGCAGACTTGTGCCTACATGTCAAATGGAATAAATCTGTTCTTGTATTAGCCTATCATGACCTAATAGTAGGATTTGGGTACACTGTTGACTACACACTTCTCTCTGCTTGAGAGAAGTGCAGGATGTAGGAACTAAGTAAATCCATGGGCGTATCCTCCCTTACTCAGTAGTCATCAGAGTTTAATCTCCTGAGGAGTTAGCGAAGATTGTTCCTGTTCAGTGAAGAAAAGCAGAATAACAGAGAAACTGTGCATCAGAAGAATGTCTTTGGAGGATGCTTGTTACTCTCTTGGGATGATGCACCACTCTTCACTCAGCTCTGACCTAAGGTTTTGCTGTACCCTAAATGTATGTCAGCAATTAAGAGATATAAAAGAGGTATCCTAGATCATTTGTCCCTTGAAAAAAAGAAATCAAACCCAAGCAAACAGAAAACCCATAGTGATAGTAGGTAAAGTATTCCACTGAAAAAAACTCAGTAAAAACATGAGGGATAAAAGCAAGTGGCAAGGGCAAGGGCAAGGCTGTGAGAGACATTTTCTCTTTGTAAGGCTCCATGTACTATTTTATTCTTTCTTTAGTGATCTATAGTTCTTTATCACAGCTTGCTAGATTTATGTACTGTTGAGCATGATATTGAAAATTATTCATACTTTTGTGGCTGATTGGATTACTCCTATCTCATAATAAAGTCTATCTTAAGCGCAGAGCAGACTATTCAGAAATCTGCAGTTCATGCTCTTTTTCCAAGAATTATAAATTCCACATCTATCATAGAAGCTTACTTCCTATCTTTGATACTTTGAGTGCATTATAATTGGTCTATCAGGGGTTATTTCTCAGTTTATTTCTGCCAAATTCTTACAAAGTTTGTCTCCATGCAGTATTGTATACTAACCACGACCCTTCACTATTTCCAAGTTAGAAGTGACCCTGCTTGGAGTTCAAGTAGGTATTCAAGACAAACACAATAGAGAAATATAGAATTAAGGAATTCTCATAAAGTAACTTACTTTGGAAGAGATCTCCAGAGGTCCTCTAGTCCAACCCCAACCTCAGAGTAGACCAGGTTGCTCAGGACTGTGTCCTGTCCAGTCCAGAACACCTTCATGGATGGAGGCTCTACAAACCATCTAGGCAACTTCTTCAAGTATTCAATCACTCTTATGGTTAAAAAACCCATTTGAATATTGAATAGTGTTTCAACTCTTGCCTTTTGCCTCTCATCATGTTCTGTGCACTTTGTAGCATAAGACTCTGTCTCCTCTGTATCCTCCAGTCCTTCAGGTGTCCCTTCTATTTCTCATTTACAGGCTGATCAAACCCTGAACAAACAAGTCTCAGCCTGTCGTTGTATGATGTGTGCTTTATTGGCCTTGGTTTGAGGTCCTCCACTGGACTCACTTCAATATGTCAGTGGCTTTCTTGGACATACTCATGACAGAGGAAACACTTTTTTCAAATAGGGTGGAATTTACGCTTTCATCTAGAGATGTGGGAGAGGCAACACCAGAAAGACCTCAGTGTTTACAGCCCTGGTAGAAGTCTTCCTGATGGAAGTATTCAAGTGTTCAAATTTCAAGATCTATATTTTTGTTTGTCCTAAGCAGGCAATAACATTGTTGGGGTTTTTTTGCCTTTTTTTTTTTTTTGGACTTTTTTTTTTCCTAATCCAGTCTATTTCCTTTGTCAGAATTTCATGAGTTGATTTCTCAACCATGGAAGAGCCAAAGATATAGGCCTCTAAAAGGACCAAATAGTATTCACACACAAATCAATTTCTGTCATAACCTCCTGGGAATGAAATTTTTATGGACTGAAGAATATGCCACAAATCTTTAAAAGTACTTAAAACTACATCAAATACAATGAATTAAAAAAAAAACCAAGAAACTAACTAAACAAAAGAAGTCTTTTATTTAACAACATGAGAAATAGAGAGAAACAGACAAAATAACATATGACTTATTTTCCACATTTCTCTAAACATTATATGGATTTAGGGGTGCTTAGGATCTTTGAGATCCCCTGAAACATTTATTATCCTTACCAAATGCTAAGAGTGTCTTATGTGTCATAGAATTTCTCTTTCTCTGCTGTAATGTTAGTCTCACTTTTAACCTAAGTATTCTATACACACCCTCTACTCTGCACTTGCACAGTGTTTAAATTTTCCTTAGCAACATCTCACTTACTTTCTTCCAGCTCATGAAATTTCTAATCCACAGACTCTAGTCCTTCATAGAGTATTTTCCAAGTTCATTTTCAGAAAGTCAAACAGAAATTTAAGGCATATAATATTCATCAACCTATACATAGAAGGGCCTCCTCATGCTAGGGTAAGTCCCTGGACATAAGCACTATTAATCG
Source organism: Lepidothrix coronata (assembly GCF_001604755.1). Classification (NCBI taxonomy): domain Eukaryota; kingdom Metazoa; phylum Chordata; class Aves; order Passeriformes; family Pipridae; genus Lepidothrix; species Lepidothrix coronata. The sequence continues at coordinate 3,743,998 of NW_016690225.1, forward strand.
AGTTTGTCTCCCTTTCCCTTACCCTTTTCCTTTCCCTTTACTCAGAGCTCACAAAAATATTTTATAAATTTGATTTTATAGGGGAAAACAAACAAACAAACACCACCACCTCAAACAAAAACAAACAAATAAATAAACCAAAAAGCAAACAAGAATTTTTGGTATCATGTTTTTTCTAAATAAAATGTTATTTTCTGAGCAGATTGGAATCCACTTGCCCACACTTGAGATGCAGGCAAAGCTCTTGTTCTAAGAGGGGGTACTGAGCAGGATCATCTAAATGTGGCAGGAAGAAAAGAGACAGAAAATAGAATTTACTACCATTCAGAATAAGAAGTCACAGAATCAGATATTTTATGGCGTAGGATTTTTATGTGCTGTACCTTAAGCTTACGTATGCAGACATACTTCCCTTATAGAGAAGAGAAAGTTTCTTGTAAACTGTTATGCAATTCTACTTCATCTTTATCTGAGTCATTCTTAACTTTCACCAGCATTACTATCACTTCACTAACATGTCAAGTTGACATAATTGACCATTATCAGTCCTTGCTATTCAGACAATCCTGAAAATCTGGATGTCTTCCTGTGACCAAGCATTGATCCGCATCAGAGTTATAACTGCTTGTGCTTGAGCTAAGTGTCTCTAGGGTAAGGAGAGAGAAATATTCTCCTACAAGATCACAATACCATCCTCCATTTAATAGCTAGTTAAAACCTACCATTAAATCTACAATATTAGTAAAATTGTTGACAAAAGTAGAAGACTCTATCTGGTAACTTCTACTTTTTACATTAATCAGAAAAGTTTCATTGCTTTGGGCTTTCTGATATTTGTTGTTGTGTGTGCCTGTTATCCCATTTTTGTTTTACTCTAGCTGTTTAAAGGATGTCTTTACAACACACAAACACAGCATCTAGCAGAATGTCTCCTGGCTGGGAACTACAAGAAACTACTACAAAGCACTTCATAAAGGCATCACTAACAATGGTAACAACAATCAGAACAAAATAAATGACAACAACCAGTTACTATTTTACAATAGCACTTAGTAATATTAATGGCCATGTTATTGTTGTAATTACTACCACTACTACCTGTCTGTAGTTTGAACAGTTTTTCTCAGATTTCTGGAAGTGAGCAGGGACTTGGAGGCTCAGAGCTGTGCTTTGCCTGAATGCACTCTTCTTCCAGTAAAAACTGAGGATGGGATACGCAATACAAAAGATCTATTACCACTGAAAACTGTCAACACTTACTTCCAGGTCAACAAAGTCACTGAAATTACAACCTAACACTTTTTAGATCCCTACCTGAGATATTTTGTGCATTATTTATGATTGGCTGTTGCAGCTAAGATTAGCTTCATAAGGGAGAGGGTAAAAATATAGCTAAGGCTACCCATAAGATGCCTTACAAGTGACTAGAAACTCACCCACAAATTAGGAAGAACTACCCCATAAAAGGGAAAGAACTAAAAAGGAGAGCTGTTTAAGTTTATCTGCAGAAAATGTCATAAAGAAGAGAGGATGTGCAATATTCTTAATACCAGAAAAGATGGATATGCTTCCCTCTGCTTGAGATCTGCAGGTAGAAACTAACCTACTATTTTTTTCTTCTAAAATAATGGTGATACTGCTTTTGTTTTCAGCACGTATTCAGTTGTAATACTGTGTAGTGTGAGCAGACCAGGTTAAATTGTCCAATCTACAATAACAATTTAAACCTGTGCATGTACAAATGTACAAAGCCCTGACCTCTATGGGAAGGCCTCTTGCTTTTGAAGAGAGGAATTCTTAATTCATCCTTGGTGAAGTGCTTCTAAAATGCAAAATAATTACATTTTGGTGGGAACAGCATAGATGAGAACAACCTGTATTATGACACTACTTTGGTAGATTCAAGTTCAAACCAGCATCATAACCTTCACTTAAAATTTTGCAGAAAACTGAACACTCCAAAGTCAGAATTATTTAAATCTATCTTTTCTACATTGCTGCAGTGCATCATCAGTTTCTTGTCACTGTTTTGGGAGGGCTAGGGTCTTTGACTGGAATTTCCAATGAGGTATTCTAAGAAATGCCCCACTTGTGCATTACACAAGTTTTTCTGATGCACCGGGGTGAGATAGACCTTCAGATGCCCAACAGTGTTCCAGTTTGTTTAGTGATGTACTAATAGCTACTGAAATCTAAGCATTGGGACCAAGACTCACAGAGGTTTTTAAGTTCCTGAATCTGAAGCAGTGACCATTTCTATTATTTTCAGTTAATTAAAGGCTGGTTGGATAAATCCCTTTGGGGATCAGCTTTCTAGCAGCTACAGACTTTTACAGGCTTAGGCATTGGTTGAGTAAAGTCTTATAAATGCTACTGGCACCTAAATCTCAGAAACCCTTAGGCATTTGAAGAAAAGAGCTTAATTCAGTTTTGTCAATCTAGTTCCTTCTGTCTATCTTTAATCTCATTTCATCCTGTCAGAACTGAAGTTTCTTCAAGGATAGATTTACCTTTGTGCACAGTCTATATTTACTGGTAATAGTTGTTTGGTGTTTGAGGACATACAGCTGTTACTGAGAATTTTGCTGTTCATGTTAACTAAGATTTTTTGAGTGATACACTTTGAAAGATATATTTGGGTTATTAACTATTGTATTATCATCATTCTTTGTTAATATGATTTCATTATTATAGAAATATTACTTTATTATTTGGTTAAATTACAAATCCAGATAGTGAAAGAACGTTTAGATATAATAAATTTAGACTTCTGTAAGATAATTTTTTTAGAACTTCATGAAATTTTGTTTAAAAAATAAGCACTATACACTATCATCCAGGTACATGCTAAATGAATTAAGAAGTAGCTTGCTGATGTAATTCAAAAAGTATTTGTGGGTGAACAATCATGGTCAAATAGCGATAATATAGTGGAGGTACAAATGAATTGATATGTGGAAGTAACACTTTCACCTGTACACAGTTGTTAAACCAATTCACAATGTTTGTAGCTGACATACAAACTGCAGATTGGCAAACCAATGAGGAAAAATCAATTGTACAGAGGAATCACAGCTTCTCATCAAGTCAACACCCGCCATGCTAAAGGTGAATGCAAAATACGTACTAAGGAATGAGGAACTCTGGCCATACCTACAAGTGTAAGACATTGTCACCTGGAAGATAAGACTTCCAAAATACTTTGAGTTACTACAAATTAGTACCTGAATGTGAACCTCCATGCAACATAGTGGCAGAAAAAGCTCAAGTTTGAACTTGGATTTGAGAAATTATTTTATCACTGTATGATGCATTGCTGAGACTAACTATGTGTATTGTTCCATTACCACTGTTGAGATTGACTTCATAAAATATAAGCATGGTTCTTTTGTATTCCTTCTGATAAAAAAATATACTGGGAAATCTGAAAGCATACAGCAAAGAGCTGTTGCAATTATTCAATAGCCTAAGGAAAGGCCTTACCAAGAGACTTAAAGAAATCTGTGTAGTTTATAAAAAAAAAGATTGAAAGGTGACTTAATTATAGTTTATAACTATCTTCCTGGGGAGAAAATATTGGCTTTTAATGGATTCTTTAATCTACTGGAGAAAGACATAATAAATCCCCTTAATATTTATGGCAATCACTTCACCCACCAGTGAAACAGAGTTATTTCTGAATAAGATTATGGAAGTTAGCAGTGTTCAAGAGCAATAAGGAATAATTAAGGGTAGAAATAAAGCAGAATGTTATGGGCAATTAAAACTACAGGAGTAATCTTGCTAAGGAGGATATAATTTTTCCAAATGGATTTTCTCAGAACACAAGGCCACAAATTCCTATTCTTTATAAAGTCACTTTAAAAAATATCACAGCTTCTTCGCAGTGGTCAGAACTTCCACTTTCTGCACCACTCAAACACTCAAAACGTGCTCTTGCAAGTGAGGTGCATTGTGTCACAACAAGAAAACAGCAGAATCTTTTTCTCACTGGGTTTCCCTCAAGCTGTGCTCAGCTCCCAAGGCACCCCTATTCTGTTCACACAACAGCGTAGTCATATCAGTAATGACTTCTCATGACTGTGACAGGTTTTGCACAGAGGAAACTATTCCCAGTGGTACATTGCTTCTCATTGTGTATGAACACTATGTCATCGTATGCTCTTGGGGTGTGAAAAAAATATGACTAGCTGCTCCTATCTGTCATTTGCTGGAACAAAGACTAAGCTGACAACTGATATAGTGGCTCGTGTTAATTTGACAATGTTCACTTGAGACTGAGACCAGAGTATTTATCTGTTATCTAAGCCAAATCCTGTCATACAGATGAACAGGTAGGGCATTCATTGTTTTTGTGTCACTTTGTCCCCTAAGCATTGCAAGGACAAAAGAGCAGGAACTGTTTTATATCCACTTTCTGCCTCAAGCAGTGTTCAGAATTTGTCCCCAATTGCCTGGGAAACAGAGACTTTGTTTTTTTAATAAATATAATTTGTGACAAATTTAGAAAGTGACAAAAAAATCTTGGTGTCTATACACAGTGATTGCTATCATCAAATTAAAGCACTGTCCTGGGAAGAAGGGAATGTGGAGCAAAGAGCTATATAGGCAAAGTCATGAAAGGCAACAATCACAGAAGTAGAGTTTATAAGGAGACAGAATAAAAAAGGAGGCTTGGACATTGTCAAAGAAGATTGACGTGAAAGTGAGGCCCCCTTATGCTGAGCTTCCAATTCTAGGAAAAGGATGGTACTACAAACTAATTAATTTTAACCTTCCCCTACAGAGAAAAAAGTTTGAAGAAAAATGAAAAAAACTTCTCTTCCCAGAAATGCCATAGTCAATGTCTACATGATGACCTTATGCTAAGATTTCTCTAAATCATAAAAACACGTAAAATCTTTCCATTTTTACTCTGAGTAAAGCAAACCTTTGGTATCTGCAACACTATCTTTTCAAAGTCTTAGTATGAAATTAATAGAATAAAACCATAAGTACCTTGTGAACATGCCATTTACCATGTAATTTTTTGAATGCTGAAAGTTCTATCATTTTTTAGGCTTTGTTGTTGTTTTTTCCCCTGCAGTTCTGATGACTAGAACTTGTTTGAAAAATGCACTTTAAGAAAATCTGAGAGTTTGCAGACCGCAAGACTCCTGAGATTGGGGCTTTTGAAAATTCACAACAGTTACGAAACACAGAATAGAATCACAAGGCTTGCCAGCACAGAACGAATAAAGTGAGAAAATAATCTTCCTGCTTGTGTTCCAGATACCTAGGATACATACAAGCTTTTGCTTGTAGGCTCTGTAGTTACAATCAGAAATTTTACTGACACATTTGAAATAACAGATTTCAGATTTGTTCATCTGAAGATGGATGCAAGGATTTTCTCAACAAAGGAGCCTTGACTTGGGAACTCACTTTAGGCAAGAAATAAGCATTAACATTGTATGAGAAAAGCATCTCAGTAAAACTTGATATTCAGAGGAAAAAAGCTATGGTGATGTAGAGAAAAATCTTTTCTGATCTGTTCAGTTTTCTTCGACTTTCTTTTATTCAAAATTCTTTCTTGTTTTGGCAAAAAAATTTTTGGACTTCTTAATAAATTCAGTGTGTTTATTATCTGCTTGTTGTTAGCATACCCAGATTTCAGCAAACCCAGATTTCAGTGTCGTATGTTACCAGCCTGTTATGTTTATATGCTATCTTTTCTACTCCTTATCAAGAACTAGTCACAACCACAAGCAGTGGTTTTTGGTTTTAAGTAATTTTATGAAATACTTATGAAGCGTCATGTCCTAAAGTGCTTATACACGTGGATTTGCATAAATTGATGCAAATTTTGTTTGTTTACCTTGATCTGAGGAAAATGTGCATTCAGATTCTATAAACAGTCTTATTTATAGTTGAGAGGCTCTGAAAATACTGAAATATTTCTTTAGCAGAAACCTTGGTTTAAGATGAGGCTTCTCTTCAATGGCTGTTTCATAGTTTTGTGCAATACATCCTTGGTTGTACAATTTGAGTAGTTTGTGGCAAGGTCTTATAAACCTCTGAATGAGACATTCCTGAATGGAGGCCATAAAGATAGCACTGTAAAGCCAAATCAGTGTCATTTTATTGTTTGTTATTGCTTCCTTACCATGCACCTTCTTTCTTGATCATTGCATTCCAGTAGTTTAAGATAAATTTATGTCTACCTTGAAGCAATGGAAAACACCATGAATTTTTATTGCTCAGAGCAAACCATTCCCAAAACAGGGTTAATACTACTCTTTCACTGTGCTGGTCAACTCAAAGAGAGTCTCTCAAGGATCAACAGGACTCTCCTTCACTATCTTGCAAGGGCCCATTTGGTTTCTAACCACATCTGACTATCCTTAGGAAAAGCAATCTCTCATTACAAGAGTCAGAAGGGGATTATGCCAGATGGTGGCCTGTGCCTCAAGAATGAAATAAAGAGAAACAGCTTTCCTTATCACTTTCAAATTTTTAGATTAGTTTTATCATCCCTCTACTTTGAAAGCCTTGCTTACTATTGTATTTAAATGTACACAGGGCATAGGGTAGTAGGAGCCAAATAGCTATCTAAAATTACCCCAATGCTCTTGTATAATTAAAATCTCATATTTTTAAAGAGTGATGTCATTTTGACAGTGGTAATGAAACAGATAACAAGGAAGAAAAGATGAAATGAGAAGCTGATGCTGGTGGGAAAGGAAGCTGGGTGACAGGAGGAAACACTGGAACATAGTGAGAACACCAGGATTGGTGAGCAATGAAGCTGGACTGATGTGAGGTGTTCCAGCAGAGTGTGAAACAGGCCAGGATCAAGGAACTAGGGACAGAGAAGGGAGTCAACAGCAACTGAAGAGCTAAATTACCGGTATATCTGGTAAATGTCTCTGAGTGCTGAAACTCACTGGTAGAACAGTCTAAGGCATCAGACCACCTGACATATTTCATTAAAGTACTTTTCAGACTCATTGTTGTCTAGGGAGCTGTTAATATGGGACTCTTATGTAGACAATTTAATAAAAGTCTGATGTTTAGTAAATTTCTGACTGAAATCAATGAAGGAATCATTGAACCAGAATGGGTTAAGGTTGTCACATATAGATACTAAAGAAAAGGAGTAGCACTTAACTTCTATGATACAAATGCTTACATTTGCCTCTAGGTGGGTAAGGCAAATATGACACACTGTGGAGCCACAGCGGTACTCACCGTCATGCCAAAACAACAAATTTCCTAGGGAAACCACTTCAATTTAAAAATTCTCCTGAGATTCATCCAGTATATATTGAAGAGAACTGTTAGCCATTTTTTTTCTGAGTTTTCTGATACCAGTTCTCTGCATAGTGTATGAAACACCTCCTGCTGCACTTCCTATTATGCATTTAATACCCTGCAGAATATGGCTAGATTGCCTTGAAATAATAAATTCTTAGGTTCATAGTTTTCCACCCTTTGTGAGAGTCTGTCTCTTTTTTTTTGTCAAAATACTTTGAAATCATTCTCCAGGTAAACAAGGTTAAATGCAAATAGAAGTTGGTACTTACAGCATGCAGAGTAAACAATAGAGTTACAAATATTTCTTAAATACTAATGTGAAAATTAAAAAATAAATGTACTTAATTTGTACTAGTATTAAACAGAAAAGACTCCTGGGCTTTTTTTTCAATCACTGTTGCCCTCCCTGGCACCTGTCTGTGAGGTGTTACTTTTCAAGCTATGCTCATCACAGAACATTACAGTGCCAAATTATTGAAATCTAAAAATAAAAATCAAAAATCAAAAACAAAAACACACATTCCTTCCAAACAAACCTGGGAAGATTTTTCTTAAAAAAAAAAAAAAAAACTAAGGAAATTCTACACACAATCAAACCCTTAAATTGTGGTTGGAGGCATAATCATTCTGAACCTTGTAACTGCTGTAATTAAGGCTGAATAAGAAAGAAAGCTGTACAGTGCTAGGAAGAGATTTTATTTCTTTGTCAGAATTCCTGCATGATAAGCAAAACACAACAGCCATAGCTGTCAAAGACCATCAGTAAATATTTGATTTCATCTTCTTTAAATTTAGTTCTCTTAAGTGTCTGTAGTCAATATAGAGAGATAGGCATTTTTAGAGGGTGACTCTGGAAGTTCTTGTCATTCCTAACCACAACAGACTAATTTAGACTGAATATCTGACTTCTAGACCTTTACCTTTGCCCTCTCAAAGACTGAAATTCATCTGACCTAGCCTCAGTCTACAAGTAAGGCAGGTTTTCTCTGCCAGTGCAGAGAGGCACCTACAGAAGTCAGTTCATTCTGTTCTAAAGGTCTTTTCTAACAGATGGAGGAAATGGCTCTCTTGAGCTGCCTGTCACTCCTTTAAGTGGAGAAAGAAGCAGCAGGTTAGATGACTTAATGTTAAATAGCAAAATTCAATTTCATTTCAAATCATGTTTGCTTTTTCAGCTTTAGATTTGGATCCTGTTTTGCAGAAGTTTTGAGCACTAATAGCTGCATATTCAGTCAGCAGGAGGCACAGCATGGTCTGAGAAGGAAAAAGGCCATAGCACATTCAAAACTCATGTAAAATGAGAGAAGAAACAACGCAAAGTGAATCTGCTAAAATTAGTGGATAATCATTAGGATCAATACCACCATGCTTCAGTTCAGTACTTATAAACTGGAATAATGCCAGCCTTTCACTATGAAGATATTTTGTGAAAATTAAGAAACTGATGTCTGAACAGTCTAATAAAATGTGTGTCACACAATGACTCCTGACCAAATGAATAACTATTGCTAGAGCAAGAATTCAGTATTATGTAGCAAACAAGCCCTGAGAGAAACACAAAATATGAAACAGTCATTTACTGAGGGTATTGAGCACACCAGATGTTATAGCTCTCTTTTGGGCAAAAACTAAGCATTGTAACTCTTAAAAGAGTTCACTTTAAGGCAAATCTTCTACCTAAATTTGGATTTCCTTAGTATTTCTTTCTTCATTTAGTAATCTTAGTAAAGCTTAAATAATGCTTTATTGTGTATTCTATTACATTTTTGCACAAAGATATGCAAAAAGGGTGAGGGAGGTGATCCTACCCTTCTACTCAGCCCTAGTGAGGCCATATCTGAAGTACTGTGTCCAGTCCTGGGCTCCCCAGCACAAGAGACAGGACTAGAGCGAGTCCAGTGGAGGCCAACAAAGACAATTAAGGGATTGGAGCATCTCTCTTATGAGGAAAGACTGAGGGAGCTGGGCCTGTTCAGCCTCAAGAAGAGAAAACTGAGAGGGGACCTCATCAATGTATAAAAGTATCTGAAGGATGGGTGCCAAAAGGATGAAACCAGGCTCTTCTCAGTGGTGCCAAGCCATAGGACAAGAGGCAATGGGTAGAAACCAGAAGACAGGAAGTTCCACCTGAACATGAGTAAGAACTTTACTGTGAGGGTGACTGAGCACTGGAACAGGTTACCCAGAGGGATTGTGGAGTCTCTCTCATTGGAGATATTCAAAAGCTATCTGGATACAGTCCGGACTTACATGCTCAAAGGAACACTGTTTGAACAAGGAGGGTGGAATAGATGACCTCCAGTGATCCCTTCCAATCTTAAACATTCGGTGATTCTGTGAAAAAGCACATATATATAAATGCCTATATATATATTTATACATAATTTTTATATTAATATTTTATATATATACATATGAATATAAATGTGTACACATATCCATTTGTATTTGTATTTGAAACTGTGCTGAGGTTTGGAAGGTTAGCTTAAGTCAGTTGGGATGATTATTTTACAGTTGGAAGGTGACATGGTAGAAGTGAGTGATAAATCATGTCTGGCATTAGCTTTTTCTTCCTGGTAGGTAGACTATCTAAATGAAAATATAGTGTAACCATTATTCAAACTATAGAAAAATTTGCAAACATGCATGATTAAAAATAAGCACAGAACTGACTGCTGTATTAATAGTTGATATAAACATTTCAGAAAAGTAACTACAATTCAAGGCCATTTTAGTCCTGTAGTACCTGTAGAATTGGATATTTCTGTTGTTAATTGTTCATGCAGTTTATATCTGTATAGACATTTATATTGTTATTTCTGCTGTGGTGCCAAAGTATGTACTAAATAAACCACACACGAAGATCCATTTAGTAAAAAGTCGTGGAGAAAAAGAAGCTTCAATGTGTAATATGCACCTAAATGGCAATATTATCTTCAAAAGACAGTTTGTTTCAGAAAACAGTTGCAAAGAGGATAGACATATTCCTGTTATGGAGCTATTTATAACTTCACAACACCTTGTTGTCAAATGGCTAGTTAAAGTCAACTTGTGTTTCTCCCATGAGGAAAACAGGCTCTTTCCTCTACACCTGTGTGAAAGTATGATATAGGCAAAATAACTGCCTGCATTGGAAAAGAGCAACCAGAAAGTGCACACAATATATATACATATATATATAATATAATATAATAATGGCCAGTCTTCGCGAGCGAAGATTTGGGAAAGGTCATTACCCTTCGAGCCTGCGCAGTGGATTTTTTAGGTGAGACCCAGCGTGCGCTGAACTGAGCCCACCCTTTAATCCTGAGGTTCATCTGCCAGGGCCGAGCAAGCTTGGACAGTGGCAGTGAGGGTCTCAGGACGTAGGTTTGTTTAGAGTGACCTTCTCTTAGATGGATTGCCTTACAGGGCTGACGAGCTCCATCTGCCCGGGGGGCCGGGAATCGAACCTGGGTCACAGCGGTGAGAGTCCTGCACCTTAAGTCTAAATCAATACTCGGATTAACCCTCCCAGCTTCATGAAGGTCTTGTTAAGGGACAACATGTGAATTAAAGCTATTATATCTATTGTAACTGGCTACTGTTCCCTGAATAAGGAAGAAAGATGACGTTATGAGATTCCAACAACTAATTTTACTTCCTCTCCAGTCAAATATATTTAAATGACAAAAAAGTAAGAAATAAAGAAAATAACAGTTGATGTCAGAATATAAACTCATGAAAATTACCATCACCCCACAGTAGTCAAGGGTGTGATATCAACTTATGAAAGCTGAAGAACCAGCCCAGAATGTTCATGTTGTAAAAGTCAGTGCATCCAACTGTTGTGGTTTAAGCCCAGCCAGCAACACAGCACCACGCAGCCAGTCACTCCCTCCCCTACCAGTGGCTTTCCAGGGAGAACTGAAAGGGTAAAAGTGAGAAAACTCATGGATTGGGATAAAGACACTTTAATAAGTAAATCAAAAGTTGCATTCACATACAAAGTAAACCAACGAATTAATTCACTGCTTCTTATGGGCGGGAAGGTTTTCAGCCATCTCCAGGAGAGCAGAGCTCCATCATGTGTTCTAGTGACTTGGGAAGACAAACTCCCTCACTCCAAATAACAGAATCACAGAATATGCCAACGTGTTAAAAACAGACAAGGGTCATCAAGTCAAACTCCTGAATCTGCACAGAACCATCTCCAAGAGTCACACCATGTGCTCAAAAGTAAAATCCAAATGCTTCTTGAACTCTGTCAGCCTTGGTGCTGTGACTACTTCCCTGGGCAGCCTGTTACAGTGCCCAAACAACCTCTGGGTAAAGAACCTTCTTCTAATACCCAATCTAAACCTCCACTGACACAACTTCAGGCCATTCCCTTGGATTCTGTCAGTGGTCACCACAGAGAAGAGATCCTCCTCTTCCCCTCGCAAGGAAGTTGTAGACTGCAATCTCAGACGCTCCTCATACAGCTTCCCCTCAAGGCCCTTCACCATCCTCATTGCCCTCCTTTGGACACTCTCTAACAGTTTACTATCTTTCTTATATTGTGGTGCCCGAAACCACACACAATATTCAAGGTGAGGTGCCCCAGTGCAGAGCAGAGAGGGACAATCACCTCCCTCAATCAGTTGGTGATGCCCCCCAGGACATGGTTGCCCCTTCCCTTCCTCCTTTTTCCACCCTCTTTATATACTGAGCATGATGTCCTGTGGTATGGAATGTCCCTTTAGTCAGTTTGGGTCACCTGTCCTGGCTGTGTCCCCTCCCAACTTCTTGTTCACCCTGTTGTTGGTAGGACGGTACAAGAAGCAGAAAAGGCCTTGGCTCTGTGTAAGAACTGCTCAGCAATTAAAAAAAATCTCTATATTATCAACACCTTTTTCAGTACAAATCTGAAACATAGTCCCATATCAGCTACTTTGAAGCAAATTAACTATTCCAGCAAAAGAAAAAGTTTACTCCATTATGGTTTCAGTGCTCTAGTTTCTGGTTCACTTTCCCCTTTAAAACATGAGAAACTCAATTGGAGAAAAAATAAAAATTATACTGGTGCAAATGTAGTGGAACACAGCAAACAAACCATAAAGTCCCAGTAATTTGACCGTACTCTAATTGAAATCAGTTAAAAATAGTCCCAGTGACTTCAGTGCTGCAGAATCAACCCCTAACCTCTGAGAAGCCAAAGATTTTACTATCTCTGAATGCTGAATGCCTCATTTGGGTTCTATAGAAATATGTAATTAAAATCTAATTTTGTCACAAGATGTACTCAGACTGAAGCTGAGTAAATAATTGATCATGAATAATTTATCCAAGGAAGTTTATCTCTTTTCTTTGCCCCTGAACATTCATGAATAGATCATTATTTCTTCAAATTCACTTTTGCAGTTTTTGTTGATTTTGAATCAACTGGGTGCAGGTTTTTTTCACATATTTATTACTTGATCTTCACTCTTTCAGCTGTGTTAATTATTTATGATTAGTCAGAAATCTCATGATGTATCCCTCTAATAGCACTTCTGGCACAGATACTCCTTTAAAACTAAATTCCATTACAAAAAGAGAAAACTGGGCACAAGAGCTTAACAATTTTCTTTCTATTTCTTACTTCAAAATGCAAATATAAAGAGGCACAAACAGGAGAAAAGCAAAGTTGTTTTCTTCTGTTTAACTCATTAGTCAGAGACTTTCCCTGTCTGACTGTCCAATAGAGAGTTTTGAAGATTGTGTTGAAGCAGAGGAGTACATGAAACTAAGTTGCCTGTCCCTCTGTATATCATATAGCTGCAATCTGGCAATATTAAATGCTATCTTTTCTCTCTCTAAAACTTTGTGAGTGATCGCTTCTGTTTACACAGATATATTGGTGTTCATTTTTCAAATTGCATAGATCAACTATCTATTCATTATAACTATTTCCTTGTTGTTAATAATGTTGAATTTGTGTTTGAGACATATTTATTATTTTCCTATTCTCTTTTAAATATCGCTGTAATTTTCATCTGTGTATATTATACAAAAGTAAAATAATATAAATTGGAAAGAAAATTCATAATTAGAAGCTGAAAAATATGGGTTTAATTGTCCAAAATAAAATGACTATGTAAAAAAAAAGGTGCAACATTTCTTCCTGAACATCTTGGACCCCACACAGGGGAAACTGTTTGGTGAACACAAAGAAGTTCCTGATGAATATTTACTTGACAAAAAGTAAACCAGTACTGTTAAAGGGAAAACCTTGTAAATAAGAAAAAATTCCTAAAATACTATAATTTGTGCTGTCCGAAAATATACAAAAGTCATCCAAAGATGAGAATGAGTCATTATGTATTTACAAACTACTCTAAAAACATCCAGAATTGGTAAAGAAAATCTGGCACAGTAACTCTTCAGAAACTGTGAATTTTGAAAAAAATATTATATTTGACAAATAGTTATTAAATTAAAAACAGTAGGGGTAGTGTGGCAAAATTGTCATATTAGACATTTAATTTTAAAAAATATTGTCTTCCTGAAGTTCAGCATGAAAGTGTGACAGTGAAGCTAAGAATATATTCTCACATGAAATTAGATAATGTGAACCTGAAGAAGTACTGCAGTTATCATTCTTAAACCCCATTTGAAAAACAAGTTTATTTTTATTAAAAGTCAATCCACTATTAAAGCAGACACAAACTGCAAAGAAATTGACAAAAGTTCTAATTTTTTTTAAAAATAATATTTAATTTAATTTTAAAATTATTCTCCAAGAAAAGAAAGAGAGGAAAGGTTAGAACAGGTCTTGGAAACTATTCAAAGCAACATATTAAATAGAAAAACTGAGTTAATTAAAAGTAATTTACCTGACTTTTTTAAATCAGGCCCTGAAAGGAACACTAAGACAACCTCAATATGCTAGCTGTAAACATCATCTTAACTGTGATCAGAAGGACAAACTGAAGCATTATACTACCACTTTTAGTAAAACAAATGGATCATCAAAAGTTACAGATTTGTAGACAGGATGTGTTACTTCTGCTGTTCTAATATGATCCTACTACTGCATTGGAAAATGATCCTCCCATGGTAATAAAGGAGGAGCTAAACTCATTGTAATTTGAAAGGGATACATTTGCACAATTGAAAGAGATATAGAAAGAAGAAATAAAACAGTGGTATTTAAAAAGATTTCATTTAAGATATGTGGGGAGGGAGTAATTTCTCGTAGAAACTTATCATTCGAGTGGTGAAGAAACACTGCTATTATAAAGATGGAATACTTATTTTGTCCTCATTTGTAACTGAATTAATAAGTGACATATTTTGCTGGGAATTGTTTGGTGATATTGTTTTTAATACAAATGCTAATTTATCCATTTGGATTCTTTCTGGAGGAAAGTATAAAGAAATATTTAATCAGGGGATATGTCTCAAAATGTAACTCTGTGAAACACAGTGTTAGAAAGACACAGATATCTCCCAAAATAGCAGTCAATTAGTAATACCACTTAGATATCAAGCTGTCCTTATTATTTTGTTTTGTCTAATTTGAGCCCATATTTCAGTATCCAGTGGGGATGCCCAATGACCATGCTAGAATCCTCTTTCTCCAGGCCAGAGAACATGTATCCATTTATGTTTAGTTTAAGCATCAAGAAAAAAGAGCATTCGAGAAAAATTCTGGATGACCTTATCTATCTTGTGTGTAACTAGCAATCAAAGCTCACATTCATTTTAGGAGATGAACTTAACTGTTTATCTAAAGAATGAGGAGGATACTGGAAAGATTGTTTCCCAGTAGCTAGGAGTCCTGAGGGTGCAAAGCAAGAACGAACAAATAGATCCAAAATTTTGGGTCTTACTTAATTCTTCATGTTGTCTTTCATGCACTTTTTCTGGGAAGACTGGGAAAATATTCTGGCATGATGTTATCCTTACGTGTTTTGTCAACTGTGATTGCTCTAATGCAGCTGGTTAAAAATTGGACATGTAAACATTTGATGACAGAGCCTGTAGTATTCCGTAACATCAGATGCTGAACTGATGACATTGGCAGCATGTGTTCTGAGACCCTGCTCATCTAAATGCAGAGAGATTAATAAGAAAAATATTTGATTCTCATGAGAGAAGAGACCTGGATTCAGAACTTTACCCTGCAGCCTTCACAAATACCTGTAGAAATGTCAGTGTCCTGACTGGCAACATATCTTTTTTTAGTTTTATCTCAGTCTGTTATGAAAATAACTTTCAAAAGTTGCTAAAAAAATAATGTTTTTCTTTAAATATATGCTAGGTTATCCTCAGACATACTGCCACATACAGTGTTATACTTGTTTGATGACTCATAAGGAGATGGTTTCTAATGCACACCCATTAAATGCAATAGTGATTTTTGTATAGTCTAAAAATTCCTTGATGCTTTATCTTTCTCAATGCTTGAAACAAATTGGGAACTAGACGTTTTTCACTATAGATGTCTATTAAGGAAGGGCATTATCTCTGATACAATTTAAAACAAAATGATGGCGGAGGGGACCAAACAACAAACAAATCTACCACAACCAAACCCACACCAGAACAAGTTGTATAGCTAACCTGCCTAGTTTTGCTAGAGTCTTATCAGGAAGCCTTCACATTAACCACTAAGCTGCAAAATTGTGGGGGCAGCAACTTGCAAGAAAACAACAGTAGCAAACACCATAGGGAGCAGCAATTACTTCATCTAGCACTGACATCTGAGGAGCAAGGCTGCCTGTTGGTCTTTGTGCCCTCCCAAGTTCTGACAAGTCTCAGAAGGTATGCCAGCTAAAAGAGATTACAAATGAATTAAGTTCTGCTCCTGTTTCCCATAACTTCAATATAAGACAAGAAAGCCATCTTCACTCTGCTATTAGCCTCCACTCTAATCTAGACTCTGTTTTTTAGCCATTTCAATCTGAGCAGTTTCACTGACTGAACTAATTAAAACCTGTAAGATGAAAGGGTCTTTTGGCAGTTTCCAATCTCTAAAACTCTCAGACACCTTGATGACAAATGTATTTTTAGAATATGTTATAGAAATATAAAAACCTGAGACATGTTACATGGTTAAAGTAAATCCGTAAAAATTAACTTCCAGAAATAATCCTTGTGGCCCAGTGGTATTAAGGAGAATATAAATATAGCCTAGCATCTTCTAAAATATTTTAAAAACATAAAATAATGTTGCAGAAATAATAAAAATACATCTCTATACATCTTGATGCATATCCTGTTGTCTGTAATAAAGTCAGGTAATAAAATCTAAGAAGAATAAAGGCAATTTAATTATTTCGGTAGGTCAGTGAGCAGTTAACATTGGTATCCTGATATAAAATTAGATTTAACACAGATGGGATAGGTTAAACATTTGAATATATGTATGCCCAAGACCATAAATAACTGTCAGAGGCTTACAATAGATATAATTCTCAAAAGGACCTTTGTAAAACAGGAATGTGAGTCCCATTGAAAATCTCATTTAATTTCAAAGTGTGCTCTCAAGATTTATATTCCATTAAGTATTTACCATATGTGCTTCTCTGAATCAGATGGCTAGAATCCCTGTTGAATTGCCAATGGGAAATGAACACATTTGCTAACCTGTAAATGTCTCTTGTTGACTTGGAAGTCACGCGTCTTGTGATGTATGGTTTGGAGGCTGCTAGTGGAATGGACATCGATCCATAACATCAAAATGAAGAAGAAAAAAATAACTTTTCTGTCAGTACCTTTGTCATTTCTGCTGTCAGCTGTTTCGGGACTGTCAAGAGAAAAAGAAAAATAAGGTCATTTCCCTAGACTGTAATGTAGAAAGAGAGGTAACTTTTAGTGATTAGAACTGGCAACCAACTTTAAACAGAGCCATTTCCACAGGAGAATACCATGTAAGTGACTGGAAAGCTCATGGGATTTAATCAGTTTCACTCAAATTTAATAACAAAAATGAAATCAAATTCATGAAATCAGTTTCATGTTTTGTCTCTCATATGATATTAAGTCTGTATTGTATTCATTATACATTATATTTAACAATATTCTTTTTTGAAACACCATGAAATAGATTTTCAACATTGTAGGAAAATATTTCTGGGGCATAAAATCTGATTTCAAAATCAAAGTGGCCAGAATTTCCATTCCCCAAAAAAGTGGGCTTTTTACCTGTTTGCAAACAGTCTTGAATTCCAAAATGCCAGAGTATCTCCTCAAATTGAAAATTCCACTTTCTGAACATCTCTAAATTTTAATTTCTCTATGGCATTATTATGGTCTTAATTGTGCTCAGTACTCTTTTCCAAACAAGCAATCATGAAACTTGAATGATGCATACAGGCAGCATATTCAGAGCATACAGAAACATGCAGATTATGATGGCCACATCATGGAAGGGATCTATGTCGAAGGCTAAAGAATGTGATTTCAAAGTCATAGCATTTTCCCTTTGTGCTTTTACCACAATACCTATCATAAATTACGCTTTCTGTGTCACAATGTCTGGATCTTGCCTAATACAAAATCTTTTAATAGAAAAGGAAGGGAATTTAAGAGAAGTTTTTATTATATCTGCATATGTCCTATTTGTTCTACACTCAGAAATGCCTTAGAAATAAAAAATTAGAGGATTTTCATGGTCTGAGACTAAATTTACATACCTGTCTAAGCTAATCTATTTATCAAACAGTACCGTAAATCCTCACCTAAATTCACTGAGCTTTGATTCTACAATTTATTTCCCTCCACCTGCTTTCTACAGTTCCAAAACTCTTAGGCTGACCTTTTTCTTTTGATTTAAAAGCATCTTTTTCCTTCTGTTACTCCAATATTAACAAGGGGATGTCTTGGGAGCTAGCTGGAATATGTTTTTCTCATTGGCCAAGCATGGATCTAAAGTGATGATGGCAGTGCTGAGGGGGCCTAGCCAGAGCTCCAGCACCTGATATTCCTACACTCAGGGCCAAGTTCTCCTGCTAGTATTTTGAATATACTGGACACAGGTAGAATCTTGTTACAGTTCAGTAGTAGATGACCAAAGACTGGCACTTCACTGAGATGAGTGAGACACCCTTCTGCTGTAGCTTGACAGAAGGTCTAGCAGCGTCAGCAGTCCCAGGCAAGCTTCAGATTGCTTTGGTGCTGAGTTAACAAAGGCACATTCCTGGCCTGCAATTCTCCATCCTGAAAAGTTCTTTTCCAGTTACAGAGGAATTCTTTAAGTCACCATCACTCCTACCCCAAGCAATGGAAAAAAAAAAACATAAAACCACTCTGGAGTAAGGTGAAAATTCAGCACAAGCTGCTTCCTTCCCATATTGAACAGAAGTTCAGATGTTGTAGATAGCCAGACCTTGTATGGCTATCAGATGCCCACCAAGCCTCTCTATCACTTCTCAGCAGGATGAAGGAGGAGAAAACAAGATGGGGAGGGGAGGGGAGGGGAACCTTGTGAGTGACTCATGAGAAAGGCAGTTTAATAAAAAACAGCAAAAGAAAAAAAAAGTATTTATTCTCTACTACCCATTAGGAGACGATGTTCAGACACTTCCTGGGAAGTAGGGCCTCACTACACATAGCCGTTTCTTCAGAAGACAAATACCTTAATAACAAATGTCCCCTCCCCTTCTCCTTTCTCTTAGCTTTTATTGCTGAGCAAACATCATATGGTACGGAATAACCCCTTGGTAGCTTGGATCAGCTCTCTTGACTATGTCTCCTCCCAGTTTCTTGCCCATCCACAGCCTACTGGCCTTTTGAAGGGAGGTGAATTTGGAGAGACAGCCTTGATGCTGTGGGAGCATTGTTCTTCACAGTGTGTTATCAACAACTTTCTGGTTACAAGTATTGTAGTGTATTCTGCCACAGCACTATGAAGGCTGGTATGGGGAAAATTAACTCCATCCAAGACAGACACAGTACAGCAGGAATAAACTTCTACATGTGCCATTAGTCACTTTGCCTATTCAAATTGGACCTAGTTGGCTTTCTTTAAAGACTGTAAATCCTGTATCTGTACCAGTGGAAACACTGGTGTGCAAGAAATTTGCTAAGACTGTATGCAGAGCTACAAGAGATCCTTGTTTTCCTCTGGGGCACAATTACTACATTTACCACAGTTAATGTTAACACTGTTAGTAACTTTACTTAGCAGCACCTCTCAAGCTTATCTGCTTTAGTTCATGATTGGTAGGGTAGCAAGAGACGAGCTCAGAGCATCTTGAGTACTGTGACAAGAAGGAACCTTATTCCAGGCTGTAAGATCCTACAAGATGGCACAGCAACTGACTAAAGCATGGTCCCCCAGCCCTTTCCCTGCTCGCTTCTCTCCATGCAACTGGCTAAGGTTGAGAAGGTCCGAGTCACCTTACT
Organism: Lepidothrix coronata; assembly: GCF_001604755.1. Lineage (NCBI taxonomy): Eukaryota > Metazoa > Chordata > Aves > Passeriformes > Pipridae > Lepidothrix > Lepidothrix coronata. Next base: position 3,763,648 of record NW_016690225.1, read on the forward strand.
GTGAAATCAGGTCAGGGAGTACAGAGAGGACTTTACACTGCATAAAGATATGGAGTTCTCTCTCATGAGTGCACTACACAGACAAAAAAGGAACTTTGCCCAGTGGGAAACAAAAGTTGCATAGATACATAACTAACTTACCTGTTCACTAAAGGAGCTGTCATCCCTGAATACAGCTACAGCTCTGACATGGGCCCAGCAGTTTGCTGTGCAACACCTGTGCTCCATTCCTTTTCTAAGACAGCATCTTTCACCACCATTAAACTCACTTTAGAATATCATATAAAATGAGTTCTCTGAGCTGCAGAATAGAACCTTATGTACCAATACTGAGTTTCATTAGTCACTGTAATCTGATTTCCATTTCTTGCGAGAAGTCAGACTGTGACAAATTGTTTGAACCAACACATCTACCATGAGATACAGTATGCATTGTTAGCAGTATTCACAGAAGAGGAAAACAGAGGAATAATATATTTCGCTGAGACTTCTGTTTTCCATGACATTTGTAAGGGAAGAGAAGCACATTTTTCAATAGTTGTCTGTGAATACCATAAAAGATCATATGTTTATATTTCCCTTCATTAGAATATTTTACAGTTTTTCTTTACAACTACCGTGCGAGGTAGTTGTAATTCTCGCTGCCAGCTAATCTATGCTTGAGTGCATTATAGACAACCCAATCTCCTCCCAAACCTCACTCAGAGACAGATTATTATTTCAGGAGAATTCCTGATTTATTTAGTATAGTAATTACCTATTTAATCTGGTTTATGAATGTCTGTACATTCTGTAGATAGATGTTTTATCCACTGTGGTCATAAAATCTGGGGGGGGTGGTCTATGATTAAATATTAACCATTTATAAAATGCACCATATACTCTTCCTGGAGTACAGGGAGGGTTAGGCTGCATTTGGCCCGTATCTGAATCTATTAAATAAATAAGGATCATTTTCACCTTTAGCATATATTCTGATATAAGCACATGTCTGGGGCCTACAATCAGGGAGAAGGGGCCTGTAGGAGGAAATATAGTCTCACAGAGAATAAAGAAAGAAGGAGTTAGTCATAGTGAATAATGTAAGAATATAATAATTGACTTCTAGAACATATGAAAGGTCACAGAATCAAAATATTCTGAGTTGGCAGGGGCCCATAAGGATTATTGAGTCCAGCTCTTGAGTGAATGGCCCATACAGGAATCAAACACACAATCTTGGTGTTATTAGCACCAGGCTCTAACCAGCTGAGCTAATCACAGGGTCAAGATATCTTTACTACAGTGGAATTATTTGATTGGAAAGCAAAAGATTCGGAGAGATGGGTTCACAAGAATGAATCATCACAAGGTGATGAGACACCTACCTCAAGTGTAAGTACACAAATGGGAAGGAGGAACTGAAGCACCACATATGGTCACAAAACTGTGACACTGCAGGAATAACCAAGATGTGAATGGGACAGCTCTCAGAGGAGAAGGAGAGTATCCCTCTGTGTAAAGCAGCAGCTCAGATGTGGGGATGGGTAACAGGCTGGGCAAGAGTTTGCGGGTCAGAATCAGAGAAGAGTTTGGTGTAAATGTCATCATTGTGGGACTGTGCTGCAAACTGCACAATGTAGAGAGAAATCAGTTGAGAAAGAGGACAATACTTCTAATTTTTTTTAAAAAATAAACCTTTAAACAACTCAAGAAAGTCTCTAGGTCATGTTCCTTAATAGGGGACTTTAACGTCACTGACACATGCTGAAGGACAAAACAGATGTATGCAAGCAATACAGGTAACTTCTGGAGAGTGTCAAGGCTAGCTCCTTGATTCAGGCACTGGATAGACCATCTAGAGTTCTGCACAGCTGGATTTGTTATTCAGAAATGAGGAAAAAGTGATTGAAAATATGAATCTTAGTGGCAGACTTGTCTGTAGCGACCTCAAATAATGAAACTGAAGATTCTAGGGGGAGTAAGGAAGGTAAATACCAAAGAACAGATTCTGGCTTTCAGGAGAGTTGACTTTGGATTATCCAAGAGCTGGTCAGTGGGATCCCGTTGGAGGCAGCTTGGAAGCACGAAGGTGCTCAGGAATGCTGCCACATCTATGAGGAAAACCTTCTTCAGGTGCAAGACTGACTGTGCTGTTATTCAGGAAGCCAAGCAGACTTATCAGGCCCCAGCTCAACCCAGGCAATTTATAACTGAACTTCAGTGAAAAAAGGCAGGACAAGAGCTGCAAGCAGACACAGACTGTGAAAGACAAATGGAGGGACCCTCAGGTGATGTTAGGAAAGCCAAAGCTCACAAAGAGTTGATGCGCTTGAGGGACACCAAGCACAACAAGAACTTCTATTGAAATATTTGAAGTGAAAACTCGAGAAAAAAAACTTTGGAACAAAGAAAATTTGTGGTCATTGCTGAAAGGGGTAGGTGATACAGTGACAGCAGACACAGATAAAGTTGTGACCAACCAACAAACTCTTACACTGAAAGGAGTCTCAGTGAAGACAGGTACAGGCGATGTGCTCATGAAGCTCAAGGGAGAATTTAGGGAATGACCACAACTGATGCAAATATACTTTAAATTAGCACAAAGACGACCAGACCTTTTTTAGATAAATGGTTATATCAGTTGAGTGGATCAACTCATTGTGTAAATGGGTTTCCCAATGTCAGTGGTTACCCAGAGTTACAAGTGTGAATGTTTTCCCCAGATAGCCAGATCTGCAAATGGGAAGTGTAGGTGCAGCTCAGTCCAAGATGGAGTATAAAAGCTGACAAACAACCTAATGAACTTTGAAGAGAGCAACAGACTAGTGCTGGTTTTAAGCTATGTATTCCTTCCTGGCAATAGGGGAAAAAAAAAGGCATTCTGACAGCATGCATCTAGAGATAGGCAATGGAAATCACATTTGCATCATGTTCTAACTGTATATTGGAAATGCTATATACTACCAAGTGTAGTGTATTGCAATTCCAGTACATTACTGTATCATTCTGCCAAATCAAATCCCATGTAACTTACACAAATAACTAAATTTGCTATCAGATATTAACTCCTCATGTGAAATATCTTAATGAACCCATTCAGAGAATACTGAACTCTGGCAAAGCTCCTCAATAGCATATTTACCTTAGCCATCATCAATGTCTCCCAGGCCTCTGTGCTTATCAGAAGGGTTTAAGAAGTTCAAGGGAAAAAATTGTTATGCTAGAGCAAATTCAGCTAGGAGGTTCAGCAAGATGGTGGGAGCCACAGAACTTGCCCTGTGAGGAGATGCTGAGAGAGCCTGGCATTTTCAGTCTGGAGAAGAGATGGAAAAGATGACTTTGAAGGAACTCGACTGCAGCCGACAGGGCGGATGTTGAGGAGATGAACAGAAATTCTTCACTTTGGTGCATGGTGGGAGGATGAGAGACCAAGGTTACAAATTAAAACAAGAGAGGTTCAGATCAAATATGAGGAAAAACCTTTTCACCATAAGGGCAGCCCAGCAATAGAGCACGTTGAGCAGACAGATTATGCTGACTCTACCCTCGGAGGTTTTTCAAAGCACTGAGAAAACAGGTTTGATCCCATAGCTTCCCCTGATTTGAGCAGTGTGAGAGACTCCTGAGGTCCCTTTTGCACTGAGTGAATCTGTGATTCTATTCACTAGGGATACATGATTTGTTCTCTATGCTTTATTAATAATTTCTAGCTTGCTTATTTGTCTGGTATAGAACACTATGTTGTTGTGATATGTTTTCATAGAATTATCCATAACAATGATTTCTCCTCTGAGTGGTAATATCTAATTTAGAAGCTATCATTGTGTATACATACTCGGGCTTGTTTTTCTGCAGGTGTATTATTTTGCATTCATCAACGCTGGATTTCATCACTTTATCACCCAGACATTCAGTATCGTGAGACTCTTCCTTAACTCTCTTCAGCTGGCTTTGAATTTTAACAGCCAGAAAAATGTTAAGGTATCAGAAACTTGTCACCTCATTGTGTGACTTCTTTTCCAATAAAATGAGTACACTGAATGGCAGAGGTCCCAACTCAGTGCACCATTTTTTTTCACTTGTAACTGTCAAGTGACTGCTCCTTTAATCTCCTTTTAACAGGCTCTCTCGAAATTCTAGCTTCTCTTTGTGAAGCTTGAATTCTTCCAGAAGTTCTAGAAGTATTTTTGCTCCTAGAAAAAAGTTACATTTGCAGACGTGGTTGTCACCGTCACAGTGGCTCTTAGAAAGGATCTCACAAAGCCAGTTTGTTTAACAGAACTTGTTTAACAGAACTTACTTTTTCCCTTGCATCAGTTTTCCTCCTCCACCATTTACCAATCAATTTTTTCCCTGCTGTTAGGATGTTCTCTTGAGTGTACCTTTCCCATCAATTTTTGGATTCTCTTTATTCCCATACCATTTTAGCCCCATCTTATTTTTAGACCTTCTGGTATTTATCTACACATCTTGTATTCTTCTTTTTCCCTATCTTTGTGTGTCCTGTTTACAAAGGCATTTATCTATTGAGACTGCACTTTGACTATATTTTACCTGAATTTTATTCACAGCTGCCACATCTGTGGCAGGTGAAATATATGGAGTTATTACAAACCATAGGATACCGCAAACATGTTTCCAAGTGCAGCTGGGGGTATCACACTTCTTGAAACATAACCCAGCTCTTTCCTTCCTCTACTCCGTGAAAGTGTCTCTGCATTGCTAATTCCTTGGGCTTGTCTTACCTGTGTAAATGACTTCACAGTGCACAAAATAAAATATAAATAACACTAACACAAAAAGATTTGTCAAAGAGTTTTTAAATTCTAGGGCTAAGGAAGACCTCTGGGCAATGGGCCACACTGGACCTTTTAGAAAATCGATCTCCATTTCTGGACTGGAATTGCACAAATTGGAAATTGCCTCATCTGTTAAAATACGTCATTATATTGCCTGATTTTCTGTCTCAAGATTACACTAAAATCTTTCTATATATAAAATCACTTTATGTTGTCATTCTCATACTCGATGAAGTCAAACACTGCAAGTCAAACTAGACTGTTCTGTTTCGCTCTAGGGAAAAGGAGGTATAAGAGAGAAAATGACCTCTAGAGCAAGACAGGAACTATCTTTATCTTCATCAGTGAGGGATCTTATTGACCTTTAGGAAGAGCAAAATTAGATTATTCTCTACTGAGGAAAAAAAATAAACTTTCATTCTATCACAATCCAAACACCCAGCTTTCATCTGCAGCAGATTTTGAATTTTTGTCCCTATGTGGAATTAAATAGAATTCATAAAATAAATCTTTAGAGTGGAAGCCATCATTTTGTAATCATATTTGGGAGTACTCACTTGATTCAAGTCCAGTCTTTTAGGACAAAAAATGACAGTGAAACAGGCAACTCAGTGCTTAATAAAACACCCTTTCCCCAGACTGATACTTCCTTCAGCTGCTATTAAAGACAAATTATCTAGTGATAGTGTCTCAGAACACAGAATATTTTACATATTATAAAATCAGGCTAAAACGATGTATCAGAAGCATTGCTATTACGTGCAAAAATCTCATGTAACTAAATGATCTTGTTATATTGACTCTCCTGAAAGCTCAAGTTTTTTTCATGAAAATGTATTGAAAACTATTCAGGAAAATTTTCCGTTTAGAAGAGTTTGCACAGAGCAGTTAATAAAATGTACCTGAAGATAAATCAGAAGCCCAACTACGGAGTCAAAATAATTTTTTTTTCTTTAGGAAGAATAATAATAGTTATTATGACAGTGTAATATCTCAAATTAGATTTACTTTACTGATGCTTCCAATTTTGATCAGCAATTGTTCCTTTTAAAAAGAAGTATAAAAAACGGAATTAAAAATGTAATCAGCAATTTACAGAATATATGCATTTGATGGGAGGATTTGAAATATACATAACAGAAGATAGTCTCTGTTTAATAACTAGCATTATAAAAGTCCTCAAATGCTTTTTCAAAAATTACCTATGGAGAAGAAAACTTTTATGTAGGAATTGGTTACAAAAATTTTCTCTCTAAAATCTGTGTGGAAAGAATGTGTTTCCAAATCTTTAGTTATAAAGGACACAAGTTGCCTTCCTATGGTATGATTGGTAGAAACATACAGATTTGCTGGATGTTTATTTAACATATTATATGCCAGAATAGAATAGAATAGAATAGACCATTTGGAAGTGACCTACAACTACGATCTTGTCCAGCTGCCTGACCACCTCAGAGCTGACCAAAAGTTAAAGCATATTGTTAAGGACATCATCCAAATATCTCTCAAACACAGACAGGCTTGGGGCATTGACCAGCTCTCTGGGAAGCCTGTTCCAGTGTTTGACTATCCTCTCATTAAAGAAATGCTTCCTAATAACCAGTCTAAATTTCCCCTGATGTAGCTTTGAACCATTCTTACAAGTTCCTGGATAGAAGGGAGAAGAGATCAGCACCTCCATCTCCAGTTCCACTACTCAGGAAGCTGTAGAGAGTAATGAGTCATCCCTCAGGCACCTTCTCCAAAGCAGTAACACCAAAGTCCTCAGCTGCTCCTTACAGGTCTTGCTTTCCAGCCCTGTCACTAGAGTTGTTGCCCTCCTCTGGACACATTCAAGAACCTTCACATCCTTCTAAAAGGTTGGGCCCCAGAACTGTGCACAGTTTGCAAAGTACAGCCCCACTAACACTGATTACAGTGGGATAACCACCTCTTTTGACCAGCTGTTTATCCTGTATTTGATGCACCTCAGGGTGGGGTTTGTCCTCTTGGCTGCCAGGGCACACTGCTCAGACTAACTGCTCAGATTTCCACTGAAACCTTTTCATTAGTCTTTTCAGCACTTGGATACATTCCTTTAGAACTGGCCTGTGCTATAGTTCTCCTAGTAAGAGCTATAGCAAAGGAGGCTCAGGGGGGACCTTACCACTCTCTACAACTACCTAAAAGGAGGTTGTAGTGGGGTTGGGGGGTCAGCCTCTTCTCCCAGGCAACCAGCAACAAGACAAGAGGACATTGCCTCAAGTTACACCAAAGGCGGTTCAGGCTAGACATCAGGAAGAATTTATTCAACAAAAGGGTTATCAAGCACTGGAACAAGCTGCCTAGGGAAGTGGTGAAGTCACCATTCCTGTAAGTGTTCAAGAAACAACTGGATGTAGCACTTGGTATAGTTGCTATGGTGGTGTTTGGTCAAAGTTGGACTCAATGATCTTGGAGGACTCATTTTCAACCTTAATGTTTCTATGATTCTATAGCAATACAACAGTAGAAAAGGTAGGATTTTTACTATTGTCAGGAACTGGTTAAGAGATGATGCTACTTACTGACAAATATCTAAGATTTTTTTTAGCATAGATCCTTTGGTGTCACCCCCGCACTTCTACAGATTCAATACTGCAAGTCTGCCTGATAATATTAAATTATGCAAAATTATATAAATGTTCTCTTAATTTCACTGTAAATAAAACAGAGACATATCTTAGCTTGTCTTTGCCAACATAAGTGTTCTTTGAATGTCTTGCTTGAAGGGCCACCAATAAACAAGAAGCTAAGATACTTTTAAGTATGCATTGTGATCCAACCAAAATACCTCTGGGCTGTTTTCCCTGATATTTTGGAGCTTCTAGCAAATGATCAAAGAAACAGCCTATTGGCATAAGAGGCTGTGACTAATAAACATACTGTGAACTGTGCCAGCCTTACAAATCAAAAAATGGTTTGCTTCAAAGAATCAGTAAATAAAATGAACATTTCTAAATGTGTTTAGTGTGGATAAAAATGTAGCTCTTTGTCTCCTCATATTTAGTTCTATTAGGCATATTGAATCATATGTAATAAAAAACATTGCATTGGACAGAGAAAACAAGCATGTGAAAATAAACATAAAATAGCATTTTTGAAAAATCAAAATTTAAACAATTTGAGGAAACAACAGTGTGAACTGGTTAAAAAGGAGTGATGCCTTAGAATTCTTGAGATTTGTAGCATATGGATTTTTAATATAGCTGTATAATTTCTAACACTTGAGAATAGCAGTTAACTGAAACTCCTTTCTCACACTTCATATCAAATTTCCTAAATTCTTTCAGTTTTTTTTAACGTTCTCTTCAAGGAAAATACCTTAGAGAGTACATATTGTTTGGGACATGTACCTAGGGAGATATCATTGTAGACAAAGCAACCTAGAAGGCCCAGAGACCTTGGAGAAGCTTCAAAGAAGGGATATGACATGAGGATGATGAAGATGAGGAAGAAAGGGGTCCTGAGACCTCCAACTCAATTCCAGGAGGGCATGCCAAGGGGGGAACCTGTGGGAGATTATCGGGGGTGGATAATTTTCTGGTTGGACACATCTATTAGATAGGATAACTAATTAGAGCTATAAAACTGTGAAAGCCCAATGTTGTTTTGTACACTACAGTGCATTCTTTGTGTGTAGTGTGCCTTAAAGCACTTTAATTAAAGACTATTCTCTACTTTATCTCTATTAATATTGTCCAGAAAGTTCTTTTCTTCCATTTTAGGCAACAGGAGAAGAAACAACATTCATCCCATCAGGGTCTTAGAATATTTATTTATTTTATTTTCCACATAAGCAATCTCTTAAAACAAACTATGTAAGAAAATAACACAAGAGACACGTTCCAAAGAAACTGACATCCTGTTATGCAAAGACAACCTTCAAGCCCTTAACAGATTTGACAACAACCTCTTGTATGATAACATGTTGTCATAATGACTTCTCAGAGTTAGATTCTCTGAGTTCTCCTAACCTATGGTGTTCTTCTGGGGGCAATCGCTATTCACACTAAACAATAGTCATTCTGAAATTACTACTTTTTTCTTTTTTTTTTTTGTCTTCTATTGCTTAATCATACCAAAAGCAATCCAGAATGTTCAGAGGAGAGAACTCATTTGCTGTGTAGTAATTCCTGAGAGTCAGGTCGGAGATCTGTTTTATTTGGTGTCTTGGCTGAAATGACCAACACTGCACTGACATGGACTTCTGCACAACTGTACAAACAACCTCAGGTCACTTCTTCAGTCTGTTTAAGACTCAAGGTTCCCCCTCTACATACCATTTATGGGCAACAAAAAAAGAGAAATGTACTGTCCAAAAATAGTATTTGACAACTACAAGTAATTTAACTTCAGATTTCCCTTCAGATCCCCTGGTTGTTTACCAAGGTGAGTATTCTATGGATGCATTTTAATATCACTACAACAAAACTGATGGATTGGGTGAACAGCAAGCCAAAATTTTACACTGTTCATTATTGCAAAATATTTCTGAATTATTTTGTTAAAATTTGCATTTGGGTGGTGACCATGTCTTTGCTGTGACAATCTCCTTCACGTAAAGTTTTCTTTCACACAATTTTCATTTTTGCTTATTTGCCTTCTGTTTTTTTCCCCCTTTCCTAAACTGCTCAAAACCCTTCATTTAACTTGTGGCATTTACTTGCTGTGTCTTTGAAGTATGTTCTTCGTAGCAAGTGAGCAAAGATTTCCTTTGTACTTTGGGTACCTGTAAAAAGTGAGCTGGGCTTTCAAGGTCAAAACAGGAGTGCAATGTGTTAAGAAGCTGCTCAGTTTTCCATTCCCAAATTGTACAGTGAGCTACTGACAACACTAGTTACCAAGGATTTTCTATTTGGTCCATAACTACATGGAGTTTAACTGTCTATCCTGTCATGAGGGAGTTTAGTCTACTGTGAGATAGTGGATGGAGCACTTCATCCTGTCCCTTGTCCTCCTGATACCACTCCGGGCACCCAGAACCAGCCTACAGGACAAAGCAAACAGATT